>NC_090265.1:297029643-297629643 GCF_040414725.1 Anabrus simplex | reverse complement strand
CATCATCATCATCATTATCTAAAGGCTCCGCCTTGTCGCTGCAACCATTGATCTCTTCTCTCTGCGATCCTTTTCATCTCTCCATAACCTTGGCATCCCATCATCTCAACTACCTCTTCAATTATCTTCTTCCGTGGTTTCCCTCTGCCTTTCTTTCCCATCACCTTGCCTTCGAACAAGTTATTATGCCGGAGAATGTGACCGAAAACTGACGCTTTTCTCCTTTTCATCGTTTTTATTAAATGTCTCTGGGTTTTTATTTCTCTAAGCACTGCTTCATTAGTTTTCTTCTCAATCCAGCTAGTTCTTGTCATCTTCCTCCATATCCACATTTCCACTGCCTCTAGTCGTTTCACGTCCTCCTTCAAGAGAGTCCATCCTTCACAGCCGTATAGCAGCACACTCCAAATGAACGTTTTGATAAATAATTTCTTTTGTTCAGTATTTAAGGATTTATTAGTTAAGAGCTGCGTCTTCTTCTCAAAGGCTTTCTTACACAGGAAAATCCTTCTTTTTATTTCCACAGTGCATCTGTTGTCATCGGTAATAACTGATCCTAAGTAGCAGAACTTGTGCACCTGTTTTATTAAAATATTTCCAATTCTGAGCTTTGCCACTGGCTTCATTTTAGATTTGCTTACAACCATAACATTAGTTTTATTTACATTAATGTTAAGTTGGAAATCTTTTAAGATGGATGTTAGTTTGTTGAGCATGATCTGCATGTTCTTCTCATTGTCAGCCAGAAGTGCAATATTGTCGGCAAATCTAATACAGTGTACAGTTGTTCCATTTATTTTAATGCCAGGTGTTTTGGATTTAAAATTTTTCATGGGCTCTTCAATGTACAGATTAAATAGAAATGGTGATAAGGAACACCCCTGTCTTACTCCTTTCCTGATTCTCACCTTGCATACTTTATCATTACTTTCGATGTTTATTCTTTGATTGATGTAGAGGTTAAGTATTGCTTTTCTGTCTTTCCAGTCCAAATGAATGTCCTTCATAATTTTGAACAGTCTTTTCCACTGAACATTGTCAAAAGATTTTTCCAGGTCTACAAAAGCTATATATGTATTTCTTTTAAGCTCCAGTCTTCTCTCCAAGATGGTTTTAAGTGCCATAATAGCTTCTCTCGTTCCCACTCCTTTCCTGAACCTAAACTGATCATCATCTAGATTCTGCTCAATTTTCATTTTGATTCTGTTTTTTACTATGCATGTGAATATTTTTGCTGCATGTGAAACAAGACTTAGTATTCTGTAATTGGAGCATTCTGTTGAATCTCCTTTCTTGTGCAGAAGTACTGCTTTGCTTTCTACAAAATCCTCTGGCATATCTCCGTTTTCATAGCAGTACCTGGTGATTTTGAAGAGTTCATCCTTCATCGTTTTTCCAGAGTTTTTCCACAGTTCAGCAGGCAGTTTGTCTGGTCCAGGAGCCTTGTTCTTTTTCAGCTGTTGCAGTGCTGTTTCGAATTCACTTCTCACTATGGGAGGACCTAGTTCATCTTGTGAAACCTGGTCTTGTTTTATGATGTACGCACCTACATTGTCAATTTCTTCTCCATTATATAGATCCTCCAAATACTCTTTCCATCTCTTCATGACCTCCTCATCTTCTATTAACAGACTTCCTTCCGTATCTTTTATTACACTGGATTTCATTTTAGCCTTAAATTGTGTTCTTTTTACTTGATTGTATGCCCTGTCAACATTTCCGATTTTCATATCATGTTCTATGCTTTTACAAATGTCATCCATCCATCTTTCTTTCGCCTCTCGGCACTTCTGTGTAACTAAGTTTTTTAGTTTCTTATAGTTTATCATTTCTTCTGGAGTATTTTTCCGGTGTTCTTTGTTTCTTTCCTGAATGAGATTTAGTATTTCTTCAGTCATCCAGTTCTTCCTGGGTTCAAGCGTCTTTTTTCCTAGCACTTCATCTGCTGCCGTTGTAAGTGAAGCTTTGACAGCGTCCCAATCTGTTTCGTTGCAGTTGTTGTACATGATCGTGTCTGTCTTTTCTTCGAATGCAACTTGTGTTAATGGATCATTTAACTTTTCTAGATTCCATTTCTTGCTTCTTGGTTTCCTAAACTTCTTCAGCCTAATTCGAGATTTTGCTAATACTGGGGCATGGTCGCTGTCGATGTCTAAGCCAGGATAGCTATGGCATGTCCTTACCTGATTTCTATACCTTCTCTTAACTAGAATGTAGTCAATTTGGTATCCGTTATTATCTCCGAAATCCTTTCATGTGTAACGTCTTCTATTAGGCATGTCAAATACAGTGTTCATTATGATCATGTCCTGTTCTTCACAGAAATCCATCATACGTTCTCCTCTATCTTTTGTTCGTCCTAGACCGAATCTGCCAGCAACTTTTCTAGTAATATTTCTGCCAACCACAGCATTGAAGTCTCCCATTATGATTATGTTATCTTTGTCTTTGTTTAGTTTAATTATATCTTCTATTTTATTATACATTTCCTCAACTTCATCGTCATCATGTCCAGTAGTTGGGATGTATACCTGTATTATTACCATATCTGTTGGTTTGGCAGCTATTTTCACCATCATTATTCTATCATCAACATGATATGTGTTTAGCACGTTGTTTGTCCACTTCTTTCCTAATATTACAGCTACTCCATATTGTCCACCATTTTCATTTCCACTGTACACAATTCTGAATGGGTCACTTTGCCAGGCCATCTAGTTTCACATAATCCCATGATATCTATTTTGTTTTCATCCATAATTCGTTTGAGTTCTTCTAGTCTTCCTGCTTTTAGCATTGTTCTTGTATTCCATGTCCCTATTTTAATCCCTTCACCAAACTTCTGAGGTTTTCGCTTGCTGACGACCTGGGATACCTCAGTTACTCCCCTGCCGGATCTTGGTGTCCGAGGACCATGATGAGTAGTATGTAAGTTACAATT
The DNA here is from genome assembly GCF_040414725.1 of Anabrus simplex. NCBI lineage: Eukaryota > Metazoa > Arthropoda > Insecta > Orthoptera > Tettigoniidae > Anabrus > Anabrus simplex. The sequence goes on along the minus strand of NC_090265.1, from coordinate 297,626,702 downwards.
CGTACTATCCATGGTTGCTATACTAGGAAAAATAATGTGGTGGTTTCCCGTTGCCTTCCACATCGCAGTTTTACTGCCATTCAAGTCTTCCTGACCATCCCAGTAAATTTTCAGCGACAGTCCAGTAGACACCTTAGTCCTGCACTGTGCTGATACTGATAGCGCTACTTCCACTACCAGGGAGAGAGACTCCTCCGCCTTTCCAGCTGTTGGGACATATCCTCATCCACCCTTCAAGCCATTGGTCCTCTTCACCTGTAACCCTAGGTAGGGGCCCTATAACAGGGTGCTACCATCCGGAGCCAGATGGACCCTGGTTTCGTATGAAGTTTTATACGGCATAACGCACAGGCTCTCCTGCCTTAGTGAAGATAATTAGTCTGATGAAACTGCGAGTAGTTCTCCTTCAGGTACTTTAATGTATCAAAATATTTATTTTGAAATGTAGCAGTGTGATCCGCGTTCTATTCCGGTCCGCCCAAGGATTTAAATTTTGGTGTGAGGGCTGAAAATGTTTTCATTTATACTCGTGATTTAAATCGAAGAGCTGTCTGACATGAGAGATACCGACTCTGTCAAGTCAGTCCTGAATGGATGGCTGAGGGACCGGAACTGTGTTGGAGATGTATAGCAGATTCAATTAGAATAGAATAGAATAGAATTCTCCCATCGTGTACTTCCGGATCGCCTGAAACTGGAGAGAACATCCTTTTACAGCAATCCATTTCTACGATACACGTATTAAATTATTCTTTTTACAATTATATAAATATTACTACTCTAAATGTTATACGTAAAGCTAATAATGTTTATATTCATTCCACAACTTTTCTTTTAATTTTATTTTTGTCCTAGATGTAGTACGCGCAGCTATAACTTGCATCCGGGAGATAGTGGGTTCCAGTCCCACTGTCGGCAGCCCAGGAGATTGTTTTCCGTGGTTTCCCATTTTCACACAAGGAAAATGCTGGGGCTGTTCCTTAATTAAGGCTATGGCCGGCTCCTTCCCACTCCCAGGCCTTTCTATCCCATCGTCGCCATAAGACCTACCTGTGTCGGTGCGACGTAAAGCAAATTGCAAAAAGTAGATGTAGTACAATGCTACATATTCTAGGACAAACATGGGTCTCATCCTTCATCGTTTTATTTAGTGCTTTTATTTCATTTCTTTTGTCGAATATTTTTAGAATACAAAAAATGCTATTTATCCCGGTGGAATCCACTCTTTTGATAATAATTAACAATTATATAGAATTTATTCTCTCTTTATGTTTGTTTTTTATTCTCTACCCTAACATATAAATCTAAGCGCGTCAGGTCCCCTATATACTCTCAATAGATGCGCCTATCCCATCATTTCTCCACAAAACAAACAATGATTTTCGTTATGTTTCTCTCTCTGTCCCTTAATTTTATATAAGCCACCACACTGTACCCCTTACTTCGCTGTTTGAAAGGCTTTCTCTCCTTATTGACATATTTTGGATAATTTCACATAATTCCGATAATGTTCTTAGTCAGATTAATTTTTTATCAAGGAAACACCAAATGAATCTTCAGAAATGTTCGCATGCCTACGCTGTACTACGTGGAGTGTCGAATAGACCTTTCACTGCTTCTCACTATTTGTCTACATCTGTCAGATTAGAACTCATGTTCTTGGGATGCGAAGGCAAGCACACTACCAATTATCTACAGGAAGTTATTGAAGACCAATCACTGTCTTCCTTCTTATAGATGATAGTTGCACACTTGTACATCCTCTTGAAACAATAATCACCACCAACAGCAATACCTTCTGATACGTCTTTGACTTCAGGCACTTCTGTGGTTTCATCATTGTTTAATACTTCACACACTTACAGTGGAATACTTTCATTTCAGTTTCTTGGCGTGTATTTGAGCAAATTAATGTTATATTTCATTCCGTCTAACGGGAATTTGTACGTTGAGATTCTGAGAAATGTGATAAAGTTTGGTTAACGGCCAATATATTCACGTAGTAAACGCCGTATGACTACTAACATGTCTATTACATTCAGATATTCATCATTAATCATCATGCCAGTGTAGCTAACAGATCTGCACTGAGGGAATACTCATCAGAACTGACCGGTTAGGAACATAGAGAATGAACATTGGGAATAAATAATTTCATACAAGATTTTTTTTAAATTCAGTGCTTTAAAATACAAAGATTACCCTCACCTCCAACCTCAGATATTCAACCTTTAGTTAGATCCTTAGTCAGATGATCTATCACAGCAGCAGGAATGCTAGAAAAATCAGTTTTCAACAAATGTTAAAGAGTTGAGTAACTTTCATATCCATGTCGATTAGACACAGTAATTGAATAACATCTATACACCACATCCGTATCGTTTTCTTACAGGCAGTGTTACACCTGCCACAGTGAATCTAATTAGTAGAACCAGGTCGACGCTGAATAGAATCAGAATAAATCATGGCAGACCTGCTGACCTGTTGTACAAGTAGTAAAATCCAGAGTATGAGGAATATATGCGGACATTCCAGACAAAAAATCAGGCATATTGTCGAGAAGTATATCCTGTCTTTCTAATATGGAAATTTTCTAGATTTCTTGTATATTACTCCTAAGACTGTAATTTAGATCTTAATTTGTAAGTATTTTCGTTTTCCTTGTGTGATGCTCTATGTTAATAATGTTTGTAATGGACTACACTAAAAAAATGAAATAAAGGTATGTTTTAAGTGGATTCAAATTCCTAAAATAACAATTTGTTAAACTGAATCTTGATGAAATCTTATGTGAACATCTTATTATGTCCCATTCTACACAAAGCAGACACTTAATCCTCATGTCAAAAGGGGGAATGGGATACTATCTTGAGAAGGAACTTAATTTAGTCGTCTTGTACCAGGACCTTTCTGTAGTTAACTTATTCATGGATGTAGCGCATGCACAGTTGCGAGGGAAGAACTTTCGATTGACTCTCGCCTGAGAACAAAGGAACCTTGGTTGGAAGGGAAGTTGAGAAGCGAATTGTTGGCCTAATAATGTTGTTTGCACGGGGCGAAAAACTTAAATTGGAAGCTTGAACCACTTGGCTCGTAATCCAACATTTTAATAAACCTACACAAGAGAGAACCTCATCGGAAACTACAAGACGAGACTACAGAAGATGGTGACTACGGATTATTATTCGAATTGTTTCATTGACATTGTGGTATCCTGGATTGAAGGGAGGAGAAAACTTCAGCAAAGTCTCTGAGAGCAAATTATTAACATTTGGTGAATACTAAAGTTCAATGTAGCGGAAAGCGAGATCGGGCAATACAAGACAAGTTTATTGTAAAGCGATAACATTAAACGAGTCCGCCTGAAGAGCCGTTTTAATACAATGCTACAGACGCACGCACACACACACACAAACACACACACTTGCTTTATGCACAATGCTTTGTCCCATTCAGAGTATCAGTAGAACAGTTTCGTAAAAATATACTTGGAGGACTGGATGAGACTTGTAATCTCTTTTATATTTAACATTGACATTTCATGTGTATATTCCCAAATGTTTCTTTAGGGACGTATCATGAATAATTGTTCTTCTTATATTATTATTATTAATCCTTGTGTGGACCGTTGACAGAATGTTCGCCTCTGGAGCCTAAGATAGCGAGCTTTAACCCGAAAGGTGTAGTCGAAGTTTTGAAGGGAGGAACTAAGTTCATTCCTCACTCCATGTCCTACTATGATAGCCTGTAAATCATTTTTGGTGACAAATTGGTGTTTTAATTAATTAATAATTTAAACTTAGCAATAGGCCACGCTAGACTGATCTGGTTCCTTTGCTATCTGGTATAATGAAATGGAACGTCAACATCGATGTGAAGGGAACCTAAATGGCGTGAATAATAATGCCTGCGTGCGTTACCTGAGGCATTATTATTATTATTTTTATTGTTATTATCCCAATAATCATGGTAATCACATAAGTTATGTTGGACTGTTAGAGTGTCTGTTACGATGGCCTGTATCCATCACTTTGGTGGGTGATTGGTTGTGACTCCCAACATTGACCATTATTGAAATTGTTTGAGGTTGCAGTTCCATTTAAACCAGGAAAATTCTGAGATTTCACCTTTCTGGAAGGTTGTTTCTCAGTTCTGTTAGTGTCCATTTTCTTTCGCGTGTTATTAGAATTTATATTGTCCATAGCTGGGGAGACCACATTAGCAATGCCCTAATATATTCTCCGAGCTTTAGGCCGAATTGAAAGCGATTATATACCACGTAATAGAATCGTAAATATGACGTTACAAGGTGAAAGTACTGCGACGAGAAAGAAAGTTACCATTATTCTTCTAGCACTGCAATGCACTGTCCAGCACCGAATGGGAACTATTTTTTGCTAGTGGCTTTACAACTCACCGACACATATAAGTCTTATGACGATGACGGGAGAGGAAATGCCTAGGAGTTGGAAGGAATCAACCGTGGCCTCAATTAAGGTACAGCCCCAGCATTTGCCTGATGTGAAAATGGGAAACCACGGAAAACCATCTTCAGGGCTGCAAACAGTGGGATGTGAACCCACTATCTCTCGGATGCAAGCTCACAGCCGCTCGCTCCTAACCGCACGGCCAAATCGCCTGGTAGGGTTAGAATTGAAATGACCTGCAATGTGATACCGCTGCAATTCACTCCGGTTAGAAGTGTGGCCTGTTACCACTGCGGACTTACCACATTAAGGTTAAAACTTTGCACCTATATCCTTGGCTTCTGCCCTCGCAGTAAAGTTCTCCATTATGTAAAACACCACACAATCCGTCATATAATGCACTGCAGGGAGCTGGATATGCCACTCAGGAAGAGGTAACTAGGATGGCCGTACAAGGTAAAACAAGTCGAGTATTTGTCATCGCCTGCCATGCCGGATTAAAGATCGCAGAGTGCGGTTCAGAAACAGATTTAACGATCCGTACGATGAGGTCCATGAGGAAAATACAGTATACAACCTTACAACACCTTAAAATACGAAAAGTACGAGCTGGAATAAATAGAGGTAATAAGACTGATGGTCGACGCGTGCGGTATTATAACATCAAATGATAAACAAGTAGAGTTTAAACTGCCTATTGCCGGGCTGAGTGGCTCAGACGGTTAAGGCGCTGGCCTTCTAACACCAACTTGGCAGGTTCGATCCTGGCTCAGTCCGGTGGTATTTGAAGGTGCTCAAATACGACAGCCCCGTGTCGGTAGATTTACTAGCACGTAAAAGAACTCCTGCGGGACTAAATTCCGGCACCTCGGCGTCTCCGAAGACCTTAAAAAGTAGTTAGTGGGACGTAAAGGAAATAATATTATTAAACTGCCTATTATGGCTTCCATATATACTGTGGGACTAGCTGCAGTCTAACAGAATTCAGTCATGCTATGGATTGCAACAGTCTTAGTTATGATACTTTCAGACTGTCAAGCAGCATTGCAAAAACTGCAACATTCTACCGATACTAATAAAACCTTTCTTTCAAGCCTATAGAACGATCGATACTCTTAGACGTCTTCAGATTGCGGATAAGTTTGTGACACTGGTTTGGATAAAGTTACATATTGGTCTTCTAGGTAACGTGTGGGCCGATAGACCGGCCAAGTATGCCTCTAGTAATGAAAGACAGGACTATACCACCGTCTCATCTATTGACTGTGTACGTCTTCTGAAGATAAGGTTACTAATCTGTTGGAACGAAGAATGGGTGGCACTACTCCTTAGTACTTCCCATACTCGCATATGTGCACTGGTAGAAGTAGTGTCCGTGTTCCAGGGAACTCATTACAACAAATGCACGGATTAAATTCTATCAGAACTGTTCTTGCTGTATTTCCATCGAATGCCGATTCTTCAGTCACGTACTTACCTCTACTGCAACACCGCCGAAAGGGAGATGAAACACATTTTATTCATGTTGCCATTGATGCTTTCACGGCCCGTATTGTACTTATAGACATTATACTTTATAGGCTTTTGGGCGTATGACGTGTCAAGAAAAAAAAAAGGGGAAATTCTTTACGTTTCGCAGAGAACTGTGCTCTGCGTCATTAGAAGAAAATCTCGACTGTCCACGAGAAAGATTTCTTAAACAATGACTTTTTAAATTTAGACGTTATAATAGAAGTGGAAATTGTACATTCAGTCGCCACCAGATGGCTCTCCGGACGTGGAACAGCGCTAGCGGTCGAAGCTATAGACTGATTCTGATGGTGACATGGTTATGATGGCAACGATACCATCTCCACTAACCGGACTCAGCTACGCTACCTATAAGATCATGTACATATTTTTATTAGTATTGGACTTACAGTGTGGGATGATGAAATATATTTTATGTCACTGTTTATTTTCAGGTTATGACCTACACAAAATAACTGCGTGTCTGCTTAGTTTGGCTATTTTACAGTAATCTGTCAGTGTACAAATGCCTTCTTGGCTGAATGACTAACATCTACCGCTGTTTCAGTACTGTGATTTAAAAAAATTCATAGCTCCAGTTATAGGACCATATTGTAGAACAAATTTACATTCATTAGATTTTGTGGTGTAAATTATTTTCTCTCTACTTTCAATTAATCGATCCATATAACTCAACACACACACTTTACTTTGATTAGCTTTGTCCTGAAAGAGAACCTTTGAATCAAGAAGACAATGAGACAAGTAAATAGATCAATATAATATCATAGACAATGCATATGCTATACCGTTTCGGAAGATGTCCATGACGTGCAAATAAACGGGAGTACCAGAATAACTGACTTGATAGCCTTCAAACACGACAGCAAGAAACGTTATGTAATCGATCCCACAGTCAGAACGGAGCATCACACTGGTCAGTTTGAATTTTACAGGGGAAATTGCCGTTTAGAAAAGGTATACGTATTGCGTTTAATGGTACGTAGCACCATAAATAGCTTTTTTGTGAATTTCTGGAATATATTCACCTTACAGAAGCTCAGAATCAATATTTTGAATATTTTGTCAATCGCCTTTACGAGGATCTTTATCTATATAAATAAAATCGCAAGGACCGTGTGTCTGTACATTGATTATTTTGGCGAAATTTGCGTTCAGTTATCCGTTTCAGGTCTACATATTTTTTTAGCTTTGATCTCTGTTTCTCTGTTTGTCTGTTTCTCTGTTTGTCTGTTTATTTGTCTGAGTTATTATAACTTGAAAGCTACTGTATATATTTCTACCAAACTTCATATTTAGAATCCATCTGTCCTTAGGTAGGTTTTAGGGCCAATATTGTCTCTAAATCTCTGAATTGGCTGGGGGTTTATGTGGAACCAAGACCGTGATTTGGCACTCCCACAAATTATACACTACCAAACTTAATGGAAGTTAACCTTCCTTAATGGAAATCAATTTATATTTTTTTCTCATGTGCATCATTTCGATACAAGAAATGGTAGGGGATATATCATTAACGGACTGTTTCCAGGCTGTCATGTAATTTCAAGGTGGATTAAAGGGGTTGCCTATAAAGCCATTTTACCCTTTTCTATAAGACAGGTGATAGGAGAGGTTATCGTCAACGATTGGTTTCATGAGCGCCACTGTAGGTTTCAGATTAACAACAATATGTAACCGAGAAGTAAGGAAAATTACGCACAACTTCGGATCAGTAACTGTATCGTTCAACAAACTCTGTGATCGTCCTCACTCTGTCTCCACTTTGTTCAGCTTTGTCGTACTTCACGGCACTGCCACGTGTTTTCGTAGAATAACATCACTTTAACATACCGTATTAAACGCTTGAATACAGGCATATAATTTCACATAAACTCATGAAGGAATCGTGAATCAATCACTACAGATCAGCATTTAGGGCAGTCGCCAACGTGGCAGAATCCCTATCTGTTGTTTTCCTAGCCTTTCCTTGAATGATTTAAAATAAATTGGTAATTTATTGAATCGATTACCAAATTACGTGCGATGGACGGGTACATATTCTAGTCAATTTGAAAATCACACTTGTATTCACAGTTGTTCCCTTTAATCTGCTAATTGAATTGTTCTTTAGTGTTAAATGTTTTAGATTGCATATCGTCCCTGTTCTGCCAAAACGGCGAATGTTACAATGCTCTTCCTATCCATTATTTCCCTTAAGACTGGTCACGCCTTCCATCCACATATGGATATGCATTCCATCAGAACAATTTTCGTTTAGTTCATTTTCCTATGAGCACGTGTAAAGGAAAATGAGCCTTATACACAACACACTCTAGGATTGGGTAAATGCCATGCAAACATATATTCCTTACGTATGGTACAGTAAAGTTCATTTTCCTTTACACATGCGCATAGGAAACTGAATTCAATGAAAATTGTTCTTACGGATTGCATATCAATATATGGCTTAAGGGCGTGACCAGTCTTAAGGGATATAATGCATAGGAAGAGCATTGTAACATTCGCCGTTTTGGCAGAACAGGGACGATATTTTATTATTCATTATTAAAATTTAACTTTGTTATTTTAAGATGTTGTTAAACATTATCCTTGTGACAATCCAGAATGCCTGGAAGGTCGTTGAAGTTTTCAATAAATATATTATTAGTTTATTATTGTTATTATTCAGCTTGATGTATTCAATCACCACAAAATGTATAAAAGCCAATGCTCTAATCATGCTATCCCTTTAGGTTTACATCGTGTGAGATGTGCTGATACAGTTGTCACATTCAAACAGGAACACTCAACCAACTTGACGATTCACTTGAGCGCTCACGACAACGGCAAGTGGTATTTACGCACCTCAAATGGAGGCTACCTTGTTCCTGGAACTTCAAGGCAGCAGCTGGACAAGGCCAGTGTTTAAAACTTCCCTTGTTCGCTTCATTTTCAACACGGTAACACCCCATGAGCCTGTTAGCGTGGTACGCTATGTACAAAGCGGGTAAGCTCGACCTATTAAGAAGAAGCTACAAGAATGGATTTGATGGAGGGAATGATTGATGCAGTAGAGGGAGAAAGACTTCAATATGATTTGAACTTAGGTATAGCCACATGATATAAGATCAGCGGATATATTTACTTCTGAATTGTGGTAGATTTTTCGTGTCTATAGGAAGCATCATTTTAATTTGGAAAATATCCGATCTTGGAATTTTCTCCACTTTAACGTACAACGGCAGAGCTCTTATACTTTTATTCCTTGTACTTTGTACATTCAATCATGGTGAGTTACTTCATTCGACTACTTGTAGTCACACTTTCCAGTCCGGAACGGACAAGGGAACTACTGCGTCTCAATCAGGCATAGATAGATTTTCATATCTAGAGGAAGCATCATTTTAATTTGGAAAATTTCCGATCTTCGAATTTTCTCCACTATAACGTACCCATGCTGGTCTTCTTCAGTAGGACTGATATCTGCATTATAGATATTGGTGTAATAGGGATTCGTAATGTTAAGGAAGACGTCTTTCAACTTTTAATTGTCGCACGAAACAGGCAGGCCAATACTAAGATGATGAGATGAGCAGCCTACATGAAGGAAGGAAACAACAACGGAACAGAAGGATGTCCAAATGAACTAGTCTACAATCGGAGATCGTTCAATAAAATTTCAGCAAGCATTTGCGGAGACAATAAAACAATAAAAGTTAATGAGCCCCTTTTCGATCAGTAATCTTTAAGTTATTGGTACTTTAACAGCATTTTATTTTCACCGAAATAAATTGTTTCTTTGCATTTTAATTAATTCAAGCGGGCATGTTGGCCATGCGGTTAGGACCGTGCAGCTCTGAGCTTGCATGCGGGAGATAGTGGGTTCGAACCCCACTGCCGGCATCCCTAAAGATGGTATTCAGTGGTTTCCCATTTTCACAGCAGGAAAATACTGGGGGTGTCCCTTAATTAAGGCCACGGTTGCTTCCTTATCACTCCTAGGCCTTTCCTCTCCCATCTTCGCCATAAAACCTGTCTGTCTCGGTATGACGTAAAGGAAATTGTAAAAAAAAATCAGATTACATTAATTACCCTTGTTCCTCATGATAGTACTTAATGGTTAGTGTCCTATAAGCCTACCCCTGCGATTATGTTGTGTCTCTCCTTTTAAATATAAGTTTTGAGCTAGGGCCTTCAGCTCTGGTCTGGCGCTCAATCTCCTTACAAGAGAGAACTAACGTAATTTTGGATGAGTAAGCACGGAAGTATTTTAATTGAAAGTAATTCGTTATTTGAAGTGTCATAATCTACGTTCTATAATGCGGAGATTTATGCGCACATCACAATTAATCATATCTTTGAAAGTAGTAAATGGTAATATACATATTATCGCCCGTTCATGGTGCAAAACTGCGCCTACCAGAAAGTTGGAGGTATAAGCAACCTGAAGCTATCTATATAAATAAAAATCGTAAAAACTGTGTGTCTATACATTGACTATTTTGGCGAAGTTTGCGCACAATTATCCGTTTCAGGTGTAGTAATGACCATCTGCATGGATTTTAGCCTTGGTGTCTGTTTTCCTGTTTGTCTGTCTGAGTTCTTATAACTCTAAAACTTCTGGATATATTTCTAACAAACTCGATTTGAATCCACCTGTCCCTGGGTAGGTTTTAGGGCCAGTATTATTTCTGAATAGTTAAATTTACTGGAGGGTTATACGAAACTGCAACCGCGATTTTGCACTAACAAAAAATGTACACATCCAAATTTATTGGAAATCTAACATCCTTAAAGGAAATCAATTTCTAAAACTTGTTTCCCATTAGCCTCATTTTGACATGATGATTAGTAAGGGAGATATCATTAACGAACCGTTTTTCAGCACACGTCCCAGGGACTTAACTCAAAATTGGGTGATGTAAAGTGTTCTTTATTATAACTTGAAAACTACCGGAGATATTTCAACCAAACTTAATATTTTAGCATCCACCTGTTCAAAGGTAGGTTTTAAGGTTCATGACATGTCAAGTTCCCGGAATGGACTGGTGGTTCATAAGGAACCGAAACAGTGATTTTATCCTCCCAAAATATATAAAAGACCGACCGGACTGGAAATCGACCAACCTTGATGGAAATCCATTTCTAAAACTTGTTTGGCATGTGCAGTTTTTCGACAGGAGCATTAATAAGGGAGATATCATGGACGGTCTGTTTTGCAGGTTAAGTCCAGCGGACATAGCCCAAAAGGTATTGTACGTGGAGCAGATTCCTTATATATATCGATAAAATCTTAGCGATCGTGTGTCGGTACATTGGGTACTTTGGCGAACGTTTCGTGCAGCTATCCGTTTAAGGTTTAATGAAATGAAATGACGTATGGCTTTTAGTGCCGGGAGTGTCCGAGGACATGTTCGGCTCACCAGGTGCAGGTCTTCCGATTTAACACCCGTAGGCGACCTGCACGTCGTGATGAGCATGAAATGATGTTGAAGACGACACATACACCCAGTCTCCGTGCCAGCGTAATTAACCAATGGTTGTTAAATTTCTCGACCCTGGGACCCCTGTGACCAAAGGCCAGCACGCTAACCATTTAGCCATGGAGCCGGACTTAAGGTATAATAATGACCATATGCATATTTTTAGCTTTAGTTTCCTGAGAGTCCTAATTTTACTCCCCTCCCCACAAATCAAGGTTGCGGCATAATCTTCCAGACGAGCTAAAAAAATTGAAATTTGACTATAATTGTAGGTTTTAGGCTGTAAGCGGCGGAAAACTTCCAAGGTCTATAAGTTTTTCATCCTTCACCCCAGAAAATATCGAAATATGGAGGTAGTTTTAATGACGGTTCAGACCTTCGTTTCCAGGTATTTCGTGGCCAAACGGTAAGTCCTATCACAAAACGGATGGGACAGTTTGAGTTCAATTTTGAATGATCTACAACTTTGGTCCTACGACTTTTTGTCTTATCTCTATCTCTTACAAGTTGGATTTGTCTCTATTTCTCGATTGTAAATTTTGCATTTTCACACGTATAATTCATAGTTTGAATCACTTATAGGAAAGATCATCAAATTCTGTACAAACATTGGCCCACCCAGTAGCTATATGCGTGCGAAGTGCTACATTTGTAGCTGTCACATAATCATCCGAAAAGTAATGCACTGTGAGAAATTCCGTAACCAAATGTCACCCTATTCAGCGTTCCTAATTCTCAGGAAAATATAATAGGACCAGCCGTTTAGACCAATAAATGTGGCATCCTATGTTATAATCTGTTTGTCAATATGACGTACGGTTTAGCAGCAGTTAATTTGTAAATGGAGTTCTGCAATATTTTAAATTGCATATACTTTCGTATGTCGATCTCTATATATTCATTGATATCGATTTGTAGCGATCTAGAAAAGGTGTGTCTGCTATTGTAATCAGTACTCCCCACATCGACTTTTAATAGCAGTAGGAATGGGTTCCTTCTTCAACTTCTGTGTAACTGGCATTAATAAGGTAATGAAATGAGTAATCCCCTTCTCGATTTGACTGGCAGAAGGCAAAGGAGCATGCGATTTTGTTCAAACCGCCCCTACCCGATTGTGTTTGGCTGTAGGTAAGGCTGCCCTACATTATAAACAAATCTAAATGTGACTGTCATTAGGCATAGAGACCTGCTATTTTAACTGAAACTCACCAACTCGGTGTGCATGGCAGTAAGCTGGCTGGCATTAGGAAAAGGGGCCTGTCATTATAATGATACAAGCACAACTCAGTTTTGAATGGCAGTAGATAAGGTGTCTGTCATTATAATAACAACTCATCAACTGTAATCTGTCTAGAGGTAGGAAAAGGAACTGGCATTATAACGAAAACTCACCAAATCGATTGTGACCGCGCAGTATGCAATGGGGCTTGACATTATAATGAAAACAGCTCAACTCGATTGTGAATGGCAATAGGCAAGTGATCCCGCCGTTATCATAACATCTACACTTTACGTTGGAAACGTAAGGGGACTATAAAATAAAGTGTCTGATGGGATACTGCGAAGGCTGGATAAATAGTAGTGGGAACATACGCGTACATACAAAATCAATTATTGTATATACACTACACATCCACAGGCCTTCAATAAAAACATCTGCAATATGCTACACCGGTTGCCAGATGTGTGGAGGACGCAGGGTACCAGTGGTAATGCCACATTTCTTGATATTCACGACGGAGTGCCCTACCACTTGATGTACGGCGTTTAATGTATTTTCTCTGAGTGGTTCCTTTAGTTTGGGGAACAGATCGAAGTTACAACGACTCATGTCCGGTGAAAAGTGTGGAAATTCTACTACCTCTTATCTCCACCATGCCATTTTACCCTCACTATAGCAGCATAGTGACAGCGGACATTGCCATGCTGAGCAATGGACAGAAGCCTTTGGAAACGGAGCCGTTTCCTGCGCAGTGCAGGACGATAATGATGTTCCAGGAACATTTAACACACCATCTAGATCCTTATCCGTGCTTATTGTTCCACCCTCGAAAATATCACTTTATGGCGCTCCAGTTTTGTTTCTTTTGCTAGTGGCTTTAAGTCACACCGACACAGGTAGGTCGTATGGCGACGATGATGGGTTAGGAAAGGCCTAGGAGTTGGATGGAAGCGGCCGTGGCCTTAATTAAGGTACAGCCCCAGCATTTTCCTGGTGTGAAAATGGGAAAACACGGAAAATCATCTTCAGGGTTACCGACAGTAGGATTCAAACCCACTATCTCCCAGATGCAAGCTCTGCGGTCCAGTTCGGCACCACAAATTGAGAGCATTTCACTTCGCAGTACCTTCAAGAACGCATTAGGTGCATTGCGTAGCTCCACCCGCCTTCTATATGTGCTGCCAACAGCAGAACTCTCAACTAATTCTTACGTAAGGTTATGACACTATTCCCACCACATTCTTTCGAGCCCTCGCAGATGAAAATTGCAAACGACATATTTACAGATTAAAAATTATTTTTATCATTATTTAAACATATGACGTTTTTATGTATAGTATGATATCTACCGATCAAATTTATAATTATAATATCTTAACATTTTTCAACGGTTTAGTACTCCATGTTTTGACATTGAATTACGTTTCGTAGCCTGACGCACGTTGTAAAATAGACAGTGGAGGTAGTAATAATAATAATAATAATAATAATAATAATAATAATAATAATAATAACCGAGCTGGATAGCTGCAGTCGCTTAAGTGCGGCCAGTATCCAGTATTCGAAAGATAGTAGGTTCGAACCCCACTGTCGGCAGCCCTGAAAATGGTTTTCCGTGGTTTCCTATTTTCACACTAGGCAAATGCCGGAGCTGTACCATAATTAAGGCCACGGCCGCTTCCTTCCCACTCCTAGCCGTTCCCTGTCCCATCGTCGCCATAAGACCTATCTGTGTCGGTGCGACGTAAAGCAACTAGCATTATTATAATTAATAATAATAATAATAATAATAATAATAATAATAACAATAATAATAATAATTTATGAATATAAAATAATAGTTTTGTCAGAACTGCACATTGCTCAAAATTTTAAAAATTGTGGTATTTTTGTATCGGTCGTATACACAGTGAGAAATAAATGCAAATTTTTATTTTCCGTAATGTATGTATGTATGTATGTATGTATGTATGTATGTATGTATGTATGTATGTATGTATGTATGTATGTATTATCGGCACCCACTTCATCTTGGTGAGGAGTAAGGAGGGAGCTGTCCTGGTTCCGATAGTGCTGCCAACTGAATGAAAATGAAGTCTGAATTGAATCGAGAATATGATCGATCGATCTGAAGTTTCTAAACCGTTATCATCTTAAGCCAACAACTATGTCACATACACATTATATAACATTATATAACATTTCTCGATGCGAATCTAGTTCCTAGCATAAATTCTATAGTTTGGCTTTGCTGTGTAAACATCAACAGTACTATTACGTAAAGTGTACGCCAGATGTCGCACAACGATGCTCATGCGATTCATAGTTTGTGTGTCAAAGGTTGCGAGTACGAATCTCGAAGATTGCCGATGTCGACCGATTCAGCACTAGGGTGTAAATGCACCAAGAAAAAGTGCGCCGATAATACCCGCATCACGAGAAAATGTCTGAATAAAACGTAATTAAAATAGTTATGGAAATTCGGAAAATGTGTCGCTACACTTTAGGCTATAAATAATTATATATATATTTTTTTGCTAGTTGTTTTACGTCGCACCGACACAGATAGGTCTTACGGCGACGATGGGACAGGAACGGGCCAGGAGTGGGAAGGAAGCGGCCGTGGCCTTAATTAAGGTACAGCCCCAGCATTTGCCTGGTGTGAAAATGGGAAACCACGGAAAACCATTTTCAGGGCTATCGTCAGTGGGGTTCGAACCTACTATCTCCCGAATACTGGATACTGGCCGCACTTAAGCGACTGCAGCTATCGAGCTCGGTAATAATTATATTAACGTTGAATGAATTGGTAGCTTGGACGAAGGCCAAAAATATAATTCTCAAACACCTATGTAATTAATGATCCTGTCGATAAACACTACATAACAAAAGTTATACGGAATACAACTTCCGATCATCCATGTCTTAAACAGTTTTACCGTACCGGCCATGAAAAATGTATGCATGAATTTAGACATGTGTGGCTTAGTCCATATCAGCGCCGGGACACGAAAAATATAGGTGAATATAGGCTGTAAATAATTTTATTCACGCTGTGTGAAACGGCCCGGTCTAGAAAGCCAAGAATAACGGCCGAGACGATTCGTCGTGCTGACCACACGACACCTCGTAATCTGCAGGCCTTCGGACTGAGCAGCGGTCGCTTGGTAGGCCAAGGCCCACAAGGGCTGTAGTGCCATGGGCTTTGGTTTGGTTTGGGTGAAACGGTAGTTTAGGTAAAGGCATAGAGGTGAATTCTCAAATGGCTATGTTATTAGTGGTCGAAAAATACTACACCGAGCGAGTTAGATGTGCGGTAAGGGGGGCGCAACTGTGAGCTTGCATTTGCGAGCTAGTAGGTTCGAACCCCACTGCCGTCAGCCCTGAAGATGGTTTTCCGTGTTTTCCTATTTTCGTACCAGGCAAAAGCCGGGGCAGTACCTTAATTAGGGACACGGACGCTTCCTTCCCACTCCTAGCCCTTTCCTAACCCATCGTATCACCATAAGACCTATCTATGTCAGTGTGACGTAAAGCCAATTGTAAAAGAAAAGATAAATGCTACATAACAAAAGTTATAGAAAATATAATTTTTCGATCACTTAAGCCTTGTAAAGTTTTATTGTATCGAATATGATTACAAAATTAATTAAATTAGACTTCTGCTGCTTAGTCCATATCAACACCGAGCATCGCTAACATAGAAATATTGTTGAGTCGTGTTAACTAGTGATGATGGCGGTTTTGACGTGTTTGTTTTAAGGTAAAAACCGCGTGGGCATCAACCAACATTGAGAAGGAAATTTGTGAAGATGATTATCAAAATGAGAAAAAATCGTAACGGAACGATCGCTTGAAGAATAAGACAAAAGGGAGGAGTCATGAAAAGAGGAAGGGGCTGTCTGGCCGAGGCGGTAAAGGCGTGCTCGGTTCACCCAGAAGGACGTGGGTTCGAATCCCTGTGAGGAAGTCGTAAAATTTACGAAACGAGATTTCCACTTCCGGCGGTGCACATGGCTCTGAGGTTTACTCAGCCTACACAAAAATTAGTACCAGGTTAATTCCTGGGGGCAAAGGCGGCCGGGCGTAGAGGTGACCACTCGACCCCATCAAGTGCCGCGGTTACGGATAAGTTAGTGGAAGCCTTTACCTTCCACCCCTCCAACGGCCTTCATGTCCTGTACGGAGATTGCTTTTTACATGAAAAGAGGGAGAAGGACTCCCTTTACATTATGTGCGTTGGTATCACGGATTTGGGTGAACACTAAATAATGAACGCCCATAAAACAGTAATACTATATTGACTTTTGTTTGTTGCGATGTGCTTTGTCTCTTCTGCAGACAGTCTTCCCCAATAAATGGATTACTGCTGCATTCTGAGTAGAACAACATGCTTGAATATTGGCGGGAAGTGGTTGGGGAGTTAGATAATTTCCTCTTTTGGAATGCCATTCCCCTGTTTCATATATGATCCGATAACTACTGGTAAATGACATACTGATTCATAATCGTATTCTAGCTTTTCTATCACTGCTATGACGCGCTGACAGGAATGATGAGCGTGTATACTTACCGGAAAACGGCAGAGCAGTGTTCATCGCTGTCTGTGGATAGGTAATTCCAGGTAGAACGGAAACTTAGTACGGTTTGTGAAAAGTGAGAAAATGTGTCGTTTTTCTTTGGATCGAGCATTTCATGTGATAGCATTGCTTACCGTGACATTCCAGTGATTAATATTGCATGCTGGCAAGATTACTGACGTCATTGTAATGATCTATGCCAGGTCCAGATTTATATTTGTCTGTTACACCATAACGGGAAAGATGAATGGGTGGGTTTCAATGACACTTGGTATTACAGTTTAGAATGAAGTCCAGCAGAATCTTAGCTATAAGAGTCCAAAGAGTTTCACCATGATGGGGTTCTTCAGAAGGGACCTAAAGCATAAAAATCTATGTAACTCTCTCAGGGTTTCTTTTAGACGAATGTAGCTCATGGCCAATTTTTGTTTTATACATTCTACACCTTTTTCCGATGCAGTAAAATATAAGGAATATATCAGTGACAGTCATGTAAAAGTGTAAGTCTAAAATCTGGTAACTAGCAGTATCGAATATAAAGAGTGTCGCTATGGAGATCGTTCCGGCATCGTTTCAAGGGCTTTGTACACCTTTCAGTATTTTTTAAATATTAATCCCATACTTGGCTTTCTATTATACTGGAAGGAAGAGATAATAATTATGGCGTATGGCTTTTAGTGCCGGGAGTGTCCGAGGACATGTTCGGCTCGCCAGGTGCAGATCTTTTGATTTGACACCCGTAGGCGACCTGGGCGTCGTGATGAAGACAACGCATACACCCAGCCCCCTTGCCAGTGAAATTAACCAATGATGGTTAAAATTCCCTACCCTGCCGGCAATCGAACCCAGGACCCCTGCGACCAAAGATCAGCACGCTAACAATTTAGCCATGGCGCCGGACGAAGGAAGAGATCAAATCAGGCAATAATATAAAAGAAGTGAAACTGCATGGAACAACAGAGAGGATGGAAGTGCGTACGTCACGACAAGCCACTGGCAATGAGAGGAACGTCCACTGATCTATCTGAATCTGGGGAACAATATGAAGGTGGAAAAAATATCATCATGCACATGCTAAGTGAATATCCCGTCGGGTACTACAGCTGGTAATAATAAATGTCTATTAACCAACTTCTCAAAATTTCGAATTGGAGTGTAATACATTATATCTGAATAACCAGAAATTCTTCCTGATAGTATCGAACTAGTACGAAGTAATTAAAACCCTTGACTCATTTATCTAGCGAGTAGCTGTTTCGGGCCGTGAAGTTGTTAGCCTAACTACGGGAGATAGCGAATTCCAACTGCATTCTCAGCAGTCCTCAAAATGATTTTACAGTGAGCAAATACTTGGCCTAAACCTTGTAAGGCCATGGTCGTTCCTTTATCTGTCCTAAAACGTCATCGCCATAAGACCTGTCTGAGTAGGTACGACGTAAGACCAATGACAAACCTTTTAAAATATCCGATCACCTTCATAATTTTTCCGACATTATGTTGAAAGTGTTAAAAATAATAAATATATGTTATAAAGTAAATAAATGTCAATGAATCAGGTGTTCTAAATTTTAAATATCTGTTTGTGTATAAATTTCTACAAAAATGGATCTCGGTTGCTGGTTACTGAATTATGCTCTATATCCGAGACATATCTTCTTGTATTGCTCTGAGGGAACGTTATGAAAATCCCTTTATTCCTTTTCTTAAAGTTGCATTGTCGTTAAATGTCACGGACAATGCGTACAAGAACCAGCATCAGCGAAAGAGCCCTCGTCATTGAATTGAAAGCCATTCGCTTCCCAATATTGCAATTCGTATTCTACACTTCTCGCGTTGCCCTTGTAAAGTGCTGCAGCTTTGCGTACCGAGTGGTTCACAAGTGCTGCTAACGAGATTAAAATGGGGTGTTATGCCTGTCGATTGATTTACGGTGGTACAGCTATGGAGTTGCCACTTATCGAGTTAATACTCCGTAATCCCTCCCTACGGTGAATGTGCCACATCTGCAAGATATCAACGGGGAAATAATTGAGAATAATCCTCGCTCTTGGGAATTTAAGAACTTCTTGCTCTTGTATCCAAAGTAGCAGCTACGGATCTGACCCTGCGTGATAACCGCCTATCTTCTAAGGAATCAACTAAATCACCGTTAGAGGTAGCTCTACAAAAGGAGAATCAAGTTTCAGAAACCGTATACTGCTGAGCGAGTAAGCGGGCCACATACCTGACAACTTGCATTCAGGAGATCATAGGTTTGAAGCCCTCCGTCGGTTGCCCGGAAGCTGACTATCCATGGTTTTCCATTTAAATATCAGGGAAATATCAGCCTTGTACCTTAATAAATCGTCGCCGGAAACAGATATGAATTAGCGCAACGTTAAAACTGAAAGCAAAAAGAAGAAACAAAACGCAACATATCGTCGTTGCCGCGACAAAACCTCCTATGTGATAATATGTTTTGGAGATATACTGACCCGCAGCACATAGATTGTGAAGTGCGAGAATGCCTTGACAATATGCACACGATTTGCACCTTAAATGACAGAACCTTACCAGCCAAAGTTCTAAGCTAAATTTATTTCACATAGGAGGTTTTGTCCCGGCAGCAACGATATATTGTTGCAGAAAGATGAGGAGGCAGAAAGTATTGTAGCTCTCAAAGTGACTCATACATAATACTAAGGTGTCCCTATTCACAGCAAGGTCCACGAAATTAAAAACTCTAGATTGATGGAAAAGATTCTATAACATTAATTTAATTCAACTTTTTAAGTAAGTTATATGGTAAGGTATGCGCAACATACATTAAATCTAAACTTAAACGTCCTTTACAATGCCAGATTACATTCTGTAATGAAAAATTTGCACCGACAATTTAGTTGTCAGCTTTGTATGACTCGTTGGCTGAACGGTCATCGTACTGGCCTTCGGTTCTGAGGGTCCCGGGTTCGATCCCCGGCCGGGTAGGGAATTTTAACCTTAATTGGTTAATTCCTACGGCACGGGGGGGGTGGGTGTATGTGTTGTCTTCATCATCATTTCATCCTCATTACGACGCACAGGTCGCCTATGGGTGTCAAGTAGAAAGACCTGCACCTGGCGAGCCAAAGACTTACTTGGATATCCCGGCACTAAAAGCCATACGACATTTCATTTTACCGGTAAAACGTTGTATCCCACAATACTCTTCCTATCAATTATTCTCCTTAAGACTGGTCACGCCTCCCAGCCACATGTGGATACGCAGTCCATCAGAACAATGTCCGTTGTGTTCATTTTCCTATGTCGCCGATTAAACGAAAATGAACCTTACATGCATTGTACACTAGGAGTGCGTAAATACGTAATGCAAACGTACATTCCTACAGTGCGGTACTGTAAGATTCATTTTCCTGTACACATGGGCATAGGAAAATGAACACAACAAAATTTGTTCTGATGGACTGCATATCCATACGTGTCTGGGAGGCGTGACCAGTCTTAAGGAGAATAATTGACAGGAAGAGCTTTGTGGATTACAACCTTTTACCGGTCGAGCGACGATATGATAGTAAAGAATATTTTTATTTCGTATTGGTTCATGACGTTACTTCCACATATTATTCATAATCGTAACGATTGCATGGCAAGAGATTTTTGTTCTTTGTGCTTGTTAGTTTATCGTATTTCATCATGATGGCTACAGAGCAGTACACAATTGTTGAGCAATTGTTACACCAATACCTTTCACAAACATTAGGGTTGCTTATGTGAAGCATCATGGAAAATACCCATAAATAATACGGCATAAGGCCGGGATAGGATCAAAATCGACCCGCGGATCGGCCGACGAACAACTGTGGCAAATGTAGCAAGCATTGGGCGTGTACGAGTTTGTGTGAGGGTTGAGCAAGGAAAGAGTATTGAGGAGTTAGCAGATCTGTCACCACCTGTCTTCTCTCTCCATGGCTGAAATCTCATCTGATGGGGAGAATACTCACGAACTCTGATGAAGTTACTCCAAATACGACGATAATACTACGACTGGTTTCGCGAAATGGTTTCCAGCAATGCTTCCAGTCACTTGACACGCACTGGTAGAAGTCAGCACGCTAACCGTTTAGCCATGGCGCCGGACGAAGGAAGAGATCAAATCAAGCAATAATATAAAAGAAGTGGAAATGCATGGAGCAACAGAGAGCATGGAAGTGCGTACGTCACGACAAGCCACTGGCAATGAGAGGCATGTCCACTGATCCATCTGAATCTGGGGAACAATATCAGGGTGCCGAAGCGAATTATTTTGAACGAAATGTTGCGTAATTTCTAATATGATAATTAATTTCTGTGTTATTAACCAATTCCGGGAAATTTTCCAAGATAGTAGACGCAACTGATTGTTACAAATAGGAATGTCGAGAAAACTCCGTAGAGTTGTCAATCCTATGCCTAGTTGTCTCTGCCGCCAGGAACTAATTCAGTAGGATGAGTAAAACCCATGATTATGTGCGCAGAAGTGGAAATCTCATTTAAAAATCCTAAATGAGAATCAAATCCAAGTCTTTTCGAGTTAACTGACTGCTCATTTACTGAATAGGCGGTCCCCTAGAAGAAGATCTCGGGATCCGGAGCCGACACTTCACCACTGACCCTCAAAGTGAGCTACTGTATCGTTTCAGTCATAACTAATAAAATTTCCAAAGAGCTGTATTGGCTGACAAATATATCGTGGCTGTTGTGCCAAAACCAAGAATGTGACAGTGCTCTTCCTATCCTTTATTCTCCTTAACACTGGTCACGCCTCCCAGCCACATGTGGATATACAGTTCATCAGTACAATTTTCATTGAGTTCAATTTTCTACACTGCTACATCAAACTTCTATACATTTCTACAGTGCGGTACGGTAAGGTTCATTTTACTGCGCACACGCGCATAGGAAAACGAACTCAAAGAAAATTGTTCTGATGGACAGCATATCGATATGTGGCTGAGAGGTGTGACCAATCTTAAATGAAATAATGAATAGCAAGTGCATTGCCACATTCGCAGCATTGGCATAGCAGCGATGGTATGGTAATCATAAAGCTATTGGTTTTACGTCCCACTAGTTACAATTATGGTTGTTTCCGAGACACCGGAGTATCAGAATTTTGCCACACAGAAGTTCTGTCACGTGTTGGTGTACCTACCGCGACGAGGCTGGCATGTTAGAACATTTTAAAATATCACCGGGTCTTAGCCGGGATCAAACCCGCCAACTTGAGTTCAGAAGGCGAACGTTTTACCGTCGAAACTACTCAACACGGCTTTACTCTTTTGACTTCTCTTGAACATGGTTTAACAAACAACTTTCAATCGTTTAAACAATAAGGGACAAATTTAGGCTCTCCCATTCACGCCGTGCCTTAAAGCGACCTGAGTAACAACAAACTGACACTTCCAGAATAAATCTTTCTGCTTCTAGCCCAACTATAGTATCTTCAGCTGCATTTAGGCTCTCTTTCTTTCTATCCATGACTTTATCTATGCTAAATTTGTCTCCACTGGAGCCTGTTTACGTAATCCTTCTTGATCTTTGATACACTAGAGGCTTATTGATACATGAAATGCGTTTGGAGGAAAACAACTTTGTAGGATCAGCCCGACAGCGAGGGTGGGTTCAGAGAAGAGGGGAAGCTAAGAGCCCTTGCAATCTGACGCTCCGCTCCGGTCTTGGAGTGGCTCTTTGATCCCGGGCTAAAGGCAGCACCGATCAATCTCCGCGAATTTTGTGATCGGCTGGAGAAGATAATAATAAGGCGAGGATATTCTCATAGTATGACAGAGATTTTTAAGCCGACCAGCATCTCAAAGAAGAAGTATCCCAACATGTACAGTTCATGCTTATTATATTTATGTCAAGTCTGGAGGAAGATGGGGAGTAATTGAGGTTCATAATACTAACGCGAGTACTACTGCAACAACCCAGGAAGGATATTCTCCTTCTCCTTTCCATTATTATTATTATTATTATTATTATTATTATTATTATTATTATTATTATTATTATTACCAAGCAGAGTGGCCGCACGTGTTAATGTACTACGGCTATGGAGCCAAGCATTGTGTATTCAGGAGATGAGTGGGTTCGAACCCCACTTTTGGCTGTCCTGAGAATGGTTTTCTGTAGGTTACATTTTCACTTGCTGGCAAATGCCGGAAGTATCTATTCATCGGCCACAGGCAATTCCTTCCACCTCCTTAAACAATTTCGTTTACCAACATTAATTTCATCTTAACCAACTGCTGTGATGTAATATTAGCTGGTGCTACTGAGGAACAAATAAAGAAACTGCCGAAGGTAATGATCTCTTGCATACGTTTTATTCATTAAAGCATACAACTCACGTCACTCCCGATTACGAAACAATCGCCTGGTTAAAGATTACGCAAATTATATATTTACACACTGTAACACTCAAACTTTTGAATGAAACAACACCGCAGTACCTTTCCTCAGATCACACATCAAGTTTACACCAGATCAAACTCCTATAAATATTGCATCACCTTAGTTGCTCGTCTATGGTTCTAGGTTAGGGAGTTCTCTTGCAATGAGTGTTACAGAACGCACTAGCCTACATCAGCGTCTTTCAAATGATATTACCGCGATTTCCATATAAGTGCCTAGCTAACTTGTATACATCCATAGGTGAACGTGAGAATGAATGATGTAGTACTTAAGTATTTCCATTAATTATATAATTATACTGTAATTTGACGCACTAATTCACGTAGAAATTCAGTCTGGTACGATTGGTACAATACTTGGCATAATATAACTTAAGTTATAATATACTATACCTTATAAGTTATTTGTCTTTATTATCTTAGTGCCACTATCGTTAACCTCAGTAATCTAGTTACGCACAGACTTCCATGAATACTGAGCTAGTAGAAATCTGCTACATACTCTTCACTCTCGTTTGCCCCTCCGTTAACTGATGTGGCAACCACATTTCGTAAATCTTGCGCATCTTCAAATCGTATGGTAAAATCCGGAACACTGGCGAAATAGGTATATCCATATGTGTGGATTATCACTGCACGGTCTGCGGTCTGTCTTATATAGAAACTGTTCCATAACGGCCACTGATACCCGACATAGGACGTGCACTGCGTGACAGTCAACGCTCCTACTCGTCTACTTTTTAACCGAACGTGCAACATTTCGATATGAAAGAGCATTATCACCCAGCACTTATCTTCGCATGACACTCACATAAATTTCTTCCATAAAATCAATTTTCACATAAAGCGTCATTTCTTACTCTACGGCTTTTAGCACATAAGTAGCCTACAATGTTTTGGAAGATTCTAGGTTTTCCTTTTATTGAATAAATTCAAACTGGTTATAATGTTCCGACTGTCTTCTTTCTCTATTGGTTTGGATTGCCACGTCAGGTATTATTTGAAATTCGTGTACGAAACAAATATCTACCACGAAGACTGTTTTAAGGTCCTAGTTTGGGGTTCGATTAACCGCGTGAGGATACAACGTGGGGTTCTAAAGGAAGCTATCTCTTAAAAACTTGAACTGATCTAGCGCCGTCGGAAACTTGTCCGTCTACGCCATTAAGTGGGCACACATACCTTCCAGGCGTTTTAAATGATACGAACAGAATAATATATTGTCTCCTCCAAATAGTACGTAAAGACTAATGAAAAATGAAATGGCGTATGGCTTTTAGTGCCGGGAGTGTCCGAGGATATGTTCGGCTCGCCACGTGCAGGTCTTTTGACTTGACTCCCATAGGCGACCTGTGCGTCGTGATGAGGGTGAAATGATGATGAAGACGACGCATACACTCAGCCCCCGTGCCAGAGAAATTAACCAATGATGGTTAAAATTCCCGACAAGGCCAGGAATCGAACCTAGGTCTCCTGTGGCCAAAGGCCAGCACGCTAACCATTTAACTATGGAGCCGGACGTAAATACCGATGTTTTGTTTTCACGGGCAATCTACAACAATTTAACACTGAACTAATGCTCCACATTGAGGCAACGGACTACTCTAATTATAAATATTGTAGAACAGAGGTGCTCAGCTGGGCGTCCGTTGAGGCTTGCCCAGTGTGGCCGGGTTGACGTGACGTAAATGCGGGCAGCTTACGTAAGAAGCATACGTCACAGTGAAGCGAGAGAGCGAACATACTATGCAGGGAGGCGACGGAGCACTGATGTTCGACTGTCATTACGAACCTCTCCTCCACTATTCAAGATATTCCGGTTTGATTTATACTGCGCTCGAAATAAACGGTCTGTTTTATTTTCTTATATTTATTCATTCAAAGAGAACTAACACGTTATAATTTTTGTGTTTCAATCTACAAAGGTACAGGGTTTAAACGTACAAGCTATGATTTACAATTCCTTGGATGGGAATGACAGTATTTATTCCAAATATATGAGGCATATCCCAGAAAACTTACAGTTGGGATGACCGTTGAATTACACAGTGGTTTGAGACTGACTTACCATCTTCAAACTATTGGCCTTGTCAAAGATCTCAGGCAGATACTTAATTCATGGTGTAGTATAAACAGATTTTCTTCGATTAATCTACAACAATGCTACATTATAAGGAAGCGTGCGGTAGACGGTCTCATCAGGATTATTTCTTAATGTAATGCATTGCATTTTATTTCTTTTAACTTCTTCATTAAAAAATCTTGGTAAAGTAACTTAAATATTAGATTAGAACTGCACGGTTCTGGAGAGTATTTTCTGAATCAGTGAGTGTTAGGAATGTGTTTCAAGATAGTTGTGTATTGTCGGTGATCCTGCGGACATAGTGAAACATAAATTACGTAACGACAAGTAAGTAATCCCTTTTGTTGAGGTTGAAAATGTGTCAATATATAGGCTATTTGTGAAAAAGCTAAAAATTGTAATTCGAAGTAATATAAGAGGAAATATAATTATAAATCTTCTCTTCTCCTTTTCCGAATTTCCTGGGATCGGATCATTATGTGGGTTTAGAATTTCCCTACGCCAACTCTGTGTGAAGGAACGTTATCCATATTACGCGTTTCTCTGGTGGTCAGTGGTGTGATGTGTTGTGCGTAAATGAAGATATGTATAAAGCCGAAGACAACTACACAGTCCCCGAGAGAGAAAAGATAACTAGACACAGTTAAAATCTTCGACCCGACCCGGCTGACTATTTAACCAGTGATAAGGAAATATATCGTAGCTGCGCCTGCGAAAACTGCTGTGTGAAACATTTCAATTCAGAACACTTAGATGTTAAGGATCTGTCATCTAAGGGTCCATAAAGGATGCAGAACAAACGTTGTTTTGTTTAGTAAGTTAAGGAAGTATTAGGGGATACAAATACAAGTAGTATGAATATAGGAACCTTAGGTCTTCAGTGATGAGTTCAGGTTACCTACCTCCCGGACGTTCGAGCTTAGACGAGCCGCATCGCTTTTGCTGAGGTGGTGTTCAAAATGTAAACAAAAAACAGTGTGACACGTTTACGCTCGTGCGCCTTGGAGGTTGGCAGCCGATATTAAAACTTTAAGAGGTGTAGCACGGAATTTCCGAATCTAATCACCGCAAACCTATGGTTGTCATGTTCACAATACTTGCACTTGTACCCTCTAACACTCCTTTGTTTGGCTCCATGGCAAAATGATTAGCGTGATGACCTTTGGTCCAGAGGGCTCCGGGTTCGATTCCCGGTCGGGTTGGGGATTTTAACCTTCACTGGTTAATTCCATTGGCTCGGCGGATGGGTGTTTGTGCTGTCCCCAACATCCCTGCAAGTCAAACACCACACTTAACACTATGCTCCACCACAATAACATGCAGTTACCTACACATGGCAGAAGCCGCCCACCCTCCTCGGATGGTCTGCCTTACAAGGGCTGCACCCAGCTAGAAATAGCCACATAAAATTATTAACACTCCTTTAATTTGCGCTGACCTTTGGTCTACAGGATCCCGGATTCGATCCCCGGATGGGACGGGGATGTTAACTTTACATTGATTAATTCATCTGGCTCGGGGATGGGCGTTTACGATATCTTCAACATTAGACATCATCTTGGTGAGTCTTAGTTTCTAATGATTTAAAGAGAACAGGTATATATCTAAACGAGGCCGCAGGACTAGTTACTTTTCTTTTTTTTTTCTATTTGCTTTACGTCGCGCCGACACAGATATCTTACGGCGACGAAGGGATAGGAAATGCCTAGGAATTGGAATGAAGCCGCCGTGGCCTTAATTAAGGTACAGCCCCGGCATTTGCCTGGTGTGAAAATGGGAAACCACGGAAAACGATCTTCAGGGCTGCCGACAGTGGGGCTCGAACCCACTATCTTCCGAAAACTGGATACTGGCAGCACTTAAGCGACTACAGCTATCGAGCTTGGTGGACTAGTTACTAATAGAGGGTTGCAGACTGAACGCTGAAAGACATAATCGTTTATAATTAAGATAAATACGAAGAAAGACTAATTACTTTAACTCACTGTCTGCTCGTTCTTGTAATTCATATAACGCCTTTTTATCAAAGTTTATGAAAACGCCCTCCTTGCTTTATACAAATTTTATTACCACAAACGTTATAAAAACTCATACGCAAACAGATGCTTCCACATTTCTCTATTATAGCCTTGTTCCACTTAATGTTACACATATAAATACAATAAAAAGCGACATTTTTATAACAATAGCAGACAGACTATTTATATTCAGAATATCGTTGTCTGAAATCCTCTGGGAGTGGCATAAGTTGTGAAACTGCACATTGCCTTGGTTGCTTGGCCAATCATATAGAGATGTGTTGCCTTCGATATGCCACATAAGAGCTCGTCTTCTTCTCCTAGTAGCAGTAAATTGCGCCTTATCGACATCTTGGATCTGCTTCTCTCCGAGATGGAATTAAGCTAAGCCTTGTGTGCCTAAGAGAAGGGGAGTCTCCATTAAAGCGAATTAATGGCTCCAAATACAAGTGGGGGGTGTTTTATCACGTGCCCTATCCCTTCCCCCACTTCACTGCAGACATCAGTGCAGCAAGCCAGTTGATGTCACTGGTGTTTCAGATTAATAATCTGTTATCATGAAATTCACACTGCTTAAGCACAATGTTTACACTCCTGTATTCGTTAGGTTGTTTACAATGGCAACAAGCTTGGATGAGCGTGATGAACTTCAAATAGTGGATGAACCAACCCTCACTTGATTGCCAAACGGCACGAATAGCTGGCTGCACACACCATTGCTGCAGCTGCGGGCGAGATGAAAGTTTCACTAGCGGCTGACTATTCAGTATAGCGTGTGCTTTCAAGCTTGGGGTCTCCGTGTTCACCTCACGTAAATGATGAGCTTGATCGTAGAACAGACCAATATTGATGAAGTCATTATTTTACTTATGTGCTAAGGTAGTAGTTCTAGAGCAGGGATGGCGAACCTATGCCACGCGTGTCATTAGGTGACACGCGAACACGATTTCGGTGGCACACCACATGCACATAAAAAATGTGTATGTACGTTTTGTACTATAGACTATACATATCTCGTCCATCGTATAGTTATAGTGTTTCAGGTTTAAGAAATAAATACCGAATATCTAAATTCTAGTTCCATTAGAAAGTGCATAATGGCAACACTACAACACCCATAGGTCCGGAAGTCAAGTGAAATAAATGTCAGATGCAGGCGACGAGCCATTCGCTTACCCATATCAGTGAATTAGTGAAGTTTGGCTTGTGTGTGGTTGCCAGCATCGCGTAATTATTCCTAGGGAGTAACTGTTTATTGTTGTGAATGTTGTAAGACAAATAGTTGCCATGAAATTATCCCAATTTCTAGATATGGAGAAAGTATCGCACTTTATTTCAAAACCTCATATTGCACAAATGAGTTTTGTTTTTTTTTTTTTTTTTTTTTTTTGAGTGGTTAGATATGGGCAGTTTAGAAATGGAGATGACTGAATTTTAAGAAAGCATGTATGGGGGTGAAAAAGTTCGTACAACTTGATGAAGCATTAGTGAAAATCGAGTGTGCTGTGGATGGTGAATACTCTCACCAGAAGCCGGAGAACTTAATACTTGAACAGTAGAACAGTCTGCCACAAAAGTTTTCGGCCATGAAGAAACTTGCTACAGCGCTACTTACTTTGTTTGGGTCATCATATGCCTGCAAGCAGATATATTTTCTACAATGAACGTTGTGAAGACAAGTTATGAACCTAACATAAATGACAAAGCTACTAAGTATGTTTGCGGTATTCACAAAATACGACCATGAAACATGCAATCACATGTATTTTGTATTTTACAATATATATGTAATATCATATTATGAAACACAATTTGTAATTAGGGATGGAAGTCAGTGGTGGCGGTGGTGAGTAGGGGCGGGGTTGTATCCATTACAAACGAAAATAACAAGTGGCACAGTAAACAGCTGAGAGTAATAATCCAGACCTAAAATGGCACACTAGCTGGAAAAGGTTCGCCATCCCTGTTCTAGAGGATCAATGATTAATAATTGCGTTATTGTTTTTACCTTTCGAAGGTTTTAGAAGACACCGAGGTGCGGAAATTTTGTCCCGCAGGTGTTCTTTTACGTGCCAGTAAATCTACCCATGCGAGGCTGATGTATTTGAGCACCTTCAAACTCCACCGCACTGAGCCAGGATCGAACCTGCCAAGTTGGGTTCAGGAAGTCAGCGCCTCAACCTTCTGAGCCACTTATCCTGGCATTCTAGAGGATCTGTAGTTTTAATACTGCAACACAGCTACGTGGTTTTTCTTTACTTTCCAACTTTGTGGATCATAGTATTATTAGAGTATACTACTAGTATATATCGGTTCTTGATAAATACCAGAGTTACCGACCTTCGGTGAGATGCTCTAAACTCAGGGGAACTACCTAAGGAACTTCCTACACCCTCCCCCCAATGGCACGAGAACCCCAATGGGTTACTTCTCATCCCGAAGGCATGCAGTCAGTGCAACGAATCCTCTAGGTCGTTATTCTTCTCGGCTTTCTAGACATCATATCAACATCTCCTCAGCTGTTCTCACATAGGATGTGACTACCTCAAAACAGCCCTTAGATCCATACCTGGCCGAGAATCGAACCCAGACCCATGGAGTAAGCGACAGACTTACTTCCCAAGATCGCGGGCCCAGCAACTTCTTTTAGGCTGACTCATTCTAAGACTGCACCTAGTAAAGTAAGACATTTTTTCGTGAACATTTTGAATATTCCAATGATATAATTGTTGCCAACATTCAGTTTAACCTCTCTGAAATTCTGCCCGTTTTAGGCTAAATTATTTTTGAAGTGTTGGTTGAACAATTCGTTGCTGTTCGTACAAAAAAAGTTCTTACTGAACAATGCTTTTCCTATCCATTATTCTCCGGTCACGTCTCCCAGCCACATATGGATTTGCAATCCATCAGAACAATTTTCGTTGGGCTCATTTTTCTATGCTTACTGGTAGAGGACCATTAACCTTGAATACTTTATACTGTAGGAGTGCGTAAATATGTCGTGCAATACATTCCTAGAGTGCGGTACGGTAAGGTTCATTTTCCTTTACACGTTCGCAGAGGAAAATGAACACAATGAATATTGTTCTGATGGACTGCATATCCATATGTCGCTGGGAGGCGTGACCAGTCATAAGGAGAATAACGAATAGAAAGAGCATTGTGAGATGTGACCTTTTGCCCGAACAGCGGCGAATTGTACAGGGATAATAATGTTATAGAAAAGATTTTGAAAGAATATCTATGTTGATGGAGCTGGGATCTTCGGGAGCTGGATTTTCTTATTTCACGTATGTAAAATTGCCAAATTTCTATGCCTAGGTCTCTAAAATATCTACAGCTACCATTTCGAAATATTTAGAACAGTTATTGGCCTGTGTTATGATGTTCATTGAACTTACATGAAGTGGCCTTTCTAAATTGAATATGGTAAATAATTTCACTGAATTTATTGATGGGAACAAACATTAAACTGGAATATTTAATTCAGGCATTCAAAAACCTTTACTTCCATTTAGGTTCAACAATCACCTGTAGTTGTTTTGAAGCATTGTTGAAAATGTGTAGAGAGAAGGATGATTTATTGTGGAACTGTCAGTTTTTTGAATTCACAGATTGCCACTGTGGGTGAAGTCAATTAATGCAATACATCGCCGAATATGTCATTTTATACGTAAATATAATTATTGTGTAGTTCCGGGTATTGTGTAGTTCCCACTATAGAGGTGGGATTTTATAATCCTCAATGAACTACAGATTACATTGAGTTCAATATTTGTATTCCAGTTCTTGGCCAGCCAAACGTTTTCCAGAAATTCATGAAGAATAATGGCGCTGTACCGCGTGCTCCAAGCATCAGCCCTATCACTTCAATCTCTTGTAGATGGTATTTATTTTTGTGTAAGGGGACTTTCGTAATGTAAATGTTTATTTCTCGGCGTCTACTTCTTATGGTTGGCCTTTATGATGTTCAAACCCAGTAGCCTGCACTGAACCCCATCTACCCCAGCGCTGCTGGGGGTAAATAACTTTGTATTTACATTTTCTAATTATTCCTTAGAACTCTTTTTATAATGTTTACACAATTGTGAAGATCTAAGCCAAGCCAAGTACAGCTGTCTCGACAATCCGCTCGCACTACCGCAGTTCAGCTTCTCCAGCGAACTGGGTTTCCTTGCCGGCGCGATAGAGAGCTACCCCAGCGAAATTTAAGGTTGCATGCTTGATGCATGCACTTGAAGCTTCCTTGTCCTGAGAGCGGGGCGGGCTGTGCCTCCCCCCCCCCCCCCGGAAACAATTTGCAGCGACAGGCCAGCTAGCTTGGGAAAGGTATGTTAGTTTTAATACTTGACACTCGAAGTGTTAAGTGCCACAGACTAGAGACTACAAGAAAAATATCAATATGTTAACAGTATAGCCACTTGCACATCGTCTTGCTAACAAAAATAGAGCCATTTTATAAAGTCTATTGTATTATAGAAGAATATCGTCGCTCGACCGGTAAAAGGTTGTATTCCACAAAGCTCTTCCTATCAATTATTCTCCTTAAGACTGGCCACGCCTCCCAGCCACGTATGGATATGCAGTCCATCAGAACAAATTTTGTTGTGTTCATTTTCCTATGCCTATGTGTAAAGGAAAATGAACCTTACAGTACCGTACTGTAGGAATGTACGTTTGCATTACGTATTTACGCACTCCTAGTGTATAATGCATGTAAGGTTCATTTTCGTTTAATCGTCGACATAGGAAAACGAACACAACGGACATTGTTCTGATGGACTGCGTATCCATATGTGGCTGGGAGGCGTGACCAGTCTTAAGGAGAATAACGGATAGGAGGAGTATTGTGGGATATAACGTTGTACCGGTGAAGCGACGATATATTTAATTCCTGAGTTTCTGTATGTATAAAGTTTAGTTTTTTCGAGCAATTCATTGACGGCATATGTAGAGTATGTTTTCCGATAGCCGAAGAACAATATTTAGGTTGCCCAGCATGAACACACAGATAAGCACGAAGTAAAATAATTTTGTATTTGCTTGTCCGTGATGATGGTATATAGTGAATTTTTGTAGTGTTCCTCTTGGATTATAGGTGAAGGTTTCGCGAGTTCTCTGGCATTCTTCATTCGTATAACATGTGTTATACGTCGTGACGAATATTTTCCTTCGTTTGTGGTTGATGCACGTACACTAAGTATGGGAGTGAAACTATAAAACTTCGCGACGGTAAAATACCAGGTAAATTTTGCTGATTCAGTTTAGATTAAGATTTTTTAGTAAAAAACAAACATTCGCCGTGTATTTTTGTGAAAACCATAACTGTACTATCACGGAGCATCACCGGATGAAACTGTAAGTACATTGTTCAAAATCTGCTATAGATTATGATGGTGTCATCACTGTTGTGAATATCGATTTCGAAGTATGTGCGAGCGTGTGGTTGAAAATATTCTTGAAAGATCTTTTTCAGGTAGACCTTTCCACGAAAAATGCAGCCTTATAAATTGGTAATGTTGACTTTAGAGAGTGTAGTGAGGCTACTATTTTTATATTTAAAAAACATATTTTCAGCTGGGGTAATGAATATGTTCACCGCACGCCATGTGTTCAGATCTTATGGTTGGTTCTATTATATTGCCATTTTGCTGGATATTTGCAAGAGCAATCATGTCTATGCGTCTGAGGATATGCCATAAATTGCATAAACTTTCCTCCGTAGTTCATCTGAAATTAAAGATATGACTCAATGGCGCCGATAATTTCTCAGTACTTCACTATGCGGCACGATCCTAGGACGTCGGCCAGTGTTTCTTTCTTCGGCAACGCAAGTTTCCGCATTCGTTATT
Source organism: Anabrus simplex (assembly GCF_040414725.1). Lineage (NCBI taxonomy): Eukaryota > Metazoa > Arthropoda > Insecta > Orthoptera > Tettigoniidae > Anabrus > Anabrus simplex. The sequence continues at coordinate 297,593,094 of NC_090265.1, read as the reverse complement.
CAAATCTACGCGCCTGCACTGATCAGTACCTTAAATTTTCACCAAGACTCTTGAGGCTCGTGCGGGTTGTCGAGGTAGTTACATCGTTAAAGATTTGGTAAAATAAATTGATCATAATGTGTTATATGGGTAGAAGATTTTATGTGTTCAATACCGAAGTTCTTAAGGAATAGACTGGACTAACGAATATCGTGGAATTTCAAATCCATGATAGAATCTAGGGAATTTTTCTTTGGAAAATTAATCACAATTCCTTTAAGTTCGTGGAAAGAATCATTTCTATAATCCAAATGAGACATGCGTTTGCAGCTAATGCCACTCAAAATCTTCTCATAACTTGGTGCCTACAAAGAAAAATTTCCATCACAGAACACAGAGTAATATGAACTACGGTATATATTGTACTGTTTGGTTGGGCGTATTTTTTGACACCTTCGTATATCATCTTTGACACTCAGACGCCGTAACCCATCTTCATATAGATTACAGAGGTATAGGACTTAACCAAGGTCAACTACAATATTATCAGACCTGAATGCGTATAATCTATGCGCTGCACTGCATATCTACATAGAGCTCTTCACGGCTAGCGTACGAACTGGATGGTGAATAATTCTTCATTGAACACTTACGAACAGCATCTTCCACCGACAGAACAATATTCACAACTACTTTTTGAGCTCCAGACGAAAAAGAATGAAATACCGATCGACTTCTACGGCACTGACGCCATGATGTCATCAGAAAGGAAAGGCACATGTTACAAACTACGCCGCACAGTCACGAGATTTGCAGTACATGGTTTCCACCATAAGATCTGTATAACAAGAATATTTCACTCTCCAGGTCCTGGGTGCATTTGTGAACCATCCCATAGACAATGTGACAGAACCACGCATTTATGTGTCTCAACAGAACTTTATCCCTGTTTGCACTGTGCAGTGAATTATTCTTATTGTCATGCTAATTGATTAATTAATCAAGATGGCGTTAAGTCACATCGACTTCGACAGGGCTTAGGGTGATGATGGGATAGGAAAGGGAAGGAATCAAGAACGACCTTAAGGCACAGTACCAACAAATTTGCCTGGTGTGAAAATGGGAGATCATGAAAATCCTTCTTCCGAGCTGGCGACAACTGGATTCGAACACATCATCTGCCAAATACAAAATCAAGGCTATCGGGAATTTTCACATAAAATGTGCACATATGAAGGATAAAAATCAGTTGAATTTCATAAAAATATCTAATGGGTGTTTGAATTGTTACATTATGGTAGAGTGTTACACGCCGCAATAACTAACGATTATTTTTCTATTTGTAATCCTTTCTACATCATGAATATCGTCAACGCAATGGCACTGATTTCTGTGTATGTAAAATGTCTTCAGCTGATACAGAAAATGGTTTTGAAAATAATCTTGAGTGGTCTTGAGCTCTGCAAAGCTCTGCAGAAAATTCCTGTTTTAACGTCTAATAACTTCCCCGAGTTCTTATTATAATTTTGTTCCAGGGAATGCTATTTGAAAATGACAAGGCCTCATAAATATCGTTAAGTTTTATGTTATGTGAAATGAGTAAAGAAGTAACCTCTCACATCTGTTTGAAAATCGACGACTGTCCGCTTCTCAGTCCACTACACTTGAAATGCTGTCATCAACCACGCGCGTTTTACCCTATCTTAGTCGTTGAGTAAATGTCAGGTAAAACAGGGTTAGAGTTAGATTGAGCTGTAAAACGTTTTCGTTCCGGCGTGCTGTCTGGAAAGCTCTGTCATAACAGACCGCGGACGTCCCAAACGAGGGTGTTCAGACGTACCCTCGATCTCGCGTAAGTGTTTGATTGTTCGTTAGAGGAATATTCTTGTGATGCCAGGTTTCTTAATGATAACATGATTTCTGAGGGTTGCCTTCCTACGTTTTGCAGCGCTGTTACCACGATAAGATTTCCTTAATCGTCCCATTCTCTCTAAGTTTACGAGTCTCTGGATGCAACAGAATAACCTTTTAATGCATACTGTAAGTTATATGTCTCCAGATGGTGTCGCGTAAAAGAAAATATGAAACTTGTATTTGTTTTGTGGTGAAATAAATTACACACCCCTTAGTATGCAGCCAATGGCCGTAGACGTGTTGAAACATCGGATCCCGTGAGATTTCCGAAGTTAAGCAACATCGGGCGTGGTCAAGATTTGGATGGGTTGCCACGCGGTGTTGGTGGGGGTTAAGGGAATGGAGGAGCGTACATAAACTTCGGCTCAGGCACACCTCTGCGGATGTTCGGACCTGCCTTCGGGCAGAATATACCCTTACCTTACCTTAGTATGCTCATCATACTAGCAACCACCAGAGAAAATTTATATTGTGATGACTTCCCTGCTAACAGGGTTGGCGTCAAGAAGTAAATTCGGTGGTAAAACTGGGACAAATGCATAAGAAGCATTATTCTACGTACATACATGCATTATGTGCCTGTCCCAGAATACACTCCGGGGCTCTCCAAGTTGTAGGAAAATGGAGGAGGAAGATAAAGAATAAGTCCAAAATGCAACAAAGAAGAGTGGTTGGATCCCCGACAGATACAGAATCAGCTGTTATAGATAGCTTCAGACGTCACTAAAGAAGTGTAATAGGGAAATGAGGAATGGGGTAGTTTCCCGCTGATTCCCACTCAGTCAGAAGGTGCTATTACATATTAGACTGATATACCCACCGAAATGCACACATCAGTTGACCTTAGAAAGAACACTTTCATATCATTATATTATAATCTATGGAAATTAAAGAACAATGCAAAAATGAAATGGGCATCTAACACTGATAATTTTATATCACCATTCCACATATTCTATGGTTACCAGATCCCAGCATTTCCCTCTATTTCTCTAGTGTAGAAAGAGTTTAACACAGAGAGATGGGAAGGAAATATGAATTAGAAGAGCTTCGCGTACGAAAGTGGAAGTAATACTAAACATCTCATGACCCCGTTTTCACGATCTATTTACTCGCCAGTTATGAGGCTCCTGGGAGGCTTTTATTCGCCCTGCCTTCCACGTATATTGCAGCATGCTACCCAGCCCGGTATCTTAAATTGAATTTCTGACTTCTATCAAGTTTTGTAAAAGAACAAGTTTTAATAAACTGCCAGAAAGTACCAAAATCAGTTCATGAATATTGCCGGCCAAATTAGTGACATTTTCCTTTGCTAACCCGCACTTTCTTACGGTAGAAAAGTCACAATTTGTGCGCATATCTGCCACAATGCATCACAGATTCGTGTATTTAATGTGAGTTAAACTAAGCAGCTCAATAAAAAGTAGATAAGTTTTAGCACATTTTGTGTCGATTTTAGATTACATACTCCATGTGAGTTACATCAACATTAACGCCTTCTTTCTGAATGTCCACTCACACAACGAGAGAACTGCATAGGGTATTTGTAAAGATACATTCAACTTTTTAACACAGCTATTCGCCAGAATAGCTTTACATAACAAAAAATCGTGTTCTCTCAGCTACTGCGCGCAGGACTTTTATAGGCTGCCTGCGTGGCAATTTGTACGTTCCGCTCTACTTTAATAGATGGAGGAGATATTGATCTGTGTTAGGGGACGTATGGCATATTCTGGGTAGTACCAAATATGTCACCAGAGATTTTATACATGCCGACATCGTGCGACATGGAGTGCTGAGTAGACTTTTATTCATATTTCAAATATCCGACTGCCTCTGCCGGGTTTGAACCCGCGATCTTGAGATACTTAGACCGGCTCTCCACTCCTGATCCACAGTGGCAGAAAATGTTTTATATGAAGTGTTTGTAGATAGTATGTCCATCCCTTAGCCGGGCTGAGTGTTTCAGACGGTTGAAGCGCTTGCCTTCTGACCCCAACTTGGAAGGTTCGATCCTGGCTTCGTCAAGTAGTATTTGAGGGTGATCCAATATGTCAGCGTCATGTCGGTAATTTACCGGCACGTAAAAGAAATCGTGCGAGACTACATTCCGGCACCTCGGCGTCTCCGAAAACCGTAAAAGTAGTTAGTGGGACGTAAAGCAAATAAAATTATTATTCTACCTCTTAGTTCCACTTTACTGATACGGGGATAGAGATAAGGCGAGGACAAAATTATATGGCATGATTTTACGGGTGGATGATCTTCCTGACACCAGCTTCAGTAGAGGAACTCATGAAGATGAAATGAATGATGGTGAATGAAACTGAGTATGGAGATGGAAGGAATCGGCTATGGCTTATGAATGGAAGCTGTCCTGGATTTGCCTAGAAGTGAAAATAGGAATCCAGAGATAACCATTCACAGGGCAGCCGACAGGGGGGGGGGGGGTTGGACCCACACATCTCCCGAATGCAGAACATGGGTCTAGAGTTGCAGATGTTTTCGTACAGGTCTTACGGTGACGACGGGGTAGGAAAGGCGTAGGAGTGGAAAGGAAGCGGCCGTGGCCTTAATTAAGGCACAGTCCCAGCATTCGCCTGGTGTGAAAATGGGAAACCACGGAAAGCCATAATCAGGGCTGCCGACAGTGGGGTTCTAACCCCACTATGGACTCTGGCCGCACTTAAGCGACTGCAGCTATCGACCTCGGTGTAGGCTGTTAACACGCGCGGTCACTCTACACGGTTGTTTGTATGTACTATCTTTCCTTTTGCTTGCTTGTGCTTGCTGTTTAAAGGGGCCTAACATCGAAGGCCATCGGCCCTATCTTTCCTATTATTAATCCTATTATTATACCACTTTTCCCACACCTTGTGAGGTCGTGGGTGCAAAATGTGTCGCATATGTGGATTTGACCCGGATTTTACGCCTTGTTGCCCTTTCTGACGCCAACACTATACGAAGGGGTGTAATTATATTGCGTGTTTCTGTGGTGCTTGGAAGTGTGGTGTGTTGTTTGAAAATAAAGAGGAGCCTGTTAGAATAAACACAAACAACCAGTCTACGAACCAGAAGAATTAATCACGCGCAATTCAAATCACCAACCAGGCCGGAAATCAAACCCTGGACGCACTGAACACTAGGCCTCGACGCTGACCATTCAACCAAGGAGTACGACTGAAATGGAGAATTATATCGTCCCTCGACCGGTAAAAGGTTGTATTCCACAAAGCTCTTCCTATCAATTATTCTCCTTAAGACTGGTCACGCCTCCCAGCCACGTATGGATATGCAGTCCATCAGAACAAATGTTGTTGTGTTGATTTTCCTTTACACATGGGCATAGGAAAATGAACCTTACAGTACCGTACTGTAGGAATGTACGTTTGCATTACGTATTTACGCACTCCTAGTGTACAATGCATGTAAGGTTCATTTTCGTTCAATCATCTACATAGGAAAACGAACACAACGGACATTGTTCTGATGGACTGAGTATCCATATGTGGCTGGGAGGCGTCACCAGTATTAAGGAGAATAATGGATAGGAAGAGTATTGTGGGATACAACGTTTTACCGGTGAAGCGACGATATGCAAACGTAATTAGCCTAGTCTTCATGCGGTAAGAAAACTTACAAGATATATGTCGTAAGGCTTACACGAAGTAACTCTGGAACTGTTACAGTTCTACTGTAGTACTTCACTGATGACAGCAGAAATTGTAGATAGGTCTATACCTCAGGTATTTCAAGGAATTCCGAGATTTTGAAACTACCGAGGACAACAGTAAAACATTCCACATATTATATGTATCAGGTTTAATAGAAGTACGATCCTATGTATTTCGTTTATTGGTTCAAGCAAATAGTGAACTTTTTAAATAGCTAAGTCTAGGAATTGCCTTAGTGGAACAGATTAGTCCGCGCTTTTTTTACTCTTGTACCCATTGTTTTATCATGCTAAAAACAAATAAATTTGAATTCCAATGTAAACATGTCAGTTGTGTGGTATCAAAACGTAAGAATTAGTTTATTTGTAGAAATTATGTACAGTCACAGGCAAGGGAATGCCATTCGGGATCACCGAAATACACTGATTCATTTGTAATTCAGTTTTGTAAGAAAATTTCCTTGCTAATTTAACGCTGTTAGAATGTTGCAAGGACTATTTTTGACAGATATCGAATCACGAATGAAGAGATACTGAATCGAATTGGTGAGAGGAGATCGATTTGGCTAAATTTGACGAGAAGAAGAGATAGAATGATAGGACACATCTTAAGACACCCAGGACTTGTTCAGTTGGTTTTTGAAGGAAGTGTAGGTGGTAAGAACGGTAGGGGTAGACCAAGGTATGAATATGACAAGCAGATTAGAGCAGTTGTAGGATGCAATAGTTACGTAAAAATGGAAAGGTTAACACAGGATAGCGTGGCGTGGAGAGCTGCGTCAAACCAGTCTATGGACTGATGACTCAAACAACAACAACAACGACATTAATTTGATCAATGGTTTCCAATTTGTTTTTTCCGAAAGGTATCGTTTCCTTTTGTGCGTATTTCGGTTTTGTTTTATTCGATTTTATGTAATTGTGGATTGCTGGCTGCGTAGTTGCTTGGAGCTCAAAGTAAAAATTTAAATTTCAAAAATATAAAAAGAAATACACCGATATAGAAACAAAAGAGATTGAAACTTTTAAACTACATAATGTTAGGAATCTCCACGCCCATCTTCAACACAACAGGGAATTCCTAGGCATTGCTATTTAAAAAGTTTACTATTTGCTTGAACCAATAAATGAAATATTTAGGCTCGCACTTCAACTAAACCTGGCACATGCCTCTGGAATACTTTACTATTGCCCTCGGTAGTTTTATAATCTCGGAATTCCTTGAAATACGTGAGATACAGGCTTACGTACCATATCTGAAGTCATCAGTGTAAAACAGTTTCAAGATGGAAATTAATTTCTGTGGAAAACCATACAATTCAAACATCCTCCACAAAGCACGGTTTACTGAGTGAAATGCCTTAGAGAGATCAATGAAGGCAATATAAAGAAGTCTATTCTGTTCCCTGCAGTTTTCCTGAAGCTGACGGGCTGTGAGTATCATATCTGTGATTCCTCTAGATGGCCTAAAGCCATACTGGTTCTCTATGGTATTTCCTCAACTTAGAGTATACGATTTGACAAATTTCGATCAATAAGCATTCCTAAGGTAGACAGTAATGATACAGATAGTTATTACAGTCTGTTCGATCACCATTCTTAAATATTGGAACTATAAGACCATCTCTGAAATCAGGAGGCATTTATTCAGTGTTCTACATTAACATGTACGTGTCGTATGACTTCCCCACCACTTTCTATGATAGCTCCTGTAAGTATACCGTAAAGACTGGTGGCCATGTGTCACCTTGCTTGATTAACAACACTCTAAACTTCATTCAGTGTAAGTAGGCAGCCAAGCTCTTCTTTGTTGGGTACTTGTTCTATTGAGTCACTCACCTGTTCATCAACAACTGATTCATGATTCAGGAGACTTTCAAAATGCTCCTTCCATCTATTCATGATAGAGCATTGATCTTTTAGAAATGTATCCTATCACTGTACCAGAGTGGATTTCTACCGAAGGTGGTGGGACCGTGAACTACTTTCGTGGTTTGGAATAATTGCCGTGAATATTTGTTTGCTAGCTATTGTAACTCTTTTGATTTCGTAGTCCAGAATGCAATCTTGAGGGCACGGATTCTTCTGTTGACATTTGCTTTAACGAGACAAAGGTCTTCTTTCCTTGCGAGGCAGTTCGTATCTTTTCACCACGCTTGCAAGGCTTTTATCTTCTCCGAGATCATTGCCCCAATCTCTTTATCATTTTCGTCAATTCAATCCCGAAGCTTCCAGAAGAAGCTGTAACCTGCACTTTGTTCATATCCCATCCTTTCTTCGCAAGCATCCCGAATATTGGTTTTCAGGCTCTTCAAGGGTGGTGTTACTCCCTGATGATACTCCCCTGACAGTGTCTGATGAAGCAGTTCTCCATATTGTGAGGTATACTCTGAAATTCCAAATTTTACGGTATCAAAAAAGATGCCAGTGCTTCGATCTAATATACTGCCATGAAGTTTGAAAGTGATTCCTTTGGCGAAAAAATGTGTTAGTGATTGTTAAATGATGTTCAGCACATTTTGAGAGGAGTCGAATACCATTAGAGTTTTCACTGCCAATTCCATCCTTGCCAATTACATCATTCCATACAATGTTGTCCTCTCCCCTTCTGGCATTAAAATCGCCAAGTAAGATTATTTTGCCTTGTTGATTAACGATTGACAGGTTGTCATCGCGATCTGAATAAAATTATTATTTTATGTCATCATAAACTAGTGTGGGCGCTGATCACCACAGCATGTTGGTTGTTATTCAAACGAAGTCTTAAGCTCATAAGGCATTCATTATATCCAGTGAGAAGCTCTGGAAGTTCCTTGAGAAGATTGTTCTTGATAGCAAAACCTAATCCGTGTATTCGGTGCTCATTGGTAGCTTTCCCCTTCCAGAAGAAGCTGTAACCTGCACTTTGTTCATTCAACTGACCTCCATCAACAAGACGGGTTTCCTTGAGTGCTGCTATATCGACGTTACATCTTCTTAATACTCTACCTCCATGGCTGTTTTCCTTTCGGGTCTCTCAGTTGCGGGGTCATCACTGAGTGTTCTTACGTTCCAAATTGCAAGATAAAATTTCTCAACTGCTCGACCACATAAAGGTGATACCATCGGACGCAACTATCCGATCTAATATTAGTAGTTGGCTATGTTTAGGGCACCTTCTCCAACCTCTACCCCATATAATGTGAGGAAAGTAGACCCCAAATAGGACTGCTCAGACATACATGCAGCAACCGAATTGCTTTGCAGCCACAATCCTAAGCCAAGCGACCGGTCACACATCTACCGCCTACGTGCCAAGCTATCACTAGAGGTTTCCAGACATCACTATCCTGCCCAAGTCACACCTTCTTGATCGCCGGAGGACTTTGGGAGAAGTCGTATGTTGTTAGAAGACTTATGGGAGCGAATTCCTTTAGAGTGTGGGTGTTGCTGCACATCAACAAACGCATCTTAGTTGATGACTAGGAAATACGTTCAATAACAAGGAGGTGCAAGATGATTGAAGAATTCCTCATTACATACATACATACATACATACATACATACATACATACATACATACATACATACATACATACATACATACATACATACATACATACATACATACATACATACATACATACATACATGTATTCGTTGCATGTGTAGTGTCCACATTCTGTTTTCAATTGTCATATAATCATAACTTAATGCAGGTATTGTTTGCCTGGTGCAGTCCCCGTAACGTAGACCCCCTGATGACAGTAGGTGGGGGTTGGTACTGTCGCGCAGAGAAAACTGCGTTTTGTGTGGTGGAGTATTGGTATAGTGTGTGAGTTGCATGGATATTGGGGGGGGGGCGCAACAAACACCATATCATAGAGCTACAAGAATTAATCTTTCAAGTTTAAAATCCATCTAACGACTCCAGAATCGAACCCGAAGCTCCGATAACCGAAGGCTAAAATGCGTATAACTCAAGCATGAAGCCAGACCTCATATGTCGTATGAGAATCGTAATATTTTGTGTTTTTTGTTAGAATCACTTATTGAAGTCAGCACAGGCCAATTACAAATGTACAGACAAAAAAGCGTTTCACACATTTATCCAGAAATCGCTGTAAAATATTCCTCCTGTGCATTCCACAAATTATGGAAAGTTATTATTGATGTGAATTACAATAATTAACAATGAACAACACAGGTTCTTGATGTTTGTGGCCACAAATATTCCGTGAATGTTCAGTGTGGATGTTCTCCATTGTTTCATACCTTCATTTATTGTCCCGCAAAGGGAGGGCATTTTAACGGGCCTGTATACGTACGTCAGCCTCATCAGCCTCGTCGAGATGTAGACAATACTTAGAAAGTTAGTCGTAAACCTCCTGCGGGTGACGTTCTCATGTGTGCTCCCTGCCACGTTAATTACCGATGTGTTCCCTGGCGGAAATTCACTTCACTCTCGACATAATCTCTAGTAATTGATTAAAGCTGACGCAAAATAGGATAACAATGTACAAGATTAATTTACGAGTATTATGTAACGAGTATGGAAACTGGAAAACTAATATAATACGCTGAAAGTGAAAATACCATTACCATTACATGGTATTCTAGATATCAAGTGGGTAGCACTGCGGACACAGAGTCCCAAGCTCCATGCTCCGGCTCCATGTTTACTTACTTTTGTCAGGGTTACCTGTTCTATTTTTTCCACCTTGGCCAACCACATTTCTGCTTCGACCCTAAGGGTATCAAGTTTGCGAAATTTAGAGAATTTAATTTTCGCGATCTTAATGACACATAATTTTACTTTTCCAATATCTCCATTCGTCAAAATTAGATTCTCTTCCATTTATTGCTATAATTAGAAATGAAAACGTGTCATGATACTTCGTTGAAAGGTCAGTGCCTTGGACTTTGGTTCAGAGGGTGCCATGTTCGACAATCTGCCAAGTCAGCGTCCGGCACCATGGTTAAATGGATAGCGTGCTGGCCTTTGTCCACAGGAGTCGCGGGTTCGATTCCCAGCTGGGTCGGGAATTTTAACCATAATTGGTTAATTTCGTTGACACGGGGGCTGGGTGTATATGTCGTCTTCATCATCATTGCATCCTCATCACGACGAATAGGTCTCCTACGGGCGTCAAATCAAAATACCTACATCTGGCGAGGCGAACTTGTCCTCGGACACTCCCGGCACTAAAAGCCATACGCTATTTCATTTTGCTAAGTCAGCTATTTTCGCCGGGTTAGTTAAGTCCTATGATTTGGGGACTGGGTGTTTGTGGTTTCTCATCATATGTTTCCAATATCGATGGCTTTCTTTAAAAACCTCGTAAGTTCGAATACTCTTCCTATCCATTATATTCCTTAAGACTGGTTACGCCTCCCAGTCCCATATTTATATGCAGTCCAAAAGAATAATTTTCGTTATGGTCATTTTCCTCTGCCAGTTTGTAAAGGAAAATGAACCTTAAATACATTATACTGTAGGAGTGTGTAAATTTGCCCTGAAATCAACATCCCTACAATTCGGTACGTTAAGGTCCATTTTCCTTTAGACATTAGCAAAGGAAAATGAACACAGCGAAAATTGTTCTGATGGACTGCATACAAATATATTACCGGGAGGCGTGGCCAGTCTTAAGGGATATAATAGATAGGAAGAACATTTGGACATACGAGGTTTTAAAAGAAAGCCATCGATATACCATAGTGCAAACCACCTCAGAAACACGCAATAGGGAATGCAACCCTCCCTATAGTGTTGGCTTGACGAAGGAAATCCGACTGTAAAACAATGCCACGTCGACATATACAATACAGTTCTCTTCTAAAACCTCAACACGATGTCGGAAACGAAGCTAAATAATAACAATATTAGAGTCTAAATTGAAACTTTCATTATTGTAGAAGACTTCCTCGTGACCAGCCGATATTTTCTTCTGAAGACGCGGGGCAATGTCCTCTGCGAAACGTAAAGAATTTCACCTCATTCCTTAATACAGAGTAAGCCCAAAAAGCATATATAAAATCTTTAATTGCGGGCCGCGAAAGGATCAATGTAACACTTTTATGATGTTTCTGATATTCTAATTTCAAAATATTCTACGTGATAATCTTTCTTATAAATAAAGTTGTTCGTGTCTGTTTGTCTGTCTGTCTGTTTGTTTGTTCCACCATCACGTCGAAACGGCTGGATAGATCTCAACCAAACTTCATATTTAGAGTATACTCACCCCGGGGAAGGTTTCGATATGCATATCATTTTAAAATCTTTGAAAAGACGGGGGTTTTGTAGGAAAAATATAAAAATAATAGGCTAATATAGGAAAAATATCGAATTTGTCGTATAAGGACGAGACAAAGCTCAATTTAATCCTCTTGATGCAATGAACAAAATTCGGATAGCCCTACGGGCCCGAAAACCATGTTTTAAGCTCTAGGAATCGGATGAAGAAATGAACTGCCGTAACCATGGCAACGTCAGATCCAGGATTCTAGAGCAGTGAGATTTTGTATGTACGTTTGGGCATACCTGCCAACCAAAATTGGTACAAATAAGATTTAATATCTGGAAAAAATATACTGTTATGTAAGGCACTCATAGGACTCCTTTGGGCGGGGATGGAAAGGGGGTGAATTACAGGTATAAAAATCTTACTATATATAGAAATGGAAGTGTGTGTGTAAATGACACATCTCCTCCTAAACCACTGGAGCAATTTCAACCAAACTTGGTACACGTATTACTTACTATCGGGAGATTATCACTGTGGGGGGTAAGCCATCCCTAGCACCCTTAAGGGTGAGGGTCGAATAGTGTCGAATTCATAGTTTTCGGGGTCGCTGAGTTGAAAATTAATACTCTAGAATTTTTTTTAGTCCAGCCCCCTTTTAGGTGGGGAGCAAAGGGGGGGTGAGATAAGAAATAATTAAAAACAGTTTCGAATCCATAGATTTCAGGGTCTCTGAGATGAATAGTATTACTCCGGATTTTTTGCAAGTCCAAGTGGGGAGCAAAGGGGGTGAGATATAAAATTAATCGAAAAACTACATATAAAATATTATCTTCTTACTATATATAAAAATATATGTATGTGTGTGCGTGGGTGTGTGAGTGTGGGTGTGTAAATGACACATCTCCTCCTAAACCACTGGAGCAATTTCACCAAACTTGGTACACTTATCAATTAGTATCAGGAGACAAACCGCGTTAGGGTAAGACACCCCTAGCACCCTTATGGGCAGGGGGTGAGGAGGGTGGTATAAAAATAATCTAGAATATTATCGAATCCATAGTTTTAGTGGTAGCTGAAATAATTAGTGGAATTTTTTTAAAATTCATGTTCAGCCCCCTTTGGGGTGTGGGTGAGGGGGAGTGAGATATAAAAATAATCGAAAATAGTGTCGAATCTACAGTTTGCTGGGTCACTGAGATGACTGGTGACAATCCAGATTTTATATCTCTTAGTGGTGGAGGGCGGGAGGGAGTGAAATCCTGTACATCGTATCTATAGTGCGACGGCTAAATACATATAGTTATCACTTATTAATTTTTGACAGGATCAAACACTTCCCAGTCGATTCGAGCTTCCATAAGGACGAAGTTTTACTCGAAAACTAAATAATCTAAAACTTGAAATCAAACACATCTAAATAATTTTAAAACTACATAATAGATCATAACATATCAATCTGCAAGTCAAAAAGGAATTCTATAAAAATTCACATCACACATAACTAACTGGTAATGCGAATCTTAAAGGTAAATATTCAGAAACTATCCGGGCAACGCCGGGTACTACAGCTAGTTCTGAATATGTTTCCTCAAGGCAGCATGCATGACGTTGTGGGTGACACGAATCCCCCGTGTAGGCTTCCCTTACTTGTGTTAAAATTGTCTGACCACCAAAGATGTGTCCTTTTCCTTTCCAACCTAGATCACCAAGTGTGTGAGATTCTTTCCTTAGATAGCCTCTTGTTAATGTCACACGAACACCAATAGAGTTTCAGCGACGTTCTGGTAAGGTAGAATTCGTAGTCCTGATCAGTAACCTGATGTGAAAACTGGTAACCTTGAAAAACTATACGGGGTTCGAACCCATAATTTACGGAATGTACTTCCACAGCTACATGATACATGTTGAGTAGTCAACACACTCACATTGTGAGATCATTGAAGGCTCTCACGGTTCTCAAGAAACGATTGCTAGTTTATTTGCTTTCTTCTGTTATGAACATAAAGTTGAATAAGCGAATAAAATGTATTGAATTAAAACGTTACGTTATTTATAGCAATCTGTAAAACATAATAATGTACTGGCTGTACGTCCTACTAAGTACAGTGCGAGCCTCAATTGTCTTGCCGGTTATTTTCTGTGCCATTTATGGTCGGATGTATGATGCAATATCTGCCGGACCCATACAGGTCAGCTATATGCTTCCGTGCAGCGTACATGTGAGTGCTACTTGTACAACAATAATTGATCGGTTTAGTGCATTTCAGAACTTCTGAATTAAGTGTTGAACAGCGCATTTTCGTGTGCTGTTAATTTAGAAATGCAATTCGCACCGAGATGTTGAAGATTTGTGAGGCTGAATTGCACAGATTGAACCGGAATGTCTTAACACGCTACACTGCGTGTATTCAGGCTGAGGAAGAACGTTTTCAACACTCACTGTGATTTTATTGTTGGTTTTCTGTCTGTTTTTAATCTGATTATCCATTGATCGAAGTTGATATGTTTTCTAAGGGCGTACGGCAACGGTGTGACGACTACGCTCTACTTCACCGATATGCAGCATGCAGAAAGAGTGACAATCCTTGCGGAACTTGCCCTGTACTTTTACGGTTTTCGGTGGCAACAAGATGGTGATTTTTTCCATAGAAGTTCTTTTACTTGCCTGTAAATCGACGGATGTGAGATTAGAGCATTTAACTACCTTTATATAATACCAGACTGAGTTGGAGAGGGATCTCACCAACTTGATCTCAGAAGGGTAGTGGTATACAATCTAACTCATCTCAGCTGATTTGTAGACTAAAACGTGGGATAAAGAGACGCTGTTTCTATCCTTCCTCGCTGTTGTAATAAAATGACAGGTGGTAAACCTCATCAGTACGTTATTGCGCTATATATTCATCATTGTTGAAATCGTTGGTCATAAGCATATAGACTGGTTTCATACATTACTCGATGTCATCTTACCCTGTGCTAACCTCCTGACTCCGCGTAAGTCCTGTATCCTAAATCTACTCAGATATATCGTATTCTTATCTTGGTCTTCCGCCACAGTTCGTATCCACCGCGCTTCTCGCAGAATTTAACTGAACATGCCCTGGGTGTCTGAAGACGTGTGCTGTCACTCTATCCCTTCTGGTCATATTTCACAGAATTTATTCTCTTCACTTAACCTTTAATCCATTCTACCTATCGTACCATCAGCATTCTTCTCTAACACTGCATTTCAGAACTATTTTCTTCCCCTGTGTGCTAGTTTTTGTCCGTTTTTCACTTCTGTACAATGCCACATATTGCATGAAGGCGATGAAAGGAATCTTCCTATGTTTGAAGTTAACAAATTCTTTTCTTAAGAAGAGCTTTTCTGCCGTTTGTTAGTTTGTATTTTACGCCACCCTTGCTTGAGTAGACATAGACTTCCACTTCGTTTAAGACTTCATGTCCTGATCGGTTACACCCATCACCGGACTTTACTGCACTCCATTAGGCTACTTCTGTGTCGTGTTATTGTGGATTTATTAACATTTTCTTGTGCTCTTTCTACAACTATGTCCATACTATATACATATCTCTAAACCTTACACAGGCTCTATATTTACTTTTTACAATTTGTTTTAGGCCTACGTCGCTCCGACACAAATGGGTCTTACAACACAATGGATTAGGAAAATGCTACGAAAATGAAAGAAGCTACCGTGGTCTTAATTAGAGTACAGCCCCATAATTTGCCTGGTGTAAAAATGGGAAACCGTGGAAAACCTTCTTTAGAATTTCCGTGAGTGGGGTTCAAATATAATGCAATCCGACAGCTACATTACCCGAACCGCGTAGCCTCTCCCTTGGTTTACGCATGCTCTGATAAAAATTCATTGTCACCGGCAAATCACAGAGATCTGATTTGCTCTTCTTGAACTGTGATTCCTTTTCCAAATTTACCTCTTAGTTTCTGTTCTACCTTTTCCATGTAAACATTCAGAAGACATATGCAGTAAGGGTTCCGATCCTGGATGCCAATACCAGAGAGTCATTATGAAAGAGAGACTGTGAAGAGTAACAAGTAGATAAATAAGTTGCAACCCCTGTTATAATGACGACTATATATGGTCTGGTTAGAAGAGTGCTCTTCAAGGGACGGATAGGAGACCTAATGCAGGAAAGTATGACAGTCACTGAGTACCAATATCTGGAAAATATGACACAAAGTAGGCTTTGCAAGGAAAAACATAATAGACATAACAGTAAATTACCCTGCTATGACCTTGCATGATGAGATGAAGAGTAGCATAAAACTCTTAAAGGAGATGAACTTGATCTTGAAAAGTTCCGCCATGTAACATGCAACAAAATAGGAAGTCTGAAAATGAGTCCAGGAATAATAATAGAGATCAAGAATCTGTATAGGAAGGTAGAAGGAAAGGTAACTCTATTAATGTAAAGACCTAGATTACCCACCGGATGAAACAAGGTATGTTTGATAAAGGCTCTTCATTACCTCTGAAACATTTTTCTAACTTTGTTTAACTTTCATTTCAAGATACTCATTGTGAAACTTTTGAATATTTTTCTGCTGTTTTGAAATCAACAATGGGATCGTACCATTTAATTTTGAAACTAAGAGAAAACTATATTTTTGATACAAATTTTATGAAAATATTAATCAGTGTATAATGATAAACTCTCTTAAAATCAACCCTTGCTCAGTTTGTTTGTGCCAAACATCACTCGAAATGTGAAATGAATTCTTGAACTGAGGCTCGTAAAGAGTTTGCTTTGTTTACACTTGGAGTGATAATATCATCTAGTGGAGAATAATATAAAATAAATAATGACTTCGTATAGGTACTTTTAAACTGAAGATTTAACCAGTGATCCAAGTTAAGAAAGAATACTTCTTTATTTTGGTGTTAGCAAAATTTTAACTGAGTTTCCGATGGTAGTCCCGCATATCCTCTAGATAAACTAATGAAATGGAATGTTGATGTAATTTTTCCAAACTTGTGATTTCCACTCCAATCCAAGATCAAGATACACTTTATTCCGAGTGCACAGTAATACAAACTATAAGATATTTCTGTAGGAACACACACACGTAATTATCAAACAAAATGAAGTTTGTGAATTTATGTTTCTGTTGATATAATTATTATTTCCACGACACCTCCAGATTTGAGTGAAATCCGAAGTACGAGGACGTGACATTTCAAATTCTGAAGTCTCATACGCATTGGTTAAGTGTGGGACTGTGGCCACCATTATGACAAATCCTTGACAATACCACGCTGCTGTCATGCTTCCCCGCTTATGAACAAGTACGTTATACGCACAGCAACCTAAACACTCACTGTAATGTCTTCATAACACACGGTAAGAAGTTATAAGGAATTATGACAAGGATGGAAAATTAGCCATGCTGTCACTGTAAAGTTACTAGTCACGTCAGAGCAGCGTGAGACTAACAATTTTCTACCTGTTAAATACTAATTTACTCCCCATTTCATACGCTGCAGCATCACTGCTTCGGGTTCGGCTCATTAGCTCAATTGGCCGGAACAAAATTTAATGCTTTATGGACTTTCGTGTGCTTTTTATTTCTCTCTTTTACTTGCTTTCTTTATAACCTAACACCACCATTCTAACGCTGATCGTATTTCCCCTTTTTGAAATCTCATAGAGCAGAAGAATTTACCACAAGGCAGTGGAAAGGGTAGAATAGAAAGTCAAAATTTAAATTGTCGACTGACTTTACTCCATCGTCACCCCATTTCGCTCTCCTTTACCTCCAGTTTTCATCCAAATGCATAATAGTCGGTTTCACACAGAATATAATAATAGCACTCTTTTAAAATTTGTGCACTCCTGTTGATTTTTATTCATGCATACAGTACGTTTTCATCTATCTCTTGGCAAAACCCATGCCAAAATGTAGCTTTCCCTGAATTCTCAGTCTCATTTATGGATGTGACGATAAAGAACCTCTTGAGGTAATGTTGCTGCTGAGTGTTGACATTCCGAGCATGATTGGAGCGTCTGGATATTATGAAAGTTACTACTCTTAAGGCTGATCGTGCTGCAGTAGCAAGTCATTGCCTATTGAGGAATCCAATGGCAAACTACCTCATTCCTCATCATGCTTTGTACCTCTTATGGCAACGACAACAGTTTTTTTTTTAAATTTTCCTATAAGAGCACAGCCTTTGGTGGTACTATTTGAGGATACAACCATGCTCCAGGCAAGAGACTTCTCACCAAATTTATGAATGCATTAGTATGAAGCTTAACACTAGCAAGTGCCATTGTAAATCCAAATAATAATAATAATAATAATAATAATAATAATAATAATAATAATAATAATAATAATAATAATAATAATAATAATAATAATAATCCAGATGATGATATGACTTACTTGTCAACAATCAGTCCAGCCAGAATATAGGTCGAATGTTAAAAAAAGTAAATTACCTTCGACCTTGCTGTTACAACTGCTGCTCGAGCAGAAGCTACACGATGGACATCATCAACATCGTCATCATCATGCATAGTTTCCATCCTCTGGCCGGGCCTCTCCCACATCTCTCTGACGTCATTTTCCTCCAATCCTCCATTATTTTCTTCTCTAACTTCTCACCTGCTTACAGTCATATGACCTTTTATCTCTATCTCCTGCCTTCCACACCCATCAATTTCATCATCCAATTTATCCTTTTCTTCTCCATTCTCTTCACGTGTGCATACCATCTTAGCCTTGATTCCTCTGTACTGTTCTGCAATGGTTCCATTTGCACGAGGTGTATAACCATCTCATTTCTTTTCCTAGCCATTTTTGTCACACCTATTGTACTTTTCATGAATTTGATCTCATTCCCCTGGATACTGTTTTTTCTTTTCTCCTCATTTCGGAAGCTTGTGAAGCATGTTATAGTTTTGGATATAGTGCGTTTGGTATGTCACTCTGTTGCTCTATTGTAGGACATCTTGACTCAACAATATACTTCTGCATATTATATAGGAAATTTTCTTCTATTTATTTCCTTATTATTTCCTCCATGTCTAGGTATTTAAAACTTTCCACGTTCATCAGTTGTTTCCGACCAAGTGTTGCTGCATTGTTATTTCATATTTCTTCCTGGTTGTAAGCAGAAGCCCACTGTTCTTTATGCTATATTTAAAGTTATTTACTATTTCATACTACATCTAACTGCACCTGAACAACGTTCTTCCCATTCCCCACATTATCAAATCTTCCAAACATCAATGCTTTCATCCTTTGTTCCCCAGTTTCCTAAAATACTCTCGTAGTTACGGCATTATAAAGTAATTTCGAATCCTCGTCTCGAGGTGGTGCATTTATTTCTGGCCACACCCTTAATGGTGGGAAGCGGGTTGTACAATTTTAACCATACACCACCCTTTCTCCCATTCATAATCTCTAGCAGAACCAGGAACCGAACCCAGATCTCCGAGGATGGCAGCTAATACAACTAAAAGTTACGCTACAGAGGTGGACCTATACTACTGTAAAGAGTAATAAAGCCATTCCCTCTCCTCATTCTTTCAGACAAGTCACACCCCTTTGATACATATCCCTTTACCCTCTATATAATGTGCATTCCTTCTCAATGATTTTCCATGTCTTGCTTCCACGTGCACCACCGCACGATGTTTCAGCAACCAAGAAGGCTGTCAGTAGATCTTTTCCATGTTAAACCTCCCGTACTTGTAAATGCATTGCGAAGATAATGAGATCTACAGTGAGTCTTCCTCTTCTTAAGTCATACTGTTTTCTCAGATCTCACTCTACTCTAGTCTGAATCCGTCTCTCCAGAATAATTCCAAATTCATAGCTCAGTGGTGCACTAGAGTGACTCCCCGATAGTTTTATACTCCCTTCTACTCCTTTTCTTGAAGAGAACACAATTATTTCCTTCTTCCAGTCTTCTGGTGTTTTCCTGTTCTTCCATCCGTTATAGTCATTGTTTCCCCACCTCTCCAGCTGCTTCACTATCTCCACACTCCGTTTCTTTTTACAGTTCATCTTCACTCATCTCAATTATTCGTCCTCTGAGATTCTTTAGATTTAGTATTTCTCCAAAGTACTCCCTCCACGATATGTTTATGTCTCTTCACTCCACCTCCTTGCCATCTTTATTTGCCATTTTGACACACGCCATCATATAATTCCTTATTTTACTTTTCACTATGCTACATACTACTGTTTAATC
Organism: Anabrus simplex; assembly: GCF_040414725.1. NCBI lineage: Eukaryota > Metazoa > Arthropoda > Insecta > Orthoptera > Tettigoniidae > Anabrus > Anabrus simplex. The sequence goes on along the minus strand of NC_090265.1, from coordinate 297,573,073 downwards.
ACCCTCAATGTCATCCGTAATCATCTTGGCGCACTATTCTCACTTCTATCCATTTTCTCATCTCATCTGTAACCACCCTTTTCGGTTCTTTCTTTCTTTCTTTCATTCTTTGTTCCTTTCTTTCTTTATTTCTTTCTTTCTTGATTCCAACGTTGTATTATGGAACTATTTCCTAATCCTCCTCTGAACTATCCTTCGAACATGAGTGTCCTTTCCATCTTTTCTTCATACTCATCCTTCCCTAGTTGGCACAGCTGGTTGTGTATGCCGTCTTCGACATTGCAGTTCAGCCTAGGTAGTGCTCTATCCTCACAGACACACACGTCACCTATGGACATCAACTCTAAAGAACTGCGTCAATCCCCTCTGTAGGCCATGCGTGGTTAATTTATTATTCCAGATCTCCCATATAATACTCCAGCTGACACTCGAAGTATGTTTCTGAATATTTTCCATTCTTGTTCGATGTGTTGTTTAACTATTGGCGAGTTCGCCGTCACTATTTTCTTATATTATTCCCTAGTTTTCTCCTCCTTCAGCGTCCGTAATTTTATTCTCCGTTGATTTTCTGCCCCTTTCTTGTCATTAGTCTGTTTCAGGTTCATTATGTGCTCAATGTACAAGGCTTCTGATGGTATTAATTGATGACCGTAATGCCCCTCTTTGTTTCACTGTCAACCACAGACTTTCTAGACCAGTCTCTACTGTAAGCGGTTATCCTATGGTTCTCATTCTATCCTTAAGGAATTTCAACCAACAACCCATTCCTTTTACAGAAATCCAGAAGCTTCTTACCTTCCTTATTTCTAATTCCCAGTCCTCTTTTAGAAGCAAATTTTCGTATCCTTGACTTTATTTGCCAGCTTTTGCATTCAAATCTCCCTTTACTATCAAATTCTTTCTTCCCAGAGGCTTCTGAATTTATTCTTCAAAGTTTTTTTTTCCTTTTATTATGCAGCCTGCTTGTGGGAGCTCTAGGTTTCTTCACTTTAGAGCCATTATAACTCGTATTATTCAGTCACTTATTCCTTATACTTCCATCTGTAAGCTTTTTCTCACCACTCCATTCCTCGTTCCTTTCTCTTGTCCTATCCACTATAATTTTAAACCTCTGCTCAGTCCTATTCTAACTTCCCCTTACAATCTCGCTCCTGCCATCCGAGCAAATCGTGCTTCACTACTTCGAACATATCTATTATTTTCTCCACCTTCCAGTTAGTGTTTCTATATTGAGTTTCCTCGATCTTGGAACACGTCTATCATACTGTATAATCTGAGTGGTTTCTTCTACCATTACCTGAATTATCTTCAGGCTCCAAGGAGTCGTCTTTTGTTCCACATGTAAGAGAAGATTTGGTCAGAGTCCGTGTTATTCATTTCTTCTAAAATATAGCAGGCCCATTTTATACCTACTGCCAGGAGTTGCATAAGGCCGCTCCTCTAGATTACAGAAGTTGCTTCACAGAAGTGTAGATACTACTATGTGAAGATAGTTATTCCACCTTGTCTACCATTGGGACTGTAAGTCCCCTTCCACCGTCAACACCGTTCATCATCTTCTCTTTTAACAATGGAAGGGGGCAAGTATAACCTATTACGTGCCGGACCAGCAGGACCAACGTGTTTTCGAGAGGTGTTACGACTCTGTCACGCATCCTTTGTCCTGGCTTACGACTGTCAGAGCCTGGCTACACAGATAATTGGCACAGGTTGGCAGGGTTCGACACAATAGGTATATATTAAAGTTAATTTTAGGATACTGTTTTGATCATAACTGAGAATGCTCTCTCAATACTGTGTCAAACCCAGACCTCAGAATGGGATCCTCCATATTTTGAGCATTAATGACTTATCCTTATTTCAAGTGAAGTGTTCACTCGCAAAATTTAGGTGACTTTAAATACTAAGAAATCTGGAATTGTACTTTAAATTATATCGCACCATGTTCCCTAACTTGGAATACATTGCCCTACTCATCCAAATCTATAGGCCCTGGCACAGTGCTCAGGACGTAGTCGAATCGAGTTTCTTTCACTCTTTGTACCTTCTACACAACTGACAACTAGAAAGGTTGAACTTGTTCGTCTCGACGCGCTCAATTGTTTTCCATCTGTCGATTAAACACCTCATCCCATTTGCATTGCATATGCCTCGACATTCGGAATTTTCTTTTTCATTACACTCGTGGATTTTCACCTCGTCGACTGCTGATTACTGCTGTGTAAATATTGTATCCTGATTCGTTGGAAATCTTTCGACACTACTACGGACATACTATCACTTGGCATTCTCGAGTTACAACGCCTCGGCTGCCGCGCGACCCACCAATTTGTATTTCTAATACTACTACTAATACTAAATGTTTTCATTCCTCCCACGAAGAGCAAGGCTCGTCTCCTAGACAGTGAGGTCATTTCTCAGACCAGGAGATTTGTATCTTAGAACGAGATTTGCTTAGAAAGTGAAAAGGTTAGCGGACGTGGCTTATACTTGAAACTATTTCGGTATTCGCTTTAGTGCATGAAAATGAAAAACCACTGAAAACCATTCTCAGGACTGCCGGCAGTGCTGCTAGTCCCTCCCCGCCTCCCGAATACAGAGGCGCAGAGTCACGGTAGGGCTGCGGCCATTCCTCCTCTACTAGGTTGGCCGGTCGGAGTGCAGAGCTGTCGAACCACGGTCCAGTCGTGGCCACTGGTGGGCCGAGACCCACTCTGCATCCACAGACGCCAATTTGTACTTCCGCGTTTCCCTAAATGACACCGACCGCTCAAGGTAACATTTCATATAATGAGCATTAGCCTGCCGATCACCGTTTATTTCATTGGAATATGTCGTATAATTTAGAAATTATAGGCCTGAGAATCTCGCCTGAAAATGTAAAAATGTATTGGTCGATTCTCTAAGATGGCATCCTAGTACTGGATCAAAATTAAAGACCTATTCGCTTCAAAAGAAGGATATGCAAGGTTGGGAATAACAATTGACTTGCTGAGAGAGTGCAGATATGAAGCGAGTTGGCGAACGATTATGCCTGGTCCTGAGAGAGCAGTGACGTCATCGATAATGACGTGACTCGAGGTACAGATTTACAATATAAGCTTGGGTCAACAACGCAGTAGATATTTACCAATGTGGAGAGACTCATTATTTCGGATGTAGGAAGTATATTAGTATTTAAGTCACTTTGACAACGAATAAACATAAATTCAGTTGGAGGACGTGATAGCCGAGTGGCATAGCCAATGACGTCTCACAAAATCTTCCCTGTTATTGACTTGTTACCTTGAACTTTAAGCAATTTTTGATGCCTGCTTCTGGTTAACCGTGACATGTTTATCAACACGTGGAACTGATAACATGTTACCTATTAGTATGCAAAATGGTAAAGTAATCGCCGTACAGGCCACGAAGACCCTTGGAGGAGTGGATGGTAAAAGCTCCCACTATCCGTAACCACGACACTGAGTGGAGTGGAGTAGTTAGCCATTAACCAATTTACCTAAAATTTAACCTGATAATAATTTCTGGAGTAGAATGAGTGAACCGCAGGGCCATTTAGCGTGCGGTACATTCCGTGCTGAAAATCTGACCCGTATGGAAATGGCGATTGAGGTCCAACAGGCCGGGTTTCTCCAGCGTCAACCTCTCTTCCCATCTACATACTTTCCATCCATCCATCCATCCATCCATCCATCCATCCATCCATCCATCCATCCATCCATCCACCCATCCATTCATCCATCCATCCATCCATCCATCCATCCATCCATCCATCCATCCATCCATCCATCCATCCATCCATCCATCCATCCATCCATCCCTCTACTAGGCCATACCATACAGTGTTGGCCAATATTTCCTTACTTGCAGCAAATGTTATTAAGTGAGACTAATTTTGATGCCGATCTTAATTTCATGCTGGGGTATAACGTTGTTCATTCGGTTATATTCGTTTCTCCCGACTTCAAGCCAGTCGTAGAGAGAAGAAATACGGGCTGGGTGGAGTCAGTTGTTAGAAATATTACAGAGCGAATAATGCTATTGAGACCTACGGGAATGGGCCAACATTTTTGCCCGCGACTCTACCTCATCAGGTGTGGAAATATCGTTTCTAAATGTTTGAATATCCTGGCAGTAAACGGAACACACGTCCTTCTGAATGAATCAACCACTGCTTTACCACTTCGACTAGGCAGCCCTTCATATTAGGTTATACTAGTACTAATAACATCATCCATTTGTTTGTTCAAGATATACTCTCCAACTACTACAGTTCATCGGTTGTTTGTCTAATGGCTGCTATTATTTTTCTGACTGGCGGAATCTGGCTTCTTTCTAGCAAAACATCCGTCACCTTAGCTCGTTCACAGATTACGGACTAGACTTGGGCGAGCATCGGGCTCGTGGAACTAATCACAATTATAGTAACCACACCACAGCAAGCTTCATCCACTGTTAACTCTATTTAATCTGAGTCCAAATTGCCCATACTCTGCCGTGGTTATGTTCACCGCCCATCAAGTGCGTCCTCTCTGAGATGCATGGCTCATTACGTTCATTTAATACGGATGACCTCTGGTTGTAGAGTTTGAAACGTAGTACAGTTCCTACGAATGTTTGTGTAACAGTGTAACATTGTGCTAAAGTTCCATATACTTAAAATATCGTCAATTCTAGGATTTTTAAGAAGAACGGGAATGCCGGAAATTGGCCTTTAAAGGAGAAGTGACGCATGAATTTTCACATTCGCTGAACTCTTGAAACTTAGCTGAATGTGGCAGTATTCAAACACATAAACACCTTGACTGAACAGTCAGCTAACATTTTACCTGCCCAAAGTTTCACCATGTGAATGGGGATAGATGCAGAGTGGATTTCAGGCCTTAAGAGGCCACGGCTTGTGCGTGGTCCAAGAGCTCTGTACTCTGACCAGCCAACCGAGCGGAGGAAAGGGGGCCACGGCTCTACCGTGGCTCTACGCCTCTACATTCGGGAGACGAGACAGGGGCACAAGGCTGGACTTCACGTCTGGCCCCACGCGCCGGCTGTCCTGAGAATGGTTTTCCGTCGTTTTCCATTCTCCTGAACTAAGGTAAATGCCGGGACAGTTCGTAGTATAGGCCATGACCGCCCACCCCCTCACCTTCTCCGCACATCTCCTTCACCGTAACAAATCTCCGGGCCTGAGAGACCGCGTAACCGTCTAAGAGGCCCGCCTCCCTCTTCAGGGGAGTAATGAAAACGTTTAGTAGTAGTAGTAGTAGTATGTGAATTGTATGTTTTACAAGGTTTAAATCTTGAAGTCTGTGCCAGAGTAAACGCTGGCTTACGTGGACCGAGTAGCCATTCAAGTGAAGGGAACAAGTGATCAAGTAGTGAATGTTGTTCAAGTCGGCATATACATTTGCTTACGTGCTTTTATTCACACGACACCAAAATGGACCGTTGTAAGACAGGCGGTCAAAAGCGTTATTAGTATTATGTGGGATTAATTTGAGAAAATTACTGAAAAGTAGTTAAGAAAACATAGACAATGGATTAATGCATGATCACTACGCGTGAAGTCCGACTCGTTGGCTGAACGATCAGCGTACTGGCCTTTGGTTCAGAGGTCCCGGGTTCGATTTCCGGCCGGTTCGGGGATTTTAACCTTAATTGGTTAATTCCAATGGCACGGGGGCCGGGTGTATGTGTTGTCTTCATCATCATTTCATCATCATCATCACCACCACCACCACCACCACCACCACCACCACCACCACGACGCGCAGGTCACCTACGGGAGTCAAATAGAAAGACCTGCACTTGGCGAGCCGAATCCGTCCTGGGATATCCCGGCACTAAAAGCCATACATTTCCATTAGTACGCGTGAAGCTATACTTTCTTCTGAGCTCGCGTTGAAGAATCTACACGAATAGAAGTCTTGCTTGAGATTGACATTTGTAAATTTTCTGGAATTGATTATGACGTTATCAATGCACATAGAGGGATCACAAACTTTGGTTACGGATACTATACCAATAGAGTAAAATTAGAAGAGACATAATACTTTTTGGCTAGAGGGAATAATTACAGTAATATCCAATATGTTCTTTTCTTTTCACTGAAGGCTGCAATTTCAAAAGTTGTGATGAATAATGCATTTGATGCCCTTTAAAACTGCCTCCAGGGATTGACGTTGGTCACTTTGTATCGCTTCTTGATACGATGTCGGAGATGGAGTGAGCTGGAAATATGTGGCATGTTCTTACGGTCGTTTTCAGTCATTAGCATATATTGCAAACTTAAATCAACTAACTCAAGAGATCTCACGATCTATTTTTGGAAACTCTCAATCATACCAGAGATCGAGAAATACATTTGACTACGATTGCCGGAGACGCTTACGTGGAACAAATGGGGTGCCCATCCAGCATTTCAGTAACGATTGATATGCGGGGGGTAATCTACTTGCAGAAGTAAATTAAATACCGTTCTACTTAACTGGTTTGGTCATTGGTTCATGTACTATAACAAGTACTTCATTGGCTGTTTATCCTATTCAAATTGGCTGCCTCCTGTTACAAGATCAAGTAATTTGAACGCCTACTCGACTCATGTAGACCAAATTTAACAAAATTCGCCCAATTTTCTTTCTTGAAGCTCTTACGGTGACTAAATTTATGGATATTATTATTACAACAGTTGACCATCTTAAACGATCTGTGACAATCTTTCGTAAATCAATAATACCTATTTTAATAATATTGTAAGACATTATACTTATGTGATAATATAAACTTTTTGTTGAAACAATTCGAATATAAAATAGTTTGCGTGTATTAATTCTAATTAAAAGACTCTCAGGTTTACCGTAAGATTATGTAAGGCTGTATCTATTTCATAGTAAATCTCATGAGGCTTAATAGAGTTACAATTTTACTTAGGTCTTCAATCTGTGATTTACAAAACGGGCAGTAATGGTCATTGGTTATATTTATAATTGAAATGTGTTTAGATATTCCTCACTGTAACTAACACTGGAATTAATAACGATTACCGAAAACCTTACTGAAACCTGGACGTTAGTGACCTAGTCATTATTCCCAACTAGGTCAGGGACGACTTTCTAGATATCCTGTGGTAGGGTGGCCAATTCCTTTTTGCTCCTTCTCTAGTGAACAACAAGCAGGTTATCCCACTAAATGATAGCCACATCCGATAATGGTTAACTTTGGAGATATCAAAGGGGTCCAGCGTTTCAGCAAGGCAAAGCCATTGACAACACTTGAAATAACGTTAGGTTAACCCTTAAAAGTGCAACTTATTACTTCTCTCATATATTTTTAATAATAATACAAACAAGCAATCCATAATTCTCACATCTACTATTTATATTATATAGTGCTGGCAAGGTAGTCGAGACACTCGCAGGAGAACGGACATGCGCAAGTAGGATATGCGGGCGGTCAGCTGGCGCTTTTGTCGACGTGGAGTGTGCTTTTGACGGGCATCTAGTTGGTAGTGTTGTTGCTGCTTGGCGTTGAAGTGAAGAGAGTCGATTTTACCGCTCTAAAGCAATTCTTTTAATAGATGATCAGCCTTCATGGATTATAATTCTCGAGGTTTCCCGTGGAAAAAGTGCATGAGAATGTTTTCGAGGATTACGTGAAGCCTGTAGTGAGAACGCATTACCGTATAGGACGGTTGCACGATGTATCAAAGCGTTTCATGCGGATCGGAATGAGGCTGCGGATTTGCACCGCACAGGTAGGCTGTCCATTCCTCAAGATCAGCTTGACATCGTGAGTGGTCTCGTTTCCATAGACCATCGATGGACTGTCCGGGAATTATCTGTAGAGGTTGGTCTCAGTCATCAGATGGTGTGGCACATACCGAGGAAATGTCTTAACATGAGAAAATTGCGTCCCGTTGTTTTCCACATCAACTCACCGACGTACGTAAATAGCCCGGCATCCACCTGGACAGATACTGCAACGAAGGAGACACATTTCTGCAGCGTATTTTCGTCATTGATGCGACGTGGGCACGAGCCTACGGGACTGAATCGAATGTATGGCATTACCCAGGTTCGCCACGTCCATAGGAAACCAGTCGGGTGAAACTTACGCTGATTGTGACATTCGACTACAAGGCTGCTATTCTTATGTATGCTGTGCCTGAGGGGCGAACCGTCAAGGCAGACTACTATACGATTTCTGGAGCGACATCTCCGTCCAACTATGCGGTGCAAATATCCTCCTTTATTGCAAGACGATCACCCTGTCGTGTTGTATAACAACGAATGTTGTCATGTAGCAAACAATGTCAAGCTCTTATTACAACGTGGCAATAGCAGGTCTTGGAACACCCTCCGCACTCACCGGATATGAGTCCTTATGACTTCGACCCATTTCCGAAGTTGAAGGAAAAACCTCCGAGGCTGGCGATTTCCTGACGTGGCATCTGTACTCCACGCAGTAGGGTGCGCCGTCACTGTCATCAACAGAGAAGGCCTTGCCAAGGTCCCCAACGGCTTCGACAAAAGGTAATAGACTTTGTGGGTGAATGTAATGCAATTGTACATGTTAGTTCATTAAATATTGCGTTCTATTAATATTGACAGTACTTTCTTGACAGCCCTCGTTAATTTGAACTCTCTGTTCATTAAACGAAGCGTAGAGCAACGAATTTCATTTACACTTTTGTGTCACACTTCCTATTCTCTTGCTTATAATTAGGTGCAATTACTGCGTTGGTACAATCAGAAGGTACCTTACTAACATTCCATGCTAACCTTATAACTCTGTCGAGCCATTTAACTCCTGATTCCACACTAATGGCATATTTCACCACTTCAGATATAGTTTCTCCTATTACTGCCCCTTTATGACAATGAAATTTACTTAACATCCTTTCACATTCTTCAAGTGTAATTTCACTCAGACCATTGTCCTCCTCCCCATGAAGTCGGTTGTTCGCTACTTCAACACGAAGAGTTTACAGGGATTACAAAATGTTCCTTCCAATTTTACTGTAGGAATACAAAAAATTAAAATATATAATGCTCAGTTACAACAAGTGACAATGAACTCAACAAATATTTGGGATCATATTGTAGTATATTTCTAAATATGAGGCAAAGTTTCAACAAAGCATGGTTGAAGTAGTGCCAAGTCACAGCAGATTTATTTTCTCATTGTGATCGGATGATGCATCTCTTCTTGATATCAAACGTTTTTCAATATTGCCTCAGTGCTATTGCAGATAACGGTGTGTTGGTTAGTCACTGAGAAACACGAACTAGCATTTAATAGACTGAATGAATTTACGACCCAGAAAGTTCGCTAGAAGTTGGATGTAGCAGAAATCACATGCAAACTGCTTGAAGTTTCGCTACGATTGTAAGGACAGATTTGTTCCTTTCTTCCTCTCTTTCGTTTTCTGATGGATAAAGTTCGCACCAACTTAGGTGAGTTTTCTGGTGGCGATTGGATAAGAAATGGTTAAGTCTGAAAAGGAAGCAACCATGATTTTGATTAAGGCACAGGCCGTTTATTTATCTGCTGTGTGAATACGAAACAATAGAAAACCCACTTCAGAGCTGCCAAGAGTGGGCTTCGAACTCAACAACACCTGACTACAAGCTAAGAGTTTGAACCACGCAGCCAACTCTCATGATAGGTACAGAGATGTACTGCGTATTGTGAAATGTCGATTTCAACAATAGTACTCAATCTGAACCTTATTGACCGCGAATCACCGGGCTGGCTGAAGCTACATTGTTTCACACGCACTGCTACGTCAAGGAAATGGTGTAAGTTACCATTCAAGACGCTGTCGATCGTCTGCAATAGGTGTCAAAGTGTAAACAAGGGGACCCTGTACTATGGGGGGATAAACTCCAGAAAAAAGAGAATATTTTGACTGATTACAGCTAAGTAAGTTGACGAAACTCTAGCTAGTGCCAATGTACAGTTCCACAAAGAGCTGTATTGTTTATCATCGTGGCAGCCTGCGGTTTTGCCTACTAGATGATGAGATCTATCGCACTATTTGGAAACGTTGGTAAATGTATGAATTTGAGCTGTTACCAGGATTAAACTGGTGAGTAAAATCAATTATCACCGGGCGAGTTGGTCGTGCGGTTAGCGGCGCGCGGCTGTGAGCATGCATCCGGGAGATAGTAGGTTCGAATCCCACTGCCGGCAGCCCTGAAGATAGTTTTCCGTGGTATCCCATTTTTCACACCAGGCTAATGCTTTAATTAGGGCCACGGCCGCTTCCTTCCAACTCCTAGGCCTTTCCTCTCCCGTCATCGCCGTAAGACCTAACTGTGTAGGTGTGACGTAAAGTCACTAGCAAAAAAGAAAAAACAAACAATTATCATGTATAATAATCTAATCTTGACTTCTTCGATTGGCGTTTGATAATGTTTGGATGAAGGAAAGCCGTATAAGTAGATCAATTGCACTTAAACGAATGACTTTCTAGGGTAAAATTCCTGAACATCAACAACCTCTACGACCAATAGTAGATATAGTGACTCTTAAGGTTTAGTATTATCATTAACAACCTCACTTCTCCTTAATCCTTGTGCTTCCTGTTCGTCATTTTTGTGGGTGAGAATATAAAGTTTACGAAAGCACTCTTAGAGTTCTCTAAATAGTATTTATTAGTGTGCAGCACGTGAACATTGCAGGAAATGAAACATGGGGCAGCACATTAAATGCTCCACAAAGAGCTGTATTGTTTATCGTCGTGGCAGCCTGCGCTTTTGCGTTTTCTTGTTCCGCACTTGTTACCAGAAACAAGTAGGAACTAATAAACAACGGGTTGCGTTGTTTCTTACTGAGGATCTGCCTCACTTTCTGTTTTCCACGTCCTAATTTTACATGTATAATTTGAGAGTGTCTGGACATGATAAAAGATTGCTTTTTGTTCACTGTGGAGGTCAATACCTTCATTACAAGAATTTCGTGATCGAATAATAATAACACATATACATGAAGAAAGCACTTCGGCTTCTTCGAGAATATGGGAGAGCATGAAGCGCAGATGTTCACTATCTCTCAGATAATTGGGAAAACTTCGAGAAGAACACAAAAGCATTTCGTAGCTCTAAGAAAGATTAATTTTCCCCTATTATGAAGTCAAACCTACGCTGTGTTTCTAAAATAATAATAATAACAATAATAATATGGACTCTGCTAGGTCAATGATACGTGACTTAGATATCGATGCTTTAACTGACCACATTACTGCATGTGGATCACATCATATTACCTCAGGACTTAAATGAACTAAATTCGATTAATGATATATGTGTTAATGAGAAGTTCGGCTAGTAACTATTTGGCTTTAATATAATAATAATCCTCCGCTGTGAACCATGTGACATTGCCGCTGTGGGAAGGCTTGCGTGTCCCAATGAAGCAGGTAGCCGAGCCATAGGTGCAAGCTTACCGGATGGGTATCTGCCGAGAGACCAGACTAACGAATAGTTCATCGAAATGGGGGGGGGGGATTAGCAGCCTTTCGGAAGTTGCAAGGGCGGCAGTCTCTACGATTGACGGATATGGTCTTGTAATATTACTTAACATGGCTTAGCTATGTTGATACTGCTACACGGACATGCAGCTCTCTCTGTATGAATGATGTACTTTAATAATTTCGTGTGGCTATTTCTAGCCGAGTGCAGCCCTTGTAAGGCAGACCCTCCGACGAGGGTGGGCGGCATCTGCCATGTGTAGGAAACTGCGTGTTATTGTGGTGGAGGATAGTGTTATGTGTGGTGTGTGAGTTGCAGGGATGTTGAGGACATCACAAACACCCAGCCCCCGGGCCATTGGAATTAACCAATTAAGGTTAAAATCCCCGACCCGGCCGGGAATCGAACCCGGGACCCTCTGAACCGAAGGCCAGTACGCTGACCATTCAGCCAACGAGTCGGACAATGATGTACTGATGATGGCTTACTCCCGGATAAAATATTCCGGAGCTAAAATAGTTCCCCATTCTGATCTCCGGTTGGGATTACACGACAGGGGACAATCATCAAGACGAAGGATACTGATATTCTGCGAGTCGGAGCGTGGAATTTTAGTTTGAATCGTTGTGGTAGGTTAGCGAATCTGAAAAGGGGGATGGATAGACTAAAGTTAGGTGTAGTTGGTATAAGTGAAGTACGTTGGCAGAAAGAGGAGGATTTTTGGTCAGGTGACTACAGAAGTATCAACACAATCAAACAGGGGAATGCAGGAGTTGTTTTTATAATGAATAAGAAAATAGGGCAGCGGGTAAGCTACTATGACCAGCATAGTGAAAGGATCAAGATAGACACCAAGTCAATGCCCACCACAATATTGCAGGTCTATATGCCTACTAGTTCAGCAGATGATGAATCGAAATTATATAAGAAGAAATAGAAGATTTAATACAATGTGTAAAAGGTGACGAGAATCTACTTGTGATGGGAGACTGGAATGTAGTGGTAGGCACAGGAAGAGAAGGTAATATAGTAGGAGAATTCGGACTGAGACTAAGGAAATGAAAGAGGAAGCCGACTGATTGAATTCTGCACCGATCATAATTTAGTCCTTGCTAACACTTGGTTCAAACACCACAAACGACGGCTGTATACATGGACGAGACCTGGAGACACTGGAAGGTATCAGATAGACTTAATTATGATTAGGCAGAGATTCAGAAACCAGGTGTTGGATTGCCAGACTTTCCCAGGAGCAGATGTGGACTCTGGGCACAACTTGTTGGTCATGAAATGCCATCTGAAATGGAAGAAATTGAAGAAAGTAAGGAATGCATGGAGATAGGATCTAGAAAAGGTGCAAAAAAGTGTGAGGGATTCTTTCAAGGAACATGTAACACAAGGACTAAATGAAAAGGCTACAGGAAACAAAGTAGAGGAAGAATGAACAGTCATGAATAAGGAGATCAATAATGCTCCTGAAGAAAAGTTAGGAAGAAAGAAAAGATGAACTAAGAAACAATGAATAACTCAATAGATACTTGACCTGATTGACGAACGACGAATTCACATGAATACAAGAAATGAGGAGGGCAGAAAAGAATACAAGCGAATAAAGAATGAAGTAGACAGAAAGTGCAGGACAGCTAAGGAAGAATGGGTGGAAGAGAAGTGCAAGGTTGTTGAATTTTGTATTGGCCTAGGAAAGGTAGATATTGCATACAAGAAAATCAAGGAAACCTTTGGAGAAAGGAAAACTAGTTGTATGAATATTGAAAGCTCAGATGTAAAGACACTTGTAGGGAAAGAAGAAAAGTCAGAAAGATGGCAGGAACATATCCAATTGTTGTATCAAGGTAAAGAAGTAAATGATACGGTTATGGAACAAGAAGGGGCTGTTGATGCTGATGAAATGGGAGACCCAGTTTTGAGATCAGAATTCGACAGAGCTTTGAGAGACCTAAATAGGAACAAGGTACCGGGAATTGATGACATACCATCTAGAATTACTGACTGCTTTAGAAGAAAGCAGCATGGGGAGGTTATTCCGTTTAGTGTGTAAGGTGTTTTTTTTTTTTTTTTTTTTTTTTTTTGCAACTTGCTTTACGTCGCACCAACACAGATAGGTCTTATGGCGACGATGGGACAGGAAGGGGCTAGGACTGGGAAGGAAGAGTCCGTGGCCTTAATTAAGGTACAGCCCCAGCATTTGCTTGGTGTGAAAATAGGAAACGACGGAAAACCATCTTCATGGCTGCCGACAGTGGGGTTCGAACACACTATCTCCCGAATACTGGATACTGGCTGCAATTAAGCGACTGCAGCTATCGAGCTCGGTTGTGAAAGCTGTATGATACAGGAGAAGTGCCATACGATTTTTATCAGAATGTCCTTCTATCTATTACCAAGAAAGCCGGTGTTGGTAAGTGTGAAAACTACTGCACCATTAGTTTAGTATCTCATGCCTACAAAATTTTAACAGGCATTATTTACAAAAGAATGGAAAGTCAAGTTGAAACTGAGTTGGGAGAATATCAATTTTGTTTCAGAAGAAATGTGGGAACACGTTAAGCAATCCCAACTTTACGTCTGATTTTAGAGGACCAAATTAATAAATACAAGCCCACGTGCATGGCTTTCGTAGATCTAGAAAAGGCATTCGATAATGTTGATTGGACCAAGCTGTTTGAGATTCTGAAGGTGATCGGGATCAGATACCGAGAAAGGAGAATTATCTACAATCTATACAAAAGATCAGCCTGCAGAGATAAGAATCGGGGGATTTGAAAAAAGAGACAGCAATCCAGAAAGGAGTGAGGCAAGGCTGCAATTTGTACCTTCTCCTTTTCATTGTTTATATAGAACAGGTGATAAAGAATATCAAAGAGGAAATTGGAAAGGGAATCAAAGTTCAAGGAGAGGAAACCAATATCCTGAGATTTGCCGATGATATTTTTATTTTATGTGACTGTGCAAAGGATCTGTATAAAGTGCTGAATGGTATGGATAGAGTCTTAGAGAAGGAATACAAGATGAAAATTAATAAGTCCTAAACAAAAAAAAATGGAGTGCGGTCGAACAAAGTCAGGTGATGCAGGAAATATTAGATTAGGAAACGAAGTCTTAATGGAAGTAGATGAATATTGTTACTTGGATAGTGAGATAACTAATGATGGTAGAAGTAAAGAGGACATAAAATGCAGACAAGCACAAGCAATAAAGGCCTTTATTAAAAAAAATGTTCACCTAGAACACCGATATTGGAATTAGAAAGATGTTTTTGGAGACTTTCGTCTGGAGCGTGGCATTGTACGGAAGTGAAAAATGGACTATAACTAGCTCAGAAAAGAAAGATTATTATAAGCTTTTGAAATGTGGTGTTACAGAAGAATGCTTAAGGTGAGATGGGTAGATAGAATCACGAATGAAGAAATCCTGAATCGAATTGGTGAGAGGAGATCGATTTGCCTAAATTTGACCAGAAGGAAAGATAGAATGATAGGGCACATCTTAAGACACCCAGAACTAGTAAAGTTGGTTTTTAAGATAAATGTAGGCGGTAAGAAAGTTAGGGGTAGACCCAGGTATGAATATGACAAGCAGATTAGAGCGGATGTAAGATGCAATAGGTACTTAGAAATTAAAATTTTAGCACAGGATAGGGTGGCATTAAGAGCTGTGTCAAACCCGTCTATGGACTGATGACTCAAACACACATTAAAATAAAAATCCACATATTGTTTCCAGTCATTCGACAGGGCCAATAATGGTGTGAATGAAGTCCCATCTAGTGGTGAGGATAGGAATTATGGCGGCTGCCGAAGCATGTCGCACTCCTCTGGGACAATGATTAATGACGGACAGATGAAATGAAATGATATTGGATAGTGTTGCTGCAATGAAGGCAGCGAAAACCGGAGTTCCCGGAAAAAACCTGTCCTGCCTGCGCTTTGTCCCGCACAAATCTCACATGGAGCGACTAGGATTTGAACCAGGGAACACGGCGGTGAGAGGCCGGCGCGCTGCCACCTGAGCCATGGTGGCTTTCGCTTTAAAACAATTATAAATTAAAAAAGAAGTACAATATTTCGTAGAATGAAGATGTCGGCTAACGAAAATCGAAACATACTAAGGGTGTGTAAGTTAAGAACTCCCTAGACATCAAAAGTCTGATACAAAGGGTTGCTCAAGTGAGGTCTATCTGGAAATCGAGGTATTTTATTGATCAGTTTACAAGACAAGGTGTTCACTGACCTTTTGGAAGGGAGTGCGCGATCATTGGTTGAGAGTAAGTTGGATGAAAACCAATGTGGTTTCAGACCCTAGGTGATGTCATCATCAGATTTATAGTATGCACCAGGTAATTGCAAATTTCTACGGGAGCAGAGGACAGTCATGGTGATGTTTGGGTAGAGAAGGCATACAACAGAGTACCGAGGGAAAATGTGTTAGTCGTACTCAAGGATTCTGGGATTAAGGAAATATTATTTGTATTGATAATTGAGCTGCAATGGGAATTGATGGTTAGTAAATAGTAGAATTAGTTCTTCGTTCAAGATACTTACAGGGGTTAGACAAGACTGCTATATTTCGCCTTTGTCATTGATAATTACAGTCATTCATAGTTAGGGAGCGATTCAGTTAGGTGGAAACGTAGTAATCATTAAAGCCCGGATTTTTATGCAGTGACAGGTTAGATTGCTAACTGATTTGTTTAGCAAGGGAGTGTCGGCCACCCGCTCTTCGATAGTGTAGCAAGAGTAACATAGATTACAGGGGTTCTGATGGGCCGTACCCCTAATGTTTATGCAAGCCCGATAGCTTAATCGTTTTGAAGGTAGACTATACTTGCTACTCGCTTCATTAAATTTGCATTCTAACCTATTAATGCATAAAAATCCGGGCTCTAGTAATCATGAACTTACGTTTACTCATTAATACAAGTACAAAAATACATTATAACATGAAGAAAGAAAATAACCCTTCCCCCTCTCCAATGGACAGTAGGCAGGTTCCACAAACACTCCTCTCGCTCTCCTACTTACCCTTACCACTCCACGGAAGAGAGTGCGTTCACGAAATATTTCCACTGATCCTCTTCATAACCACCGTCCGGAAACAGTACTGGAAGGCAAATGGAGGAAATTTCAGCAGCTTAGGTAAATACAGCAACATTTCAGTAGGTTAATACGGTGATGTTGAATACTAATACAATCACTATTTGACTTGTACGTATTACCGTCAAGCTGTCAACCATTGATAAATATACGCAACGTAAACAGTATTGTACATATATACGCATGATTTAAAGTGGTTTCGGTTAGGGACGCGCTGCTGTGATCTTACATTTGAGAGATAGTGGGTTCGAACCCCCACTGTCGGCAGCCCTGAAGATGGTTTTGCGTGGTTTACCAGTATCACACCAGTCATATGCTAGGGCTGTACCTCAATTAGGACCACGGCTGTTTCCTTCCCACTCCTAGCTCTTTCCTATCCGATCGTCGCCATAAGACCTATCTGTGATGGTGCGAAGTAAAGCGACTTGTAAACAAGCAAACAAAAATGTGGTTTGATAGAATCTGAAGGTTCTTGTATAACGAAACCGGTCATTCTCTGTTTAATAGTGTGTATGTTTACAGGTATGTTATACTGTGAACTGTGTGTTTTTAAGTTCCTTCGGTTTAATAGGCAACTTCATTTAATTACAACGCACTACAAACCAGTGAATGCATTGCTCTACAGAGAGAAACAATCCCTATGGCACTACAGATCTTGAAGGGCCTTGGCCTACCAAGCGATCCCTGCTCATCCCGAAGGCCTGCAGATTACGAAGTGTCGTGTGGTCAGCACAACGTATCCTCTCGGCCGTTATTCTTGGCTTTCTGGACCGGGGCCGCTATCTCACCGTCAAATAGCTCCTTGATTCTAATCACGTATACTGAGTGGACCTCGACCAGCCATTAGATCCAGGTAAAAATCCCTGAGTTGGCCGGGAATCGTACCCGGGCCCCCCGGGTAAGACGCGGGCACGCTACCCCTACACCACGGGGCCGGCCTACAGAGAGAAGGTGTCAGGAAAGATACCCTGCGTAAAAACACAAACAGCTAACTGCCCCGAAGGGCGTTGGCCTACCAACCGATCGCTTCTCATCCCGAAGGCCTGCAGATTACGAGGTGTCATATGGTCAGCACGACGAGTCCTCTTTATTCTTGGCTTTCTAGATCGGGACCGCTATCTTAGCGTCAGTCAGCTCCTCAGTTGTAATCATGTAAGCTGAGTGGACCTTGAACCACCCCTCACAACCAGGTAAAAATCCCTGATCTGGCCGGAAATCGAACTCGGAACCTCCGAGGAATTAGCAGACAAGCTACCCCTACTCCAAGGTTGCAGCAGACCCGAGCGTAAAACTGGGGTCAATTTATGTGTCGACCCCAGGTAATTGGAAAGGCAAGAGCGAAGAAGAGGATTTACATATTCTTGGAGCCCATTCCATTCCCTCGATCGGGTATATTCCAAACAAAATTTAGAGGAATAGACCAACTCCCTAAAGTTCGAGAATGAAAAGCCTAAAGACTTCATGTTCCTTCGACGGTAACCATCGGACAGGTAGCTCCCAAACTCGCGAGCAGCTTGCAATGTATATCCCTCCAGAACGACAGGTTAAGTGTTGTTCAATTGAAACCTAGGCAGGACAGGTAATGCTGCAAATAACTGACGGGACAGCCAAGACGTCACAGCACTGCATCGTTTAGTGACTGTAGTAAGAGTTCAGAGCGTCGTCAATCTGAGGAACGTACCCGCCAAGTATTGGAAAGAGTTGAAGCTTCTTCCGTATTTAGTGTTTATGTCGAAACGAATAAAACGGGGTAATATTCAATTCTTTGACCGGGAAAATTGTCACGAAATGTGCTAGTGTTTCACAGTAACCAGTGTTGCCAGACGTTCCACGTTCTAAGGGACAGCACGATAATGGATATTGAAGGAAAATGTCCCACGTCCCTTGTGAAACTTTCACGGGGCGAAAATTTTTCGTATTTTTAAAACTGAATACAGTTTCTACTTCATCTCGAATTCTATAAGAAAACGGACCGTGAAATTTATCTCTGTTTACCGGCTTTAAGCATTAAATGAGAAAGAATAATTGTGTCGTACAATAACTTGCGTTGTTGCAACGTTGTGGGGTAGATACAGTATTATGGTTATTAAAGTTGAACACATCAGTTAGCGTTACAATTTTTCAACGATGAAAATAGGTCATTACTTCAAATGATTAAATATTATTTCCTACAGATTTGCGATGTCCTCATTTTCAGAAAATTACATTTAAGATTATATATTTTTACGATGTAAAATGCAGAATTAATTTGTATATTTCAATTTGTTCAAACTTTATGGGTGATGTAGATTTCTTAAATGTTGATTATTCACATAGCACTCGCGTTACCTCCCTCCGCTGTATCCAGCCTTCCTTGTACTTCAGCGTTAATGTTGATATTACAACATAAATGAGACCCTAAGAACGGAATGTTTCGGTCCTCGGTAGGTTTTCAACCATTGACTCCAATATCATCGTCACTGGTTTGTAATGTCTGTCTCCTTGATCTTAGGATGAAGACCAAATCTTCTGAGGGCGTCATGCCAGGCTTGTACCTGATGTTGCAGATCATGTTTGGTGGTACTGGCAAGCCTGACATCATCAGAGAATAATTTCAATGGGAATTCGCGCTGTAGGTCTCGAATGATCGCATCCATTACACAAACAAAAGAGTGGAGGTGAACACCAACTGATAACCCAGCGGCACATCGTACTCTACTACTGGTGTTAGCAAAGAGCATTTGAACTCAATGAGTTGTTCTGGAACTCCATGATCCCGCTATGCATACCAAATCAGACGGTGTTGTCAGTCGAAAACCTTCTGGAGATCAGTAAATGCGATGTGAATGGGCATTTCTTTATCACAATGCTTCTCAATGAGCTGTCTAGCTGCAAATATTGTATCAACTGTTCCATATCCTTTAACGAAACCACACTGATTTTGGCTAAAATGCACAATGTTGCACAGTCGTTTATCATGAATATTTCGAAGAATTCTCATTGTATGTGACAGGAAGCGGTTTCCACGATAATTAAACCACACAGCTGGATCACCCTTGTTTTTGAAAACTGGGACTGTGAGACTTGTCCAGTCTGTGGGTGTGTGGTCAGCATCCATAATGGCATTAAATAAGGTTGTTAGCTAGTCTATTGTTGAAATATTTAGTTCTTGAATCGTCTAAAGAACTGCTGGAATTTCATCAGGTCCAGGAGCTTTCAGTGACTTCATTTTATTGACTGCTTCTGCTGTCTTCTTTGGACTGATAGCTGGAATTGGCGCAGCAGTTGATCGACCTTCAGAAATTGGTGGATGTGTGAGATCAGTTGTCTAGATCTCATCGAAATGCTCACACCAGCGTTCGAATATCTTATATTTCTCCAGCAGTCGCCTTCCCTTCTTCTCATTCACTCAAATATAATGGTCTACATCTTGGGCGGTTCCTTTGCGTTCTAACAATATGGCATGTCCTTAGAAGAGCAGCCTCTTCAAGCACTGCACAATACATGTAGACGGGTGTAGACTGAGTGTGGCTAAAGTACTGCAGAAAATCATCATCATATTTTATATATATGCGAATAAGCCCATTAAGATTACTAAAAGTACTTTGAGGCGTGCACTTGCCTTGCTTTATGCCCGTATTTCTTTCATTAATTTACTGTGAGATTCCTTTCTGTCCTCAGACAAGGTTGTTCCAGTCTTCTTCTTTGGTCTTTCCCCTTGATCAACTTGCCAGTTGTGAATTTTTGATCTGAGGATTAACCTATTTGATGATCTGCTGGTGTAATTCCTGCCTGTTTCAAATCGGCTTTGATTTCGTCAATCAATTTCATTGTGTCTGTTTTAGCTCTACTCCCAATTTCATAGAATTCGACTATTTGTTAGGTAAGTCTGTGTGGATGATTTCGTCTGGTTTTTCAAATGTCACTGTGAATATTTGTTTATTGTTTGATTTTCTGTCTGCCTCAAGTTGGTACTACCCGTCGGTGAGTTTTGAGCCTAGTATTTTTCTCATGATTTTACGTTCCTTTTTGTCAGTGTTTTGAATGTGTGCCTTCCTTTTCAAAATTAGCGTCTCTAATCCGTAAATACATTCTGGTTTAAGGACCGTATTGTAATGTCTTAGTTGTGTGTGCTTGGAGATACATTTTTTGTAAGATATTTTTGCCATATAATTTTATTGGCTTTCATTTCGAGTCCTTTTTCCTGAATTTTTTCAGCAAGATACTTAAATTGTGATACTCGTTTAATTTTGGTGCTTGTTTGTTGCACGTCATTCATTCAGGCTTTTCGAAAGGTATCTGAAGGCTGACTTTTTCCGCAATTTCTTTCAGGAGTTCAATCTGATTTTGGGCTGTTGAAATTATTATTATTGTTATTATTATTATTATTATTATTATTATTCAGGTAATTCTGTGGAACGCAGAGGTGAGAGAACGTGAGGAAATGAATGGGGGGTGGATGGAGGAAAGATCGAATTTTAATTAACAACTTGATAAGTAGTAATTTTATTTCTTGCATTATTTTTCTTTCCAAATTTTAAATTTTGCTAAGCAATAACAAATAATCAGTTACAAAAGTTCAGCTCGTGAGCTCGAGAAATAACATTAGAAACTCCTGGAGCAATTAGACAACATGATTTAACAGGTTGATATTGAAGCCCCCAAGTTACAATTTTAACACGAGTACCACGGCTCCCTTCAATAAATGAGACTGAGCTCCAAAATTTACATCAATAGGAAGAGTGTCTTTGCTCCACACAATTTCTCTCTAGGGGACTATTCTCCAAAATTTTCAAGTTCCAGGCCTCTTAACGGCACAATCTATACTTCAGCAAAACCAAACAGTATTCACTGCCTTATGTGCTCAACAGTCCAATTTACACAGGAAGGTAGTTAAATTTAACAAGGGCGATAAGTGCCCATTCTACCTGGCCTTAGTTAAAAAAATGTTAAAGTTACTGGCCTAAAATCAAAATGTTAGGCGGCGAACACTTGCACTCCTCTGAAATATACTGGACAAATACCTAAAACCTCTTTGGGCTGATGGCCCTAAGTTACAGAGGCTAAGCCTGTACTACGGAGGTGACTAGATGGAGAGAAAGTTTAAATTACAAGGAAAATATAAATTTAACGTTTACTAAATTATAGTGACCTCAAGACCAAGTTGAAGGGGAATAAAAGAGGGCTCCTACACTGTATTCCCTAAGATTAACTAACATCTTAAACCAGATGTAGAATTTACATGGCCGGATTACATAAAAAAAATTGAAACCTTCCACTCGAGTTAACATTCTGAGGCTATTATTGCTTAAAATTTGTCTGCCATTACCTTGAGCTGGTGGACGTTTCGGACATGGACGAAGCAAGCCCTCCCCTGCCTTCTCTACTAACACACACTACTGCTGGACTGGAGCGATCGAATGACAACATGGCTCAAACGGTCCCAGCGTTTAGAGCCGAAAGGAAGATTCCAGATTTCTCTGGACCGAAGCCCTGACACACCCAAAATTTCCATTAGACAATCAAATAAATATCCAAGACTCTTTTTGGTTACTTGAATAAATGTACAACATTTCCTATTGGCTACAATTTTAGGCTGGCGGGAAGAGATAGAATTGCTGATAACCTTAGAACACCAAAAACAATCTGAAAACAACACAGATTAGGAAATCAATTTTTACAAAATTTCTCTTGAAAATTAATTGTCCATCCTCTCATCAGAGGGAGCACATACTCTGATAGTAGAGACATCTGTCGATGAATGTTCAAACTTCTTCCGAAGTGAATTTCATAGTTGATGTTATACATGGCCTTCTAAAAGGCGCTTAATTTAAATGCACTGGGCGGGTGTACCTCCGGGACAACTATTATTATTATTATTATTATTATTATTATTATTATTATTATTATTATTATTATTATTATTATTATTCGATTTGGTTTTGGGTGAATGTTCAGCGTAGCAGCCTTTGATTTAGGGGTTCACGATTTTGATTCCCATCCGGACTGGGGAATGTGTCCATATCTCGTTGATTCTTCTGTCTCACAGGCTTGACATATGTGTTTGTATTAATACAGAACTCATCTACACATAACACACTACACAGAACATAGTGCAGTAACAGAAAACACAGAAATACGCAGTAGTGAATATATCCCCACAAGTCCAACTCGTTGGTTGAACGGTCAGCGTACTGGCCTTCGGTTCAGAGGTTCCTTGGTTCGATTCTCGGCCGGATGGGGGAATTTAACCTTAATTGGTTAATTCCAATGGCACTGGGGCTTTGTGTATGTGTTGCCTTAATCATCATTTCATCCTCATCGCGACGGGCAGGTCGCCTACAGGTGTCAAATAAAAAACCTACACCTGCGAAATCCCGGCACTAAAAGCCATGCGACATTTCATTTCATATCCTCACATATAGGACTGGCGCCACGAAGGCCATCCGAACGAAAACCTACACCAGTGCACATGCAGTAATGGCTCCTAGTAACTGGGAAGCAAGCCAGGAAGGAGAAAATTAAAATATGATTATTAGTATTAGTCACATACCAGTACAATATCGTCGCTGGAAAGGTAAAAGTTTGTATCCCACAATACTCTTCCCAGCAATTATTCTCCTTAAGACTGGTCACGCCTCCCAGCCACATATGGATACGCAGTCCATCAGAACAATGTCCGTTGTGTTCGTTTTCCTATGTCAATGATTAAACGAAAATGAACCTTACATGCATTGTACACCAGGAGTGCGTAAATACGTAATGCAAACGTACATTCCTACAGTACGGTACTCTAAGGTTCATTTTCCTTTACACATGGGCATAGGAAAATGAACACAACAAAATTTGTTCTGATGGACTGCATATCCATACGTGGCTGGGAGGAGTGGCCAGTCTTAAGGAGAATAATTGGTAGGAAGAGCTTTGTGGAATACAACCTTTTACCGTTCGAGCGACGATATTTAAAAGAGTAACATTTAGACTCAGAGTCGCGTACCAAACAACAGGGTCAGTCATTGACACTAGTGGTCCTAACTCTCATATGATTGGTCAATTTTCTTTAAGACTTTGTGACATTTTGTCCCTGATGAATATTCTGTGGTTTTCTGAAAATGACAGCCTCAGGTGCAATTCATTGTTGTGTTATTCTTAGGTTTGGATGTGTATCTCGAACAGTTGGTCTAAATAGTGCTGAAAAAACCTTTCTGCTTCAATTGCATGTTCAAAAACGTAAAAATGGCCGACCAGGGAGTCGAAGTGTGTCAGATGAAGCTGATGAAGGTATGGAAATTTGGATTTATTTTCTTGACTCATTCTCATCAGTGTACATACATTTTGGATATCACTGAAATATAAGATATAAAATTGTTGTACCTTGTTGATGGTAAAATGTAATTTCCTACACTGGTAACCAGCACGTTATACCAGAACTAATTTTTTCCTATTGAAGAAAATTTTATTGAAAACTGCTTTATTAACATCATAAAAACCATGTCTGTTAATCGAAAAAAGTGGTATACTGAATTTCCAGAGCAGTAGTTAAACAACCTCCCCCCACCCCGCTAACGATATTGGTGTTTATCGGTGCAACACTTAGCATTGGTAAACGACTATTAAAATAAAGAATGTAGAGAAAATATCTTTGTTGCAGTACTGCATGTTTCTAAGGAAGAAATTAAAGACGCAAAGCATCGACGTAGTTAAGGCGAGTGGGAACAGGACGGAGGAATCTCCTCATATATTTTAGCAAAAAAAGAGCTTTACATTGTGTCATTCACTCATGCGTTTCAATAAAATACACCAACATCCTCTCTGTATCGTAGTTTTCTTCATTTACATCGTATTTTTCTCAGTACATTCTATTCGAAATTCATATTTGACTGACGGGCTATTATTTCCGTTGTTATATCTCTCATTACCGGTGGAATGTCTTCTATTTCCATGCAGTCTATTTTTGTTCCTCTCTATATCAAGCTACATATTTAATTTCCTTTGTTTTACATTATTTGGTCTGTTTAAGTTCTCCTCCCACATAATGTTCATTAATTACGACTTTGACAGTTACCCAAATGAA
This sequence comes from Anabrus simplex, assembly GCF_040414725.1. Classification (NCBI taxonomy): domain Eukaryota; kingdom Metazoa; phylum Arthropoda; class Insecta; order Orthoptera; family Tettigoniidae; genus Anabrus; species Anabrus simplex. The sequence continues at coordinate 297,548,432 of NC_090265.1, read as the reverse complement.
TACCACGTGCGGAAATGTGCCACAGATTCTAGTTTCCTAAAGTATGCAAATATTTAACTGGGATGTAATTGACTGTCGGTCTCCTGATCCTCAGAACATGTCAGAATGATTACCGTATCATTGGTAAAACTAACTCCTATAGCTTTGTAATGTCATTGATTCTGGTGATGACATTCAAGTGTATTAGTGTAATCGATATCTATACAGCTCTTTACAAGGCTGAGTGAAGCGCTCTGGAATACTTGTACTTTGGAAGACCCAGGAATTAAATCCATGGCCTTCGGGTTTGAGCAAGAGATCTCTCTCCTACACCGTATGCCTTGTCGTTCGCATCTACCTTCGAAGTTAATATTACAAAAGTAATATAATTCTTGAAGTGTGTTAACTATGTAACATGAATTATTATTACACAGATAAGAAAAGCCGGACGGAGTGGCTCAGACGGTTGAGGCGCTGGCCTTCTGAACCAGCTTGGTAAGTTCGATCCTGGCTCAGTATGGTGGTTTTTTAAGGTGCTCAAATACGTCAGCCTCGCGTCGGTACATTTACTTGCATGTAAAGAAAATTCCGGCACCTCAGCTTCTCCAAAACCCGTCAAAATTGTGAGTGGGATGTAAAATCAATAACATGATTGCAGATAAGAAAAATGTAATATTCTTCACATGATCTTTTACTCAGTTGTGTAGATGATCACTCGTGGATAAATTAGTATAACCCGGTGGCATTTATAATTAGGGACCGGATTTTTATGTGCTAAAAATGTGAAAAATTTTAATTTTTTATGTGCTGAAAAACTTTAAAATATGTGATAAAAAATTGAAATTATTTTCCTTTAAATATCACATAACTACTCGCGCTCAAGAAGTAAATAAGTATAATGTTTTGTATTAGAATATGGTGCTACCAAACGTGCTCCTTAAGGCAAAATTGTGTCTGTGTATGGAAGCGTGCTGTATGGTATATTAATTTTTGATATGCCAGAGTAGATATTATGAATGGTTATTTTTTTATAGGTAATAGTTTGTTTAAATATGGCAAAAGCAACCTATCATCTTTGAAAAAATAGTACCAGTTCGTACTCACCCATCACACGCTGGAATATTAGTTGCTAGAAGTAGTCTCAGAATTGCGGTGAACAACAAAGGTCATCTCCAAATTGTCCATCACAAATGCATGCCGATTATCTCTAAAGAACGCCTTATACTGCGAAAACGATCGCTCCACATCACAGGAAGTCAGACGAGCATAGTTAGAGAGAGGAATGTCACCAACAATAACGCCATCCATTTCGCCAACATGAGCACCCTCTAATACACTAGAAATTTGGCACATTGTTTGAAATCCTCTGTGTTTCCTGAACAAATTTTGATATTTGACCTTTAACAGTCCCTGTACCTGCGAAGCCGGGAGTGAACCTAATTTATTTTCAACAGCGCGCACTTCCTTCACTGTTTCGGACAACAGGTTAGTGGTTTATTCAAGTATGTCTATAGATTTACACAAGAAGCTTAGATATAAACGCCGAATCATTTATCAAAGAGCTGTCTTTTAGTATCTCTTGAAGAATCTCAATTGACGACGCGTCGTTTTTATCTAGCACGTTCACAACGGATGCAAAATTTCGAAATTGTCTGTGTAGTATACCACAGCTCTAAGCCAGGTACCCCACCGCGTAACAATAGGCAGAGGAGGAAGCGCAAGATCCGGGTTTTTCTCTTTAAAGAGATCAAAACTTGAGGGTGCTTTTACGAAGACTTTTTTGCCATTAGACACTAATTTATCTACTTGAGGATACTGAGCCCACACAGTTTCACATAACCTGTGTAGAGCATGAACAACGCAAGTTACGTGTATCATTTTCGGAAAGCTCACAGAAAGGCCTTCGGCTGCCTTTTTCATGTAAGCTGCACTGTCAGTAAGAAAAAGCAATACATGGTCGTATTTTATACCTTTTGGCCAAAGTAAGTGCATGGCTTCATTGAATAACCTAACTACAGTGACATGGTTTGCAGCAAGACTTTCTTTACACGCTAGCAAATAAGAATGTTCGCAAGCAGTTTTGTCATTCTTCAACACACCAACTACGACATTTCCTACTTTTCTGCCACTTGAATCAGTGGTTTCGTCAATGCTCACCCACAGTTTTCCGCTATCACATACTGCCCGAATTCTCTGTAAAGTTTCTTCGTAACATTTAGGGAGATAGTTTTTCCTTAATGTGGATTCGTCTGGAGGCTCAAAATTAATGTACTTTGTTAGGAAAATTCTCAGTCCCGGATTATTTATTTTACCAAGAGGAATGTCGGCGCAAACAAATGCTCTGCACACATCTAAATAATACTGAGAATATTTAGATGGGCCTGCATTTGAAGTAGCTGGTTCAGCTATTAGTAATTGTCGCGAACGCACACGCGAAGTAGCCGCAGTATGCTTATTTCCAGACAAATGCTGGATTACTTGAGAACGTTGATCTGCACGTACTGTTTTACCACACGTTGGCAAAATAATACGTTTCCATCGGTAGTGAAAATGCTTTTAAATTGCACTACATACTGTTGAAGACGCGACCTTGTACTCGTCTTCTCTTTTGGCATTATTTTGCGGGTTACGACACACGCATTTACGGTGAATCACTGTTTCAATAAAAAGAATAGCAGCGGACACTGAAGGAAATATTTCTTATAAATCCATACAAAATCACACGACCACGGGAATGATGGACCCGAACAGCTAACCTTACTCTTAGGAGTGATGGAATTCCACTACCTAATGGTGGGACAATATTCGTCCGAGTTTCCCATGTCGTAGCGGAATTACGTCACATTATCTCTCCGTGATTGCCTTTCGCTGATGTTCTATAAAGAAAACCCGAGAGGGCTGACTCATAAAGAGTTGGAATGACATCATGCAAGGAAACATCTTGTGCAGGAAATCAAATCGCTGTCAAAATGTAACGACGTAGCCAGTGACCAGCAAGTTTTAGAACTTATGGAGGGAAGTCCATATATAGCCGAAACATTCAGATACATTATGTTAAATACACTGTTAAGAACAATACCGTAATCGTAAAATGAAAATATGAGCATTGTTTTATAACACAGAAGCATTTTAAATTTTATTGATCAACAAATATTGCCGATTTATGTGCTTATTATAGATTTTCTTAAATCATGTATTTACTTTTAAAAAATTAAAATATGTGTTTTTATGTGAAAAAAGATTCAGTTTTTACACTTGGGGATGCACAATAGGAATAATGAACTTCGTAACTTGCGTTAAAACTTACGCAAAAAATATGAAATTACATAAAAATCCGCTCCCTATTTATAATTATTTATATTTAACTGAATATTTCGGACTTGTACTGAAACTCATCGGCACCGTTGCAGTAGTCTCTTCACGGAATACTTCCAGAACTACAATATCTCTTAAAAATGTTACTATAATTTTCTTTAAAGGAAATACGGAGTCAAAGGAATTATTGTGATGGTAAGGAAACTATACAGAACGCACTTTAGGTTTTGAGTTTATTCAAATAAATTTCACACCACCAAGCGAGTTGGCCGTGCGATTAGTGTCGCTTAGCGTTTGCTTTCGGGAAATAGTTGGTTCGAATCCCACCGTCGGCAACCCTGAAGATGGTTTTCCGTGGTTTCCCATTTTCACACAGGACAACTGCTGCGGCTGTACCTTAATCTAGGTCAAGGGTCCTATTTCCCGATATAAACACTTCCCAATTCTTGCGTCACCGGAAAGCTTCCATTTGTTAGTCCGACGATAAACCAATAGAAGAATTGATATCTGAAGCGAACAACTAAACGCTATTGACTATATCAGAATGGGTCTGTTATTAATATTGTCTCAATATTTTTGAGGGAAATAATCGTAGCTCCATCTCTAGAAGGTTCTCGGCTCTGGAGGAGTTGCATGAGCCGTATGCACGGAATCTGAAAAAAAAAAAAACCACAGCGCATTCTCACGACACTCTCCACGAAAGCGACACGAAGTTGTGAGCCATCAGTTACCCAGGAGGATATGGACACACTCAACGTCACATTCAAGGGTAATGTTTACAATGATATACAGATTCATAAAACCCTGCATCCCAGAGGGACAACTAAGCATAGTTCACAGGAAGAAGAAGTGAAGTGAACTGCCTACCTTCCTTACATTCACAAGACCACAGAGAGAATTGGCAAGGTCCTCCGCAAGCACAATATAAAAACCGTGTTTGGCACTGTCACTAAAATTGCTCAAATTTTAGGTAAAGGCAAGGACAAATTGTCCCCATTATTACACCCTGGCGAGTACAAAAATTCTCTGTACTTGCGGAAAGGTATACATTGGCCACACATACCGGTCCATTGGAACCCGCATCAAGGAACACCAAAGAAATATCTCTCTCAACCAGCCAGACAAGTCAGCAATAGCTGAGCACGTCCTATAGTCGGGTTATGATGTGTTCCAAGATGTTCGAGCTCTTACCCACAGTAAAAACACACATGTCTATGATTATATGGAAAGGTATGGAAATAAGTAAAAATCCTACCAATTTCAACAGAGACACTGGCTATCAATTAAGTAATACTTGGTTGCCGGCCATTAAGGATTTACGTAGGTAACTACCTATCCCTGTCCGTTCTATATTGTTATTTCGTTTCGGTGTTTTCCAAATTCGTACATTTGTCATCACCAGATGATCCATTACAAGCTACGTGTTAAAGTGTCATAAGTCCATACATGTGTACGCCGGTTTTATCCCCCCCCCTTCCACTTCCCACACAGTCACTCATCATTCTTCATCCACTATCGTATACCCACATACTTTCTTTCCATTCGTCAGATCTGTTCTATTCTATCCTGGTGTCTTTCGTTGTGTTTTATTTTATTTTATTTTATTTTATTTTATTTTATTTTATTTTATTTTATTTTATTTTATTTTATTTTATACTTATTTCTTCATCCACATTCGTCCCTGATTCGTCTACATCCTCCATGTTACTTTTCACGAACACCTTAATTGGAGCTTAGTGTTGTTAGCTCCCGCCTGGAGTGCTGTGCCAGCATACAGCAAGCCACCTGGTGACGAATGAGCGTACCACTACAGATCCAACGGTAATGCATTGTTAAATTCAAACGTTCATTATTGCAGAAGTCTTCCTCGTAAACAGTTAAGATTTTCTTCTGAATACGTGCAGCAAAGTTCTCTGCGAAACGTAGTTTAATCTCGTTTTCGTGTCATGGCAAAGCCCGAAAGCCCCTAATCATTATGTCTACAAGAATAGAGAACATTTTACGTACTAATAGAGTTAACAAGGTAGAGATAAAGTCTCAAATAAAATAGAAAACTAAGCTAATAAAAACAACGCTAAAGGAGTCCTGAAGAATTCCTTCAAGGGAGGGAGAATACACAGAAAATCATTTTAAGCCCTACATTGCACATTAAATATTACCATCTGGCACATTCACGTGGCGCTAAGTTTCGAGTATTTAGATCTCAGTTTATCCGAACAGGGAACCACGGAACAGTCCCGGAAAATAAACACTAATTGGGATTTTCTCTCTCAAATTCAGGAGCTAGATTCACCTAATAACAGACCACAGGGAAAATTAACTACAAAAGAAAGAATGGTTTTCAGAACAGTGAATAGCATAGAGTTAGTATTTCACCATCACATGAGATTCCCAAAAGCACATCAGAGAAAGAACGTAATGGGGCACGGGTGCCAAATTTCATCGGGGGATAGGCCACGACTATGTCTAAACGATTAACGAGGGTTTAAATTTTGAGAATACTTAGTCGCAGTGAGAGAAAAGGTATGATACCGAAGGTAAATCACTCAAACATCCTAGTGAAGATTGCATACAAGTGCCGGTACAAAAGTCGGGCCATCATGTCGAAAAGGAACTTGTCCCATAACTCGCTAAATGGTGCAAGTATTCGCTAAAAATTTTTTTGAATAACCCGAATGTCTTACCCTTCCAGTTATATAGTTAATTATAAATATAAAAGTCTATAAAATATCTCCCCGAACAGGAGAAGATAGTTCAGGTCTTTGATTGTTGAATATAGCCCTTACCTTGCCACCAGCTAGCTCGTGCGACTACTAAAAGTTCAATTTCACACGCAGAGAAGACCATCAGTGAGAAACTGAATCGCCATTTATAGTCAGGTATCTTGCTACTGATGGGACACAGTTAGTGCTTTCTTAACAGTCAAGAAGTACCTACTCCGAAAATGATTTTTTTCACAGTTTAATCAATTTCTGAATGTTAGAGATGGATGGCACGCAGTATCTGTGAAGAAGGGTTGGCTAACCACAGAAGAGGCCGTATTTTCATGCAACATTATTATCATCATCATCGAAGAATTTATATTTGAAGTCTAACATGTAGAATAAATTATAATACAGCCCTAATTCATGTAAGTATCAGGAGTTTATGACCATTTATAGATCCATATTGTGACCTTATCGGTCATGTACATATTTATTTATTAATTATTTGGCAGTGAAAAACATTTGTAAAGCTCCCTCGTACTTGTTACAAAAAGTTGCATTACTGTAGGTTGCACATGCTTACACACCCTTTGTAACCTGCTAAACACCACTCCGTCTTAACTAAAAGGATACACAGATAGAGAGAGAGGGAAGAAAATCTCAAGCCAGAAAAATCGATAATGATACCGTCACCCGTTGAAAAAATGGCCGAACACGATGTTGCCAGCTCGCGAATCGCATTATTATGATGAGATTTCGAGACATGCATAATATTTAATATGGGAAACCTCGGGATGTGATATGATTTAATTATAGACATCTGCCAAAATTCTAATTCTTTATAATATATTAACGTGTGGAAGAATACGCAATCGTTGCATTATATAACAAGCTAAGCGTCCCTTGTACGCAGCACCTTCATGGAAGACATTGTTGGGGCATTATTTTGATAATTAATTTTGAATAAATGGCCGAACATTTTAGGTTCCGCACATAACCAGACTACTTAAGAATCTGAGTCACACGTTTGAGTGTATTACCGATGTCATACGACACATGGAAATATTAATTAAAAAAAGTAGTGGGGACTATCCATTGTCTCTTGCATGGAAGGGGGAAAGTTTATAAAAGGAACCGCGATGATGACAACCCATCCACTTTACGCGAAGGATCCAAAGCAGAACCACGGTTTGATGGTGTTCTGATCTATTTAGTGTTTCAGACTGTAAATGTACAGTTTATATCTTCGAGAATATTGTAATTGTCTACAAACAATAGTATTTAAAAACAGGTTGAAGTTATGTAATTGCAAGAACGGTATAATTGTAACTTTTTAAATGAAGCAACAAGTATTAATTTCATTATAGTGCAATTAATTGTATTTTGTGTGTTAAAGTGACGCAACAAGTCTTAATCTCATAAAACTGTTATAAGTGTAGAAGATAACCATTGGAATATGAACGTGCTCAGCGGGAGTAGCAACGGACATGAACCCGTGACCAACGTCAACACCATGGAAGCTTAAAAGGAAAGAATGTGGGTCTTACCCGGGACCCGAACCTTGGATTGTTACGACATGATGATAAGTACTAAAATGAAATAATTTTTTTTAATAAATGCGCGGTTATTCATTATGCAGATCACGCAAATTAGGTTAGACATGTAAATTGCATGTATTTTTTTAATTAGAAAGAGAACTTGTGAGTGGTCTTCATATTCATTTATGTTCATTTCATGGAATTAATAGTCAACTCCATGGGCTTAAATATATATATATAATTAACGTAATGCATGTATTTGACGTGATGATAAAATATTAGTTAGTCAGAGTGCTTAGATTAGGTAAATGTAATAGATAGTGGATTTGTTTTTGGCACTGAGCCGAGCCGTAATTTTGTATAATTTATTTACGTGATATCCAAGCTTATTATGATAATGCATGGTGATTATGCTTGTAAAAATGGATTATCGACTGTTAACATTAGGATAGCAAGGCACTCTTATTTTCATGTAATTCGCATGATGATATATTTGTAGATGGCTGTATTAATGTAAAGGGTTACCGTATGCTGTATTGTTCGAGCTATTTCACTTAGAATGAAAGCAGTGCGACACTGATTATTGTTTAAAGGGTTCTTTGACTTTTTCATGTATGATCTTATAATAATATTTAACTAACTGGAACGCCAGTATTATCATTTATTTGTTGACCATATGATTAATTAAGAAAGGCAGTTTTATTAGTCCCGTTTGTCGATGCTATCTTGGATATCATTGGTTCGAGTTCTGAGGCAACCATGGATTTTTGTTGTCACATTTTTTTTATATACAGCCAATTGCATGTGTATATTGTTATTGATTATTTTCATATTGTGTACATATTTTCTTTTTTTTATACATTCTTTTAGTCGTATTTCACTCTTTATGTGGATGACAAATCGAGTTTTATTTTCGTAATTTTTTGTCATTGGATTCATTGGGATGTGGGTTCGTTTTCTGGAACCGACATCAGTCATTTTATTTTGATTAGGATTATATCGACTAGCATTCATTTATTCTTTGTTTACTTTTGTATATAATTAATTTAGCTAGGTGACCACTTCAAGTTATCTTCAATTGATTTTGTTGTATAAATAATTGCTTCTGATAGTGAAGAAAGTTCGTAATGATAACCGTCGCATTTATAAGGATATTTCTAATTTCTTTTTATTTTGAAAAGTATGTTATACAAATTATGATGTAATATTTATCATCATGTCGGGAAGAAGAAAGAGGTAAAGGAGAAATAAATTTTTTTTGACACTTTACAATTTGTATTTAGTCCATTGGACATTGCATATTCAACATTGATATACTATAAATATTCAGGATCAACCTTTAATTAATTTGATTTATCAAGGCTCAATAAATAGGTATTTAAACTTTTGTCTGCCTGTCATTTTGCCGAATAACATTGTATCCCAGGTTTCCTTCCGTTCATTTATGCCTTTAAGCTAGTTATGTGTTATTTTCTTTGATCTTCTGCCGCGAACGCACCATGGCCTTGGGAGGTCGGTGGTTTGATTCTTTGGAACGGAAGGGAGCAGTAGACCCTTGCACGGTCGGAAGAGCATTTGCTCACCCATCATTCTGAATTTTTTTTGTTCCTTCCTGATGAGGTGGCATTTGACTCTAGACTAAAAAGGTCCCTTTCCATCAGGCGCTTTGGCGTATGGTGCTATATGGCGGTATCCTGATTTTTTTGGGATTATCATGCAGTCATTTGGTTCTATGCGGCAAATGGCGTGGGGTGGAAAGGTTGCATTTGGCGCCCAACGTGGGGCATTTTCGGCATTTTTAGGCATTTACAATGGTAGGCATTTTCGGCATTTTCGGAATTTTTGAATTTTTCGGCATTTTCGGAATTTTTCGATGCTTTCGATAGAGATAATTTCAAATGATAACTTTTGCGAAAATGGGCGTCAGACATGGCAATGCCATATTTAGGAATATAGGACTGACCAATTATTATATGAAGGAACACGACGGTTGTTCAATTTATGGGATGCTGATAATTGGATCAGAATGAGAAGTGAATGACAGATTAAAATTAATGCGATATTTATGGCAAAATGAAAACATAGTCGTGGTTATAGTCTAAGTGACGATAACCAGGACAGTCATTCATAGTAATTGAGGTACCCAAAATTATGTAGGGATTTAATTAAAACCCGGGAAACAATAAAATGATTTTCCCAAATCTGAGGAAAAATGAATATCGATACCCTTCAGGTAATCGTATTCATGGGTACTTGTCAGGAGGTACTGGTTGTAACAGGCCTCATTACTCATAGTGAATCATTTATTAAATTTGTGTTAGTGTTTCGCGGTAGGTAAAGGTGACCTCAGGCCTTTAGTCTTTGTTGTTAAGTGGCAGTAAGTTAGGATTCATGTGGAAAGTTTTGGGACGATATTACCCAGTGTATTAGGTGTATCTGCCTCAATACTGGAAGGATGGCCTAATTTATTGGCATATACCACCTGTGTTGGTATTTAACTTGCGATATTTTTATTATACGAACTTATTCAATAATAATAATAATAATAATAATAATAATAATAATAATAAAAATATAATAATGATAGGCTACATATTAGAAATATTGTGATGAAAGGTACCCTTGATAAATTATACTGTTGAATAATTTTGAGATAGCTGTATTCAGGCTATATAATTAATTCAAGTCTCATTGTTGTGAAAATTTTATGATTTTGGATTAAGTTGACCTTGAATTGGATTCATTTTCAATTTGATTTCTCCTAATCCGAGGTTCGAGTTAAGGGGGCCCATTTTATTGAAATATTGTGTAAAATGGATATGGAAGCCATGAGTGCTCTGATAGAGGAAGTTAAAAATATGATAGGTCAGAATAGTGAAGACATTAAAGTGAGTAGGGAAAAAGTTGAGGACATGAAAGAGGACATTAATAAAAATATGAAAGTGATTGATCAGAAGATAGATCAGAGTAATGAAACAGTTAAGGACATGATTGATCAGAAATTAGATCAGGTTAATGAACATATGGAGAGAATACAGAAGGAGTGTAAGGAAGGGAGAGATGAAATTAATAAACAGATGGGGAACTTTAACGTACGGTTGGAGGAAACAATTGAACGTTATGATGAACTGGTAGGACAGATAACGGGGTACCAGACACAATGTGAAAGGAACACAGCACAGTTAGAAAAACGACTGGATAATACGCACGAAAAACAGGAACGGCTAGAAAACTCGTTAGGCACGGTAATTGAGCGCGTCGAACGTGTTGAGGCTCAGACATTAAGTATGGCGGAACTAATCGATGTTCATATTCAAACGGTGACAGATCACCAGGAACGTACAGATAGGATAATAGAAGATGTTAAGAAGGAGGTCCATCAGACTCAGGTCGATATGCACGACATTCGGAACCAAACCAGTGGGTTGAAACAGGAAATTGGTACCAACGTGGATAAGCGAATATCTGAGGTCAGAAAACAGGCATTCGATGGAATAGTCATGGTCCAAGAGGAGGTACGGAGGAATGAGGATAGGACGTCAGATAGGATCGAGGAATGGTCGCATAAGATGCAAAAGACGAAGATAAAAGTAGATATACATGACGACCTTATACATGAGTTGAGAGAAAAGATTGTGAAACTGGAATTACAGGATGACTTTCAGGATTTAGGAATAAAAACAGATCCAATAAAAAAAAGCTACGTTAATCCTTATGATCTTAAGATAGAAGGAGAAGGAATGGGTTTATTCAAGGGTGTGAATAATAGTGCAGATCAGATATCGGCGGCACAGATGCATAATTCTACAACATTGCCGATTGAATCCATACCGTTTTATAATGTAATTCGGATGAATGAAGATAAACCGAAGCGATTCAAACCAGGAGGTACTGTAACACCAAAGAAATTTTTGGCTGAGGTGGACGGTTACATGGTTGACCATCAGGTAGCTCCGGAACGTAGATTAAGGGTCGTGGAGAAATTCTTAGAGGACCAAGCCTTGGTATGGTTTCAAGCTTTCAAATATTGTTTTGATAGCTACGATACCTTTAAGAGAATGTTTCTCGATAAATACTGGGGAATGGAAACGCAATTAGGATTGCGTTTGGAGTTGTATTCACGTCGTTATTCCATGACGGGCCCGACACGATTTTGTGAATTTTTCACTGGGCAATTAGTGAAAATGAGGGAGCTGGATAACCCTCCGGCTGAAGTGGAACTTCTATCGGCCATTACCAAACAGTTCCCAGCTGATGTTCAGCGAATCTTGATTGCTGCGAATGCAAAGACGGCTGTAAAAGCAGAACAGATCTTACGACACCTCGACCAAACATCGAGTGGACATCAAATTAGGGCTAGACAATCAGAAATGGTGAATACATTGGATTGTCAAGAGAACCAAAGTACAATAGTTGTCAAAGATCAAGGCACGAATACCACTCAGGGATATGTTGGTAATCGAAATATTAGGGACACCCAATGGAATTTTCGTTCTTGGGGAGAACCTAGACGACAATATGTCGAACAGCAGTACAGGCAAAGGGGCATTAACAGAGATCGTCGGCCCTATTCTAGATGGCCACGTCGGAACGATCAGAATTTCAGGCACCAGAAAGAGTATTACCAAGGAGATCTCGAAAACAGAAAGAGGGAATCTCAGCAATATGTTAGAGACTTAAATGGGTCTAGACAAGGGAAAGATATATGGGAACAACCCATACGGCGGCTGACGGAAACGGCGGAATGCCAAGGAGCCGAAAGTCTTGCTTTACAGAATCATAAAGCTAATCAGAACAGGTTAAATCCTCGTGCCCCTGACTATCAGGCTAACGAGGAAATCCATTCAAAAAAGCGCGATTGCTAAGCGAGGAGATAGTCGGAGTTTCAGAGGTTATCAATCCTCAGATTCATACATGGACTATAGTGACGATCGACACGTGGGTGATACAGCCGGATGAGTTATTAGAAGACAAGATCCAATTGAATTCAAAGGTCGTAAGAGAATTGCCGGTAATCTACATAAGAGTAAATGGAGTACGGGTTCGATGCTTGGTGGATACAGGCGCAGGTGTCAGCGTCGTATCAAAGGCTTTGTTGGAAGAATTGAAGTCGAAAAACCACATTCCAGTAATTCCAACATCGAATATTAAAGTTCGTGGTGTGATACCCGATCGGACTACGATTTGCAATACTCAAGCATATCTTGATTTGGAACTGGGGGACAATATTATTTCACATCCGTTCATTGTACTAACAAAACTGGAGTACAATGTTATTATTGGGTCAGACTTCCTACGAGAATATAAAGCAAATATCAACATGGACAGTAACGAGATTCGCTTTATATTCGACTCAGTCCAAAAGGAGATGAAATTGAATGACGTTGAAAATTTAGATCAAGAAGAGATGATTTGGCACACTCAATTATGTTCGGAACCAGAAAGGGAAGAAAATTTCTTAGAAATAAGTAGGAAGGTCATCGATGAATCTGGAATTATGGTCACGGCGGTGAAAGAAGAAGAAGGATTGTTATTTGAATCCTTAGTCCAGAAGAAGACCAGTGAGGCCAAGATCGGAGATGAAGAGAGAATTCGTTTGCAACAAATTATTGAACAACAAAGGGAAGTTTTCGGATCAAGACCTGGGAAGATTCCAAATTTTCAATACACATTAGTGGTAAATAGTTGGGAACCTTTTCGACAGCGTCCTTATCCTGTACCAGAGAAATACCATAATCAAGTAAGCCAGATTATTCGTGAAATGGAAGAGAGCGGCCTGATTTCTAAATTCCCCACACCATACCTAAATCCGTTAGTAATTGTAGAGAAAGCGAATGGCTCATTAAGAGTATGTTTAGATGCACGGGCAATAAATAAGCGCCTAGTCCCCGAGTATGACCAGACCCCTTGTATCAAGGATATTATGAAGAAATTTCATCTTATGAAGTTATTCACAGGGGTTGACTTGACTTCGTCATTTCACCATGTGGAACTTGATCCAAAAACTAAAATATTAACAGGTTTTATGTTTGATCAAACTACGTATGTTTTTAACAGGCTCCCATTTGGGATAATGAATGCAGGATCTGCCCTCATAAGAGCTCTAGATCGAAATTTGAGTTATGAAGTGAAAGCCTTCACAATAAGATATGTCGATGACATTTTGATTGCATCAGAGACTGTAAAGCAACATCTCGAAAATATCAAGAAATTACTTATAGATTTGGACAGAAACAATTTCAAAATTAATCTCTCGAAATCCCAATTTTGCCAAAGGAGCATTTTATTTTTGGGTCATATTATTGATTCTGAATGTGTGACCACAAGCCCAGTAAAAATTCAAGCCATTCAGAAGTTTGCGAGACCAACTAGGGTGAAACATATTAGGCAGTTTCTGGGTATTTGTAATGTCTTCGCGGACCACTGTCCAGGGTACACAGAGGTTGTGGCCCCTCTGCAAAATTTGATGAAAAAGAATAATCGATAGAAGTGGGATGATGAATGTGAGGCGGCATTCGTAAAAACGAAAGAACTCCTCACAAACAGCGTAAAGCTCGGGTATCCAGATTATAAAAAGAAGTTCATTGTACAGACGGACGCATCAAATGTAGGAGTAGGCGCCGTCCTGTATCAGGAAGACCCCGAAAAAGAACCGAAAATCTCATTTTTGGCATTCATGAGCCGTAAGTTACGAGCACATGAATTGAAATATACCGTAACTGAGCTTGAGATGTTAGCCATTATAACAGCCTTAAGTCATTGGCGGAAATATATTTATGGTTTCCCCATTGTATTGCGAACTGACCATAAGGCTCTTACTTTTATCTTAAAATCAACCATGACTAGCGAAAGAGTTAATCGGTGGTGTTTGTTTGCACAGCAGTATGATTTGACAATAGAACACTGTGCAGGCAAAAATAACGTCATTGCTGATGCAATCAGTCGGAATCCTGATCCTGACAGTACTTTCGTCCATCAGATCCAGCTTGTGGATGAGGATCGTGAGACATTAGAGAAATTAAAAAGCATCGGTGAGGAACAAGAGAGGTATCAGGAGACGAGTCGGTTGATTGACTTCTTCAAGCGAAGAATCCAACCAGGCACGGCAGAATACACAGAGTTGGAGAAGCGAGCGGAGAAGTATAACTATTTCAATGGCATTCTGCATAAGTTCATCGACGAAAATCATACACGATACCGAATTGTGGTAGCACCAGTTCTACATAATGAGTTGGTGTGGTTAGCCCACCGAGCCATAGGTCATGCAGGAATAGATAAAGTGTCAGCAACACTGAAAGAGGCATTCATTTGGCCTAATCTTAGAAAAATAGTCCGCCGAATATTGGTTACTTGTGACACGTGTCAAAGGGTGAAGCCTAATACCTATTTGTTGAAGCAGCTACCACGACCTTTGCTGCCAAGTAAGCCTAAGGAGCTATATGCTTTGGATTTTTACGGCCCGTTACCACGTGCTAGGCGTGGCCTGCAACATATCCTTGTGTGTGTGGACGTATTTTCAAAGTATGTAAAATTATGTCCGGTCCAAAAAGCCAATACCCGAGCGGCCATCAACCAAATTAAAACTAAAATCATTCCTAAAATGGGAAAACCGGAATGCATTCTGACAGACCATGGTTCCCAGTTCACTTCTGGGGTTTTCAAGCGTGACATTGACCAATTAGGGGTGAAACACCGTTTAAGCTCTATTCGTCACCCCGAATCTAATCATGCAGAACGTATCATGAGGGAGATCGGGAAGTTTTGCCGAATCTATTGCCCCCGTCAACATTGGCGTTGGGTAGATGTCCTCCCAATTATTGAAGACTGCATAAATGGGACTGTACACGAGTCAACCGGCCAGATCCCCAGCGTCATCCACTTTGATAAGATGCCGAAGAGACCATGGCAAAATGCCATACCATGTCCACAAGATCCGCGATTTTCAGCAGAACTATGTATCCAGGTAACAGCTGAATATCTGAGACAACAAGCAGAGAAAAGACTGCGACGACTTCGAGGTAAGAGATACCATCGACCACTGAGGGTAGGAGAATATGTGTTGGTAAAGAGACCAGCAGTGTCAGATCTCGCCAGCAAAATTTATCACAAATTTGCGGAGTTGTACATTGGACCTTACAGAGTAATTGAAAACCTTGAAAATAATGCCTATAAAGTCCAAAGCATGGATGGTTTAACTGAAACCATATACAATGCAGCCAATTTACGGCCATATTACCCACCAGGAAGCATTAGAGCAAATTTGGACCAGCCAGACCAGAACTCCGAGGAGGAAGGAGAGGATCAAGATGAAGATGATGACAACATTGCACAGGATGAAGAAGATGAGAATCTTGAGGAAGCTGAAATCCAGATGACAGGGATTGAAAACTAGGAAGACGAGGATATCCCATGGTGTCAAAATTGTGAAGAATTAGAACAACGTCGAGTAATTTTGGGTCAACTTGCTTTTATACTCGAACGGGATAACCAAAGGTTTAGGGTTGAAAACCGAGAGCTCTTGAGAACAATACACTGCCGAAGAGACCACAATTAATTATGTAAATGAGAGTCTCTTCAATAAATTGAAATCAGTCAAGAAATTTGTAATCCTTTCCAAATTTCTTGAGTCCGACGGAAAGGCAGATGTGACCTTATCGGTCATGTACATATTTATTTATTAATTATTTGGCAGTGAAAAACCTTTGTAAAGCTCCCTCGTACTTGTTACAAAAAGTTGCATTAGGTTGCACATGCTTACACAACCTCTGTATCCTGCTAAACACCACTCCGTCTTAACTAAAAGGATACACAGATAGAGAGAGAGGGAAGAAAATCTCAAGCCAGAAAAATCGATAATGATACCGTCACCCGTTGAAAAAATGGCCGAACACGATGTTGCCAGCTCGCGAATCGCATTATTATGATGAGATTTCGAGACATGCATAATATTTAATATGGGAAACCTCGGGATGTGATATGATTTAATTATAGACATCAGCCAAAATTCTAATTCTTTATAATATATTAACGTGTGGAAGAATACGCAATCGTTGCATTATATAACAAGCTAAGCGTCCCTTGTACGCAGCACCTTCATGGAAGACATTGTTGGGGCATTATTTTGATAATTAATTTTGAATAAATGGCCGAACATTTTAGGTTCCGCACATAACCAGACTACTTAAGAATCTGAGTCACACGTTTGAGTGTATTACCGATGTCATACGACACATGGAACTATTAATTAAAAAAAGTAGTGGGGACTATCCATTGTCTCTTGCATGGAAGGGGGAAAGTTTATAAAAGGAACCGCGATGATGACAACCCATCCACTTTACGCGAAGGATCCAAAGCAGAACCACGGTTTGATGGTGTTCTGATCTATTTAGTGTTTCAGACTGTAAATGTACAGTTTATATCTTCGAGAATATTGTAATTGTCTACAAACAATAGTATTTAAAAACAGGTTGAAGTTATGTAATTGCAAGAACGGTATAATTGTAACTTTTTAAATGAAGCAACAAGTATTAATTTCATTATAGTGCAATTAATTGTATTTTGTGTGTTAAAGTGACGCAACAAGTCTTAATCTCATAAAACTGTTATAAGTGTAGAAGATAACCATTGGAATATGAACGTGCTCAGCGGGAGTAGCAACGGACATGAACCCGTGACCAACGTCAACACCATGGAAGCTTAAAAGGAAAGAATGTGGGTCTTACCCGGGACCCGAACCTTGGATTGTTACGACATGATGATAAGTACTAAAATGAAATAATTTTTTTTAATAAATGCGCGGTTATTCATTATGCAGATCACGCAAATTAGGTTAGACATGTAAATTGCATGTATTTTTTTAATTAGAAAGAGAACTTGTGAGTGGTCTTCATATTCATTTATGTTCATTTCATGGAATTAATAGTCAACTCCATGGGCTTAAATATATATATATAATTAACGTAATGCATGTATTTGACGTGATGATAAAATATTAGTTAGTCAGAGTGCTTAGATTAGGTAAATGTAATAGATAGTGGATTTGTTTTTGGCACTGAGCCGAGCCGTAATTTTGTATAATTTATTTACGTGATATCCAAGCTTATTATGATAATGCATGGTGATTATGCTTGTAAAAATGGATTATCGACTGTTAACATTAGGATAGCAAGGCACTCTTATTTTCATGTAATTCGCATGATGATATATTTGTAGATGGCTGTATTAATTATATGCGTAACTTGTGACATGCCTAGACATCGAACAGACGCCTTCCTATTGAGATTAGCGTTTTCCTTTAATGTCGAATAATTTCCCTTTCTGAATATGAGAATATCCTTATGGATATGTTTAAAATCCATATTTGATTTTATTGATTTGATTTTAAAATGTAGGAAAAACCTAGGCTGTATTCTGTAATCGGATGGAATCGAAGCTGGTCATTCTGAGTTGATGGATGTGAATATGAGACAATGAACAGTGGATTGATATTGTATTATATAATTGTGGCAGGACAGTGAATTTATAAGCCAGTGGAGCTTTGGAAATATGATATGAGAATATATAATGAAATAAGATTATTTAACAAATATGTGTTCCAAGGGAAACGATTTGCTTTCACCTTGAGATGTTGAAAGGATATTTCTGCCACACTGGGCCATTATTAGCTGGGCTTTGACGTCCTGAGATTTACGATGAGGGGAGAGTGAAAAGGGCTTGGCTCTTGTAAAGGGTTACCGTATGCTGTATTGTTCGAGCTATTTCACTTAGAATGAAAGCAGTGCGACACTGATTATTGTTTAAAGGGTTCTTTGACTTTTTCATGTATGATCTTATAATAATATTTAACTAACTGGAACGCCAGTATTATCATTTATTTGTTGACCATATGATTAATTAAGAAAGGCAGTTTTATTAGTCCCGTTTGTCGATGCTATCTTGGATATCATTGGTTCGAGTTCTGAGGCAACCATGGATTTTTGTTGTCACATTTATTTTTATATACAGCCAATTGCATGTGTATATTGTTATTGATTATTTTCGTATTGTGTACATATTTCCTTTTTTTATACATTCTTTTAGTCGTATTTCACTCTTTATGTGGATGACAAATCGAGTTTTATTTTCGTAATTTTTTGTCATTGGATTCATTGGGATGTGGGTTCGTTTTCTGGAACCGACATCAGTCATTTTATTTTGATTAGGATTATATCGACTAGCATTCATTTATTCTTTGTTTACTTTTGTATATAATTAATTTAGCTAGGTGACCACTTCAAGTTATCTTCAATTGATTTTGTTGTATAAATAATTGCTTCTGATAGTGAAGAAAGTTCGTAATGATAACCGTCGCATTTATAAGGATATTTCTAATTTCTTTTTATTTTGAAAAGTATGTTATACAAATTATGATGTAATATTTATCATCATGTCGGGAAGAAGAAAGAGGTAAAGGAGAAATACATTTTTTTTGACACTTTACAATTTGTATTTAGTCCATTGGACATTGCATATTCAACATTGATATACTATAAATATTCAGGATCAACCTTTAATTAATTTGATTTATCAAGGCTCAATAAATAGGTATTTAAACTTTTGTCTGCCTGTCATTTTGCCGAATAACATTGTATCCCAGGTTTCCTTCCGTTCATTTATGCCTTTAAGCTAGTTATGTGTTATTTTCTTTGATCTTCTGCCGCGAATGCACCATGGCCTTGGAAGGTCGGTGGTTTGATTCTTTGGAACGGAAGGGTGCAGTAGACCCTTGCACGGTCGGAAGAGCATTTGCTCACCCATCATTCTGAATTTTTTTTGTTCCTTCCTGATGAGGTGGCATTTGACTCTAGACTAAAAAGGTCCCTTTCCATCAGGCGCTTTGGCGTATGGTGCTATATGGCGGTATCCTGATTTTTTTGGGATTATCATGCAGTCATTTGGTTCTATGCGGCAAATGGCGTGGGGTGGAAAGGTTGCATTATGATGTCATAGATCTGAAGTGAATGGGTAATAAACAGTGACTTGATTTTCTTTCATTATTAATGGATCAACTATTAATATAAATTATAACATTGGTAAGTCTAAGCTATCTAAAATGTGTTTACAACCGCGTTATTGTTATTAACGTAAAATTATAATTTATACAGTAATTTACAACATATCGTCGGCTTACTTCTAAAACCTCGTATGTCACAATGTTATTCCTACCCATTACATTACTTTACACTGGTCACGCCTCCTAGTCATATATTTATATACAGTCCATCAGAACCTTTTTCGTAGTGTTCATTTTCCTGTGAAGACGTGTAAAGAAAAATGGACCTTACCATACAGTGTTGTAGGGTTGTTGTTTTCATGGCGAATTTAAACACTCCTACAGTTTAACGTATTTAATGTTCATTTTCCTTTACACATAACCATAGGAAAATGAACACAACAAAAATTGTTCTGACGGATTATGCATCCAATTGTGGCTGGGAGGCGTGACCAGTCTTAAGGAAGAAAATGGATAGAAAGTGAATTGGAAGATACGAGGTTTTAGAAGTAAGCCATCGATATGCATGTTTTGACATAGTTATTTGATATAACTGATTACTAGTAGTATGAAGAGCAAACACCATGAACACCTGGTCAATATTCAGTGAGTCACAGCGACTCCAATAACCTTAAAAATACCTAGGATATGCTTAAGAAATTTTTTCCTCCCCTTCTCCTTCCCATTATTATTATTATTATTATTATTATTATTATTATTATTGTTACCTTAATTTTTTTATCTCACCGATTTTAGAGTTAGAATTAGGAAGTCTTTAATTTCTCATTTGTAATTCCCCTTCACGATCTTCAGTCCAAGCCCTTACTCTTCAACGAAAAGACACCATATCCTTTCCTTCTTCAGTTTATAACAATAGGGGTTAATAATATTGTTGTTTTCCCCCTCAATGTAAACACCATTCGTTCTCCGAATGTTCTTTTAACAGTGCTCCAGTAGCAATCAAGGATTCACTAATGTATAGGTTGATAGGAACCTGCCAATCATCGTAACGATATTATCTGAATTTAGCTTATTGTGCCTCGGTAATTAGATTGTAATTTTGAGCCTACTAATCAGCAGCTTGTTTGAATGTTAACCCAGCGAATCTCGCACGGTTTACTGGCTTCATTATGTATTTTCTTGTGGTACAATTTGTGGAACCTGCTTTTGAAATGTGCGCAAAGCCGTTCTCTGAAAGGTTTCTCTTGTTAATTTTCCTCTCGTCCATTACGTCGTTTTATTATTCTTGCCGTGCCGTGTTATTGGTCGGGTGGTCGTGCGTGAGTAATGAATAATGACAGCAAGTCTAGTAAGTTACAGCGTACAACCGATGTTTAGGGCAGGTCGGCATGAAACTGGATTTTTGGTAGCAGGAGAAAGGGTGCTGAGAGTATGAGGAGAAGAAATGAAAGAAGAGAAAGGGAGAGTAAAGGAAATAAAAGAATGGAAGAACTTGTCAAGTTGACAAGACAAAAGCAAGTAAGCAAGCAAGCAAAAAGCAGAGGTTGTCAGCCGCAGGCTACGTTCTACACAACATAGGAAGGATTCGTTCGCCTTGCTGTTCACAGGTCTCGTGGGAGTTGAGGTGCTGCCACAGCTACTGTTGTGACTTGTTACCGGAGCTCAAACGGCCACACAGTTAAATGGACAAGTGAAGACTACATGTTTTCAATCAAATCTTATGACAAATGGTAGATGAAGAGGTATCAACTTTTTTACCTCGCTTAAATTCTGTTTTTTTAAATTTGCTAGTTGCTTTACGTCGCATCGACACAGATATGTCTTATGGCGACGATGGGACAGGAAAGGGCTAGGAGTGGGAAGGAAGCGGCCATGGCCTTAATTAAGGTAGAGTCCCAGCATTTGCCTGGTGTGAAAATAGGAAACCACGGAAAACCATCTTCAGGGCTGTCGACAGTGGGGTTCGAACCTACTACCTCCCGAATACTGGATACTGGCCGCACTTAAACGACTGTAGCTATAGAGCTCGTTTTAAATTCTGTTAATATCGATAATGTTTCTAGCAGAGTGCCTTCTTTCTATAATTTATGAATAAGTAATTCTTCGAGGCATGATAGGCGAGTTCTAGGGTAACCGGTTTTGCACCAAGGTGGCTGAGATTCGAATCCAGCACAATTCAGATGGGATTTGGGAAATAAAAGGACACGTTCCTAGTGGTTCGTATTCCACGTAAAACTGGAGGTCTTGAACATAACGTAAAACTACAAGCTTGCTTACTTACTCGCGTGGTTGCTTGCTTGAAATCGTTATTTCCTGAATTGCACCGGAGTACATGGGAGATGATATTGATGTAGGTATTATTAAACCATTCTCGGATCGAATCCTAGTCAATTAGAGTGAGATTTTAGAAATGATAATCCACGTGCCTGTGGTTTTAATTCCCCTTGGAAGTGAAAGTATCGTGGTTACGATAACAATACCAAAGTCATGTAAATTTACAAATGAGCTTTCTTCGCTTCCTTCATACAGTACATCCGTTTAATGATGGGGAAACTAAGTTTACGATATTTAATAGCAAAGCAGTAGTTCTGTAGGACAATAAATTCGACGAAGATTTAAAATACCCCATTATCACCAAGAAAAGAAATGTTGGCATGTAATATTATCTGAATCTGTTGTGCCCATTTCTTGACTACTGTAAGAGTTAACACTACTAAGTTGATATTTGCAGCATTTCATGCATTGTTTCCTGTACGTAACCTATATTTATGTGACTAAAGAAAACCTACGTAACAAATTATATCCCTTGCAGAGATCGGTCGTTACCACTGTTCTATTTCTATGCGTAAAGCACAGCCTTTTCAAGAATCATGGACCCCATGCAGATCTCTACCCATGCCGATGGCCTGGAAACAAAATGCCAAGTGAGTCGTCATTCCGAAGTCAGAGTAATTATTTCATGATATACACACGATGAAATTCTTGTTAAAAGTTGTGCAAATAACGTATCCTATAAAATACCCGATAGCACACGACAATTGTTAACAGTTATTCCTTAATAATATCTATAAAACAAATAACATTCAATACTAATTTTGTTTAGTAGAAGGACAATTTGACGTATTCGATTACATCATTTATATCAGTATTTAGCCAAATATTCTATCAATTTTACGATTCATCAAGCAATATCAGCAAATAGCTCATTAATTTGCGAACTAGTTTTTTAGAACTGAGATACATTGACTTATGTAGGTCTATGTATTAGACTATTGTTTGCTACTTACACAACCCTGCATTGGTATTGAGGCAAAGTTTGGTATAAATCCTACTGGCTGTACTATATTTTCAGATATAAATGAATTTCTACAAAAGAAACATGTAGTATAATATTTAGATCTGCCAGCTTTTTTAAATTTACATGTGATCATTCGTTACTTAACGCCATTTGCTACATAAGGGTATTTTAAACACTTTTCCTTATTTAACGATCAGGTAAAGATTGGTAGAAATAACGTTGACTATATATTTTTCAGATATGAATGGGTATAATCACTAAAAATAAAATTGAGTGCAAGGTATTGTATGTCGCTCGCATTCAATATTCCTTCAGATTTTATTGTCATTATTATCAACGAATAATCTACCTCGCTTGTACATACAAGCTCCGTGGATACCCACATGTTCTGCTCTTCCTGAGAAAAGTATACCGGAGACGAACACAAACACTGTGTGTTCATTATCTTTTTCAGAGACTGTACAAATTGTATACAATCAGGATTTTAATTCCAAATGATTGCTTTCTTTTACGACTTAATTCTTTTTTTTTTTTTGCTATTTGTTTTACGTCGCACCGACACAGATAGGTCTTATGGCGACGATGGGATAGGAATGGCCTAGGAATTGGAAGAAAGCGGCCTTGGCATTAATTAAGGTACAGACCCAGCATTTGCCTGGTGTGAAAATGGGAAACCACGGAAAACCATCTTCATAGCTGCCGACAGTGGGATTCGAATCCCCTATCTCCCGGAGGCAAGCTCACAGCCGCGCGCATCAACGCGCACGGGCAACTCACCCGGTCTTTCTTCTTCTTAATATTATTATCAAGCATTTGCACCTTATCTGATTTTATTTAATATTAGCGGTCCCTACTTTCAATATTAAGTCGTTCATTGTAATTTCTTCGAGCATAAGCTGAAAGGTTGTGTCCCAGTTCCCATGAACTCCCGAGCCTGTGCAAGGAAGACGCCGCGGCGCCAAGCCAGGAAGTCAATTAGGCGCAGCAAGCGAGCGAGATGTGGGTACTTGTATGCATTAAATCTCGTTCCGTTCCGTTCCGATCTTCCCCGAGCCGGCTAGACAAGCTGCGGATGAATACCGGGTGGAGAGGCTTGCCTTCCTTTTGCTGCCTCGGTGAATATGAACGTCTGAACTCAGCAACATTCATGGTAATCAATCTTCAACCCTATTCGTAAATCTGACGTAAGATCCCACTGCACAAATTCAAGTCAGTCTTTAGTCGTGTCTCCAAAGAAAACATGAAGTGTTAAACGTAGGTCTCGTCTCCTGAAGAACTCAAATGAACGTCTCAATCAAAATCATATTATGGGAGATGATTGCATTTCATGCTGTTATATTTATCAAATAACCATAATAATAATAATAATAATAATAATAATAATAATAATAATAATAATAATAATAATAATAAAGGTAGTAAATTAAGCGAAATCGAATTTAGGTGTGTAAAAGCTAATGCGAACAACGATCACAGTTAGGAATTTAATTCCGCCTGCTTGCTTTCGTTTACGATTTAATTCTTACACGGATTACTCAACAACATATTTTGACCAGTTATTTAATTTTCGTTGGAATCTTGAGAAGACAATTGGGAAACTATTATAATGGAAGTAGTCCTACTCCCCCATATTTAATGAAGAAGAAAAGACAGCTTCCGGACAAAATTCAGGTGAAAGAATCTGAGCAGACTTTCAGATCTACAACCAAAACTAAGTCTCTAAAGGCTGGAATAAACAGAGTCAAAAATATGCTTTATTGCCATCGTTAGGAATTATGAAAGGAAGAGTTATGAAAAACATTGGTACATACGATTGAAGCAAATAATCCGCACAAAAAGCAATATCGAACTACATCAGGCCGTGTCTGCTGGGTGTGTGTGAGAGATGGGTAGACTCAAAATAGACTGAAAATACGGAAGAAGCACACATAAAAGCAGTGAGAATGATTACTACTACAAAAAGGTGGTAACAAGTGAAGGATGGCACTCAGAATGCGATAAATGCTGTTAGGAATAACTCGTTAAGTGAAGCTGCATACATAAAGTAGTAACGGTGGTGGGCTCATCTGAGGTGAATTGAGAAGGATAGGTTACTTAACGGAATAATGAAATGAAATGTTGTATGGCTTTTAGTGTCGGGATATCCCAGGACGGGGTCGGCTCGCCAGGTGCAGTCTTTCTATTGAACGCCCGTAGGCGACCTGTGCGTCGTGATGAGGATGAAATGATGATGAAAACAACACATACACCCAGCCCCCGTGTCATTGGAATTAACCAATTAAGGTTGAAATCCCCGACCCGGCCGGGAATCGAACCCGGGACCCTCTGAACCGAGGGCCAGTTCGCTGATCGTTCAGCCAACGAGTTGGACAACAGAATAATGGAACACATGGAGGGTAATAAATGTATGATAGAATATGGAACTTAAAATAGCAAGGGATATCTATATATCTATATATAATCTAGCAATTTATTCTCTTAAAAATTAACCTCAATTCCATAAATGAGCTTCAAATGATTGCTTACAGGTTGTGGATTTTGCTCTATTACAGAACATGCTACTTAAAATAGCAGGGATATCTATGATTACAATCTAGCGATTTATTCTCTGGAAAATTAATCTCTTTCATGAATGAGTACAGAATGACTGTTTTGGCGCGGATTACTTCCTTTAATCGTATGTGCCATAGTTTTGCATTACTAATCGTTTGGTGATTCTTCAACGATGACACTAAAGCATATTTTCTTGACTCAGCCTGTAGAGACTTAGTTTTAGTCGTAGATTTGAAAGTCTGCTCTGAGTCTTCATCATGCTTAATAGTAGAAACTGTTGCATTTTTGTGAGATTATATGTAAAATGATATACTGTTTATCCTCTGGCACTGGATTAATGATTTCTCAGTTAGGAAAGGTGTACAAACGTAATGAATCGATATCGATAATAAGCAATATGTTCAAAAATTTACCATACTGCAGGAAAACCAATGCAGTACAATTTCTATTTGTGATGATTTGTTTTAAATATTGCTTTACTTCGCATCGACACAGAGGTCTTATGGCGACGATGGGATAGGAAAAGCCTAGAAGTGGTAAGGAATCGAACTTTGGCCTTAATTAAGGTACAGCATTTACCTGATGTGAAATTGGGAAATGACGGAAAACCATCTTCAAGGCTGCCGACAGTGCGGTTCGAAACCACTATCTCCCGAATGCAAGCTGAAGCTACGTGACCCAAGCCGCGCGGTCACTTGTTCGGTGTGATGCTGTTTCAGGTGTTTGTTCATATAATATTACACTTTATTTCCACAACATACGTATTATTTAACTACCTCGTAAATTGGCACATACAACATGAACAACATGAAGCATTGCAGGCAGAGCCCGCGGGAGATTAATAATAATAATAATAATAATAATAATAATAATAATAATAATAATAATAATAATAATAATAATTTTGTGTTGCTATTTTTAGACGTGCAGTCATTGTAAGGCAAACCCTCCGACGAAGGTGGGTGGCATCTGCTGTGCATGGTAAACTGCGTGTTATTGAGCTGGAATGCAATTTTGTGTGATATATGAATTGCAGGTATGCTGGGAATAGCACTTACATCCAGTCCTCGAGGCAAGGGAAGATTAAAGTCCCCAAGCCGGCCGGAAATCGAACCCCAGAGCCTTCTGAACCGAAGGTCACTACGCTGACCATTCAAACAAGGAGCCAGGTAGAGTGGCCGTGGAAGGCCGCACACTGATGGTTGTAATGAATGGAAGAAAAATAATTTAATTTGCCATACGATCCAGCGTAACAATCACGGAGGGGTAAATTGGTGCGAAGTGAGAAAACAAATTGGTGAGAATGAAATAGCGAGTTCTCGAGCTAGGGGTTCAAATACACATGATTATATTTTGGTAATGATAGTGCGGCTCCACGTAGGAATCTTACTGGTCTTCGGGCCAGAAGGCATCGGCTTCTATCCCGTCCGTGTCAAGGATTTAAACTTCGTATGGTTATTTCTTCTAGCTCGGGGACGGGATATTTGTGTTCGCCTTAGCATAAATCTTCACTTACGCACAATACACCATGTTACTAACCAACACATATTCTTCCTAATAGGGGTGGTGTGAAGAAAGGCATAAGGCCTTAAACTGGGCCAATTATACACAACTTGACAACTCTACCGGAGAAAAGACTAGGAAGAAGAGGAAGTTATTTTAGTACCGTTGTATGTTCAGTCCGTCAGCGCTAACGCTGGTGGGATCCTCAACAGCTCTGCCATCAGCTGTCATAGATGGCTTAGGCATCACTGAAGAGGCGTACTAGGGAAATGAGGAGTGAGGTAATTTCTCGTTGCTTTCCTCACCGAGCCAGAATTGCTATTACATATCAGTCTGCCAATCCCACTGAAATGCATACACCAACTGACCCTATGAGCAACATTTTCACACCATTCATAGCAGGGACTGGCTGCATAAGGGTTGGAATTACTAGCATCGCTCATACCTCAGTCACTTTCATATTGTCAAAGCCAAGGTTAAGGCGGAGACAGGTCAATGAAAGTAACAAAATTGCTCTAGCCCATACCAGAAGACATAGTGCACTGTTAACACTAGGTCCTGCCAGCGAAGGCATTTAGTACCGTTAAGGCGTATTAATTGTATTTTTCCAACACTGTACAGACTAAGTAAAAAGGTTTGTACGTACGTTGTTGCACTTTGATGTGAAGTTTGAAACCGGGGCATATCACCGAGACTACAACATTTTCTAGCACGTCGAGGTAGAAGTATTGTGACTCCATAAAAAAACTGGACCGAACACTCAACAGTTATGCACTTCTAACAAGACGTTCAATTTGACTGTGTCAATTTCACACTCGATCACTTGTTGTGGATTCTCATTTCCCCGAATGTGATAGTCATGGTGATTAAGTTTACCAGAGAAGTGAAAAGACAGGGGCGCGCAGCCGTGAGCTTACATTCGGGAGAATGTGGGTTCAAACCCCACTGTCGGCAACCTTGAAGATGGTTTTGCATGATACTGCTATCCTTTTTTTTTTACTAGTGGCTTTACGTCGCACCGATACAGAAAGTTCTTATGACGACGATGATGTAAGAAAGGCCTAGGAATTGGAAGGAAGCGGCAGTGGCCTTAATTAAGTTACAGCCTGAGCATTTTCCTGATGTGAAAATGGGAAACCACCGGAAAATATCTTCAGGGCTGTCGACAGTAGGATTCGAACCCTCTACCTCCCGCATGCAAGCTCAAAGCTCACCACACGGCCAAATCGCCCGGTATATCCTATTTTCACACCAGGCAAATACTGAGGCTATACGTAAATTAAAGCCATGGTCACTTCCCATCTACTTACAGCCCTTTCCTATCTATCGTCTCCATAACATCTATCTGTGTGGATGCGACGTAAAACCAATTGGAAAAAAGAAGTGAAAATTTGATTCATTATTGAAGGACACCAAATCAATTGTATTTATCCTGGATACAACTTAGAAATTTAACACAATAATCATCTTTCTGGTGATCATTTGGCTTAGGGTGCTTTGAAAGTTGCAGTTTATAAGCATACGAACGGAAAAATTTCTGAACAATTGAGTGACCCGTCGAATGAGGAACCTGTCTAACTGGTTTTAGTTTAATCCTAGAAATCTTTATATAGCTTGTAGAATTAAATTTTCCGTGTGGGAGGGTCCATGTTTCATTGCCCGCTTGTACGTCACTGATTTAAATTCTGCTAACAATAGCACGCATTGCACGTAGGATTCCACAATTTAATAGAATTAAGCTACGGAAGCGCATCTCGTATATTTTACACACATGTGTGCCAAAGATTATATGATAAAATGAAACAAAAATTGTTAATAATCTTTATGGGATAGAGTCGCAAGCATAAATTCATTCATTCATGTTCATGTGAAATAAAATACTTGAATTTAACATACATGAAAGACGGAATGCCGTATACTGCCGACAGATCACACGTGGATTTTCTTGTTACTTCGTGCAAATGCTTTTGAGACTAAATTATTGTTGTATTCACTGTTGGCTGTAATAAGTTTTTCTGACTTCTTATATTGTGTGATACATCCATTGCATTGCATTTGAGACATGTCCTAAGGTTTGACCGTTGAACGATGGAATTACCATTCCATCGATTAATTCATTATAACTTCTCTTATACCATAATTTGACAGCAAAATTGAAACTTCATTATTAAACATAGTTAATGCCAACAAGTGCTAACACTGACTACAATAACTACCGTACAAGCTACTGCGTGGGAAGTCCGTGTAGCTTTATAATTGCATTCGGTTGAAGCCAGCGATCGGCAGCCCTAAAGGCGTTTCCTGAAAAACAACAATCTGTACCCTGACATTACTAAGGCCATGGTCGCTTCCTTCCCAGTCCTAGCTCTTTACTTTTCCGTCGTTACCGGAGACCTATTTGAGCAGTGTAACATTAAACCGCAATAATAATAATAATAATAATAATAATAATAATAATAATAATAATAATAATAATAATAATAATAATAATAATAATAATAATAATAATAATAATAATATAAAATAATAATAAATAAAGAAATGAATAAATAAATAATAACTTTATTATTATTATTATTATTATTATTATTATTATTATTATTATTATTATTAATATCATTATTATTATTATTATTATTATTATTATTATTATTATTATTATTTTCAGCAGCGCACTCTTGTTCTTGACCATGAAACTGTAGTTTCACCCCAATTCTAGTTTCATATTACATAGAAGTTCAGAGATTGCAGTTAAAGGCTATTACGCGTAATAGCAATGAATAGTGACTTTGATATTACGCAGTATAATTACTGTGCACCTCAAGTTCCTGTAATTTTGAATGATTTTAAGGGTCAGAAAGTGGGTCCTTAATAAGCTAGCAAATCTATTGTCAAGAATCTGTCTGTGAGGGAGGGCTGTCGATGTCCAATTTTTATATCCCGATTTTCGTAATACAAAACAGAGAAATTTATGGAAATAGAACACCTTGAAATATGCAGGGGTATTTTTAGTTAATAGTGTAATGAATATGACTGCTTTTGTTATTCCAGCACAAAATATTAATACAGTTTCTCTTTTAGGTGGTAACCCATCCAGTATTTATACGGTTTTGTTATGGCTAATTGTCTTGTCTGCACGGAGAGCACAATAGCTCCTCTGTATAACGATCGTTCCCCGTGTGATAAAACAATAGGTTCCAAGTTTTTAACCCAACCAGCTTAAGCTGCTGGCTTACACAGAACGTGCTAGTTGCCTGGGCGTGGAGGGGAGATGGAAGGTAATGTATGAGACGCACTGCAGGGTGTATAACTGGAAGGCGTAACTCAAGTCTCTGTTCTGCTTTTCTCAGTGCATTTCCCGAGTTCATCTCAATCACGAGTACGCAGTAACCTCCATCGGATATTCTTGTTCAACGACTGAGGCATAATTCGAGATTACACACCAGTTCACTTTAATTATTCAGTTCTTTACCAAGAAAACTCCACTTCGTCTAACAGACATTTCAGATGCCTCTGTGAAGAGTTCTGACACTGTATTTAACTGTGGGATAAAATAAACTGATGTTCAAAATTAAACACACTGACATACGACTAATGACTAATTCGTTTGAAAACGTTCCAGTGAATGTGATAATAATAATAATAATAATAATAATAATAATAATAATAATAATAATAATAATAATAATAATAATAATAATCGTATAGCCTCAGCTACTGTTTGCAGACATTTCGATTTGACGCCATCTGGCTGTCTGCTCGTCAATTTCGACGTTCCGTTTTAGTCTAGGTCCGCTAGATGGCAGACAGAGTAAACCGGGTCTCTCTTGGGCGTCTATGTCTGAGATATAATTAATTTTGTCGGATAAATACCAAATGTATCACCAGAGATCTTTTACATGCCGACATCGTACGACATGGAGTGTCGAATGGACTTTTTCCCGTCCTTCAAAAATCCGACTACCTCTGCCCGCTATCTTGGGATCCGGAGGCCGACACTCTACCACGCATTTGCATGCTAATGAAAAATTAATTTCCCGTTAGGGAAACATAATTTTATTTCACCAGTTCCAAATACTATGTAAGTATTCAAGCTCTTCAGAGTTTTGCTACTTAATTCAATGGTCAGCGTACTCGCGTCAGGTTCAGAGGGCCGTACATTCGACTCCCAGCCTGGCATTAAGTGCACATAGTGAATTTCTCTGGATCGACTGGGTGTTTATGGTCACAGTACATTCACCTTCGTCAACATATAACGTACCACATTTACAACCACCACAGAAACATCCAATAGTGAATAAATCCCATCACATAGAATTGGCTTCAGAAAGGGCATCCTACTGTAAAGCTGGGACAAATCCACATCAGATGCCAACTCCAATAAATTAGAAAAAAAATATATGAAAATATTTCAAGCTCTTTATTATTCTTCAATCGAGAAATTTCGCTTCTTTCCCTCGTGTAACACAGAGATAATCAGATCAATTGTCACACCTCTGCTGTGAAGATGGTTTTCCGTAGTTTTCCGTTTTCACAGGAGGAAAATGCTGGGGTTCTACCTTAATTACTGCCACGGTCAGTTGTTTTACACTCTTAGCTCTTTCCTATCGTTGCTATAAGACCAATCTGGGTCGGAACGACGTAAAGCAAATATAAAATTAACAAAGATAAAAACAAAGTCAGTATATCCCTGGACTCCGGCATGGTACGGTAGCGCGTTTTGTGAAATTTCATTTTTTTTTTCAGTAGGTCCTACAGGCATCAAGGCTGAAATATTCAAATAGTGAACATGTGAGAGAATTTTGGAGCGAAATGAAATAAAACGGCGTATGGCTTTTAGAACCGGGAGCATCCGAGGACATGTTCGGCTCACCAGGTGCAGTTCTTTTGATTTGACACCTGCAGGCGACCTGCGCGTCATGATGAGGATGAAATGCTCATGAAGACGACACATACACCCAACCCCCGTGTCAGCGGAATTAAGCAATTATCGTTAAAATTCCCAACCCTGCCAGGAATCGAACCTGGGCCCGCTGTGACCAAAGGTCTGCACGCTAACCATTTAGCCCCCTTAGGCACCCTCTTACTTACTTCAGGAAGAAAAGATATTGGACGCCACTGTGGAGTGATGGTTCCGTAGGCACTATATCAGGCTGTCTGGCCTGCACAGTACCGAGGCATGTATTAAATGGAGCATGCACTGGATGTACTGAAAGAGTCAGTTCCATGATCTCCAACCGTTCTTGCTACTCTTCAGCAGTTCATTGACACCTCCACAGATGAAAGGGATCATTTACCGCACGAAATAACTTATAATATGACACAGAATAGCAATAATTCCTCTCTACAGTATAACATAATATTCACAGATTGGACACTACATATTACAAAGAGAGATGCAGAGTGTCATTAGTCATTGTGTAATTTCTTACTAATTGATTGTATATTTTAATCCTATTTCTTCTCGTTTCAACATCTTGATGGGATCGTAGGTGCGAATTGCGCCGTACTTCTGGACTTGAACTTGTTCTACGACCGATTACCGCTCCTGACAGCAACCCTCTGACGAGGGACGTATTTACTGTAGGTATTTGTATTTTGGTTGGTTGCGCGGTGTGTTGTGTATGTAGCAAGTGATGTGTATTAATTGATGGTGGTGATTATTGTTTTAAGAGGAAGTTCAACTGGGAACCATCCTCTATTAACACTAAACAGAGAAGAGAATTCAAGGGATACGAGAATTCGAAAAATGAAGGTATCGTCCAAAGGGATACAAGGGCCACGAAGGGCATGAAAATGAAAGCCTCCCTAGACTTCAAATGCTATAATATTGACGGGCCGGAAAAGAACAAGAATTGACTAGGGTAGGTCGGATAGGATATACGAAAGTGGGGAGCCTGGCACAAGTAAGTGGAAGCAATGCCAAGACTCCGCTAAGGGTCCTGTGGTCGACAACCCACGTTTCCAAGTTAAGAGCCTCTAGGGCCCCTTTTAGTCACCTCTTACAACAAGTAGGCGATACATGGATGTATTCTACTACTCCCACCCACTGGGTGTATTGACAAAAAACGAGTGAGAATTACAACTTTCGCGAAGATTTAAAATTTTGTGCTGAAGGCTTAAGATTTTCAGCTCCTCTGTTATTATTATATTATTGAGCGCTAAATTTGAGGCAATTTACATTTTTGAACTCATTTTGGAAGCATTCTGAGAAAACTAGATTATTATGTTTGTTTACCTTAAGATTTTAAAGACACAACTTGTATTTCTTAAGCTTACGTCCTTTTAATTCACATATATTTAAAATGTAAATTCTCTTACTATTTTCATGATTCACACACACCTCTACCTTTTATGAGGACTTAATGTGGACTTTCACTTATACACATTCATTATTGTTGCAAAAGCGCCTAATAAAACAATAGTTTATGTTTTCCAACAAGTGTTGCTCATTCGAAAACACCTAAAACTGCACTTCCCTGAAGGTTCCATTTAGAAATTTTCCGAGGCTTTTTTTTTTTTGCTAGGGGCTTTACGTCGCACCGACACAGATCGGTCTTATGACGACGATGGGATAGGAAAGGCCTAGGAGTTGGAAGGAAGCGGCCGTGGCCTTAATTAAGGTACAGCTCCAGCACTTGCCTGGTGTGAAAATGGGAAACCACGGAAAACCATTTTCAGGGCTGCCGATAATGGGATTCGAACCTACTATCTCCCGGACGCAAGCTCACAGCCGCGTGCCTCTACGCGCAAAGCCAACTCGCCCGGTCCGAGTCTTTCCTCCTCCTCTTTCTGGACTGTGAGTTAGAGCACCCCTAATAATTTTCAAAACCCGGCACCCTTGGTTACTGGTATAGAGTAGGACCTGCCTGGAATATCCCCTACTGTTGCTACGTTGTCTACTGTAAAATCATGGGTGAGTGACAGTATAGCCAAACGTCTATTGAGGTTGTATTATCACATTACATACGAAAACAAAAGTTCATCAGGAACATGGGGAAAAGGGGCGTGATAGCAGATTTATTTGGCAACTGGCTTTTCATCCGTGGTACAAATCCCGACCAGTACATATGAGATTTTTGAAACATAACGTAACGTCCTTATTTACATGCGAAACTGAAAATTGACTAAATGGCTAAATCGACAGTGACGTTAAACTGCAGGATTGCATCAGATACAAGCCGTGGTCAACATATTGTATTTCCTATTTTTACCCTCTTCTTATTTAATCAATTTCCAGTTTAATTAACTCCTGCATACACTTCAGTAACGTTAACTAAGTTTCCTATTTCACCAAATATCATAATGAAGTGTTCACTAGAGTAAGACATTACTACAACGTCAATTGTTTACTATTTAAGAAATACTTCCCAAGTTTTGTCGTTAATTTACCCTTAATACCAGCTGGGGAAATGACATTTCTAATACCATTGTTGTCTATATCTGTATCGCAGACGAACTTCGCTCTCTCCCTCCCTTCATTTTCAATTTCCTCTTTGTCCCCCATTCATGCGTATTTCCGCAGTGTAGCAAGTCCTCTTTATCTGTAGTCTATGTCTCCAGCTTTGTATCAGTCAACTCCTCATTCTTTACCGCCCCCTTCCTTCCGCACTACAACTTTTATCTCAATGTTTCTTTCTATTTATAAGTGTTAAGAAGCTCACTGTGTCCCTAATACGTCTCAATCTATGTCTAGTTTATCTCAATGTCTCCCCTTCTTGTGTTCTTGTTCCATGTAACTCATATCTTTCCCCTTCATGTATCACTCGTAGAACCCGACCTACTGTCTGTTCAACTAATGTACTTCGCCATTATCCTAGATTAAGCTAACAAGTCGCTCGACTTCTTTTGGAAGGAACTCGAGTCACGACGTTGCGTGCAATGTATCTGACTACCAACTACACAATCTGTATACGAAGTTTCCTTAAAGAACAAATGTAGCAGATAGTGTAGGCTACAACTTTCAGCCAGTCACCTGGCATTGTACTATTTTTACTTATGCGTCATGTGTGTAATGTGTCTTCAAAATGACTTGTATTCTGCCTTATACCCTTTCTCATCTTAAAACTCTCTTTAAGATTAATTTCTGAGATGGTTATAAACTATGAGAATGAGAAAATTGTGCTAAACAAATTTCTTTCTGTCATACGTGTTCTGGAAAGGCACCAGAGTATTTGTTCAGGTTAGGTGTTTACTGAGTAAGTTTGCCGGTAATTCCACACGAAGTAATGAAAGTAAAATATTTCAAATGACTCGTAACACTTTCCTTGAGCAGGAAACAACAAATAATGACAAAAAATGTCATTGTTGACAAGTTTTAACGTGATCAGAGAAACATATCGTCGTTGCCGGGACAAAACCTCCTATGTGTAATATTTTAGCTTAGAACTTTGACCGGTAAGGTTTTGTCATCTAAGGTGCAATATTGTGTGAACATGGTCAAGGCATCCTCGCTCTTGATAATGTATGTGCTGCGGGTCAATATATCTCCAAAACTATTATCACATATGAGGTTTTGTCCCGGCAACTACGATATATGGAAAAGATACATTCAAATGTTCCATTTAAGGAGTGTCTGTTCAAAAGGCGCTCCTTCCATCCTATTAAGTTTGTGGAAAACGCAAGGAAACATGTAATAGAAGGCACATAGAACGTAACCATTATCCGGTGTGGTACTACCTATAAAGAATTACATCTTTCTGGTCTGGATTGCTCATGACATTCGATAGTATTGAACTAGTGCAATGCATATCGACGAAATTCTACAAACTTTTGTGAATTTTAAATATATTACCTTTTGAATAGACACTCTTCATTTATAATATTTTAATAGGTTATTTCCCAACGTTATTGGCTATTTTTTACATGGCGTGGCGCTGTAGCCTACTGTTATGCAAAACCATATTATAAACACTACATTGTACAACTACAGAGTATTAATATTCTTTATTCTATACCTCGTTAGGTAAATTAAACTAGCTTAAACTGTATCTAGAAAATATCATTACAAGCACAAGATACATTCTTGTTAGGTACTGTAATATTACCACAAGTTAAATTATGTACTTAAAGTCTTCATATATTTTATAGCATCTCTTTTTAAGTACATTTCTACTAGGTAGGCCTATGTTTCTAATTACAGAGGAAAGGAATTCCAGTGGCATACGCTTGCAGGAATGAATGAGTTACCATAACTTGCCGAGCGGTAGATTGGGAAACACAGCAGGGAAGAGGTTTCTGACTTTGTATGGATGCTGTATTGAGACGTCAAGTATTTAAGATCTGTTCTCAAGTAACTTGGGCAACTGTGCGGAGAATGTTGTCAGCAAGCGAGAGAGAATGGAGGTTTCTTCTCTCTGCTAAGCCACCACGCCATTCGTCCAAGACAGGGTGATATATGGCAATACCTGGACATATTTAGTATGAAACGCTGAAGTGTACTGTTTAGGCTGTTGTCTATTAAGCCACCATAGTCAAAGATGGGCAGAATTAAACTCTCTACAAGTAACCTTCTCATATTGAATGTAAGGGGATACCCTAAACTTTTAAGGGATTCAGGGGAAATATTCGCAGACAAATAAATTATACAAATATAGTAGGCACCGTTAAGCAACATTGACGTAGTCACAATTTGGTTCGGTGACCGCTTCCTTAAACACATAAAAGAGCACGATTATACTGATAATAAAGAACATGTACATCCATGTCATAATGTAATTTCCGTATTCAAAGGTATTCTTTCGCAAAACCGCGCTACATCACTGTTTCACGATTGTCTGAACAGAGGTGCTTGTTTCACCAACCTCAACTGGCCCTGTCGCGGTGGATGCTTCAGTGTTGCAACCCTCATGCGGTATCTGGCATGCTATGTTGTTGAAGTGTTGTATGTGGTGAATGTGAGCTGCAGTGATGTTGGAAACAATACAAACATCGAGCCCTAAGCCAGGGATATTAACCATTTAAGATTAACATCTCTGACCCGACTTGGAGTCCTCTGAACTAAAGCCGACTACGCGAACCATTCGGGCAAGAAGCCGGATAAACCGGTGTCCCCATTCCAAGGTGGTGCACCTTTTTTTTCAGGCACACTCCTGAAATTCTTAAATCTCTGGCAATCGGGAATCGGGAATCGAACTCGGGCGTCCGAGGACGCCAGCTAATAGTGTTAACCGTTACGCTACGAAGGCTAACTACTGAACTTTTAAACACCACGACAAACTTCGCTAGATGATATCTTAGACCCACCGGAGATGGAAACATACCCTCTGACGGGGAAACGGACAGAAAAAGGGGGTGTTGCGAGAATATATCCTGTCATAAGAGGCAACTGGAAGGTGCACCGCTTCTCAGCTTGGTAAAGTGGGTTGGAGACCACAAAACCTCCAGCTTCACCTGATATTGTACATTCTTCTTCCTCTCTCTCTCCCATTTGACCACACTTGGTCAACACTCACTGTTTCAAACCGGTATATACTGGGTTCGCGAGGTGTAGGGAATATTTAATTTTCACATCTTTCATGGCCTTTATTACCCTTTTGTGGATACTTTCAGTCTTCGAATGGTTAAAAATCTTTATTTTGTGCCTCTTATTAGTCTCAAAAAGAATGATATCCAAGTTGTACCGTCAGAACAGTAACCGCCACTACTCCTCAAACGATGAGAGTACTGGGAGAAGATGGAGAGGGAAAAATGGAAATATATCCAGGCTTCGCAAATTTCATAATCTCACGTCGTAGAAAAATAGAAAAGCAGGGAATAAATAATAATAATAATAATAATAATAATAATAATAATAATAATAATAATAATAACAAAAATAGAAATCAAAATCCTAAGGAAAATTGTGGGACCTATGTGGGAAAATTGCTTATGTAAATTGAGACCAGAACAAGATTTATATACATCATCGAAAAAAATGGGTAATGTTTTCATTCTTTAACATGTACGGAATGGAAAAAGGCAGATTAAATTTTTTGAACAGTATGCAAATAACAAAATCAAACCAGCGTATTTTAAGTAAGCCGAAGAAGATTTGGAAATACTCAAAAGAATGAATTGCAAATAGGAAAGAATTTAGGAAAGTACTATTTGATGGTATACTTCCAAAGAAAGCCAAGAAGAAATCAGGCATTAAACGGATGGTAAAGGTAAGGGTTTATTCTGCCCGAAGGCAGGTACGAACCTCCGTAGAGGTGTGCCTGCTCCGGAGTTTACGTGCGGTAGGGTGGCCAGTTCCTTTCCACTCCTCCATTCCCTTACCCTCCACCAACAGCGCGTGGTCACCAATCCAAATCTTGACCACGCCCAATGTTGCTAAACTTCGCAGATCTCACGGGATCCGGTGTTTCAACATGGCTACGTCCGTTGGCTTAAATGGATGAAAGATTACAAAACCGACGAAGGATAAAGTTTTCGGAACACAAGGAGAAGAAAACCACTTCACAGGTCTTAAGGGGTTCGAACCCACTATCTCCCGGATACAAGCTCACAGCTGCGCGCCCCTAACCGCATGGCGAACTTGCCCGAATGAATGAATAATAATAATAATAATAATAATAATAATAATAATAATAATAATAATTTTGTGAGGCTACTGCTACTCTTGTACGGAATACGGAATACTGTACAACGGTTTATGTTGTTGATGCGGTGAAGGATAGTGTTGTGTGAGTCGAAGTGATGTTGTGGACAGGATTAGCATCCACTCCCCAAAGGAAGGAAATTAACGCTCCATGACTGATATCCCACGACCTGATCGGCGATCGAAACCGAGTTCCTGATGTCGGAAGGTCAAGATGATGAGCATTCAGGACTGGAGCCAGGCATATTGATGATAATAACAATAATTTGTTGTTGCTGTTTTAGTTGCTGGTTTTGTTAATGATTTTACTATGATGACCTTAAAATGCAACAGCGTCAAAATGAATAGTTAATGTTTAAGCAACCATATTTGTATGGGTATTTCACATTTATGCTGACTTCAATGGAAGTGAGGTCCAGCTCTTGGCTGAATGGTCAGCGCAGTGCTCTTCGGTTCAGAGGGTCTTGGGTTGGATTC
Source organism: Anabrus simplex (assembly GCF_040414725.1). Lineage (NCBI taxonomy): Eukaryota > Metazoa > Arthropoda > Insecta > Orthoptera > Tettigoniidae > Anabrus > Anabrus simplex. The sequence continues at coordinate 297,509,491 of NC_090265.1, read as the reverse complement.
CCGGCCGGGTCGGAGATTTTAATCTTAAATGGTTAACTCTCTTGGCTCGGGGTCTGGGCGTTTATGCTGTCTCCAACATCCCTGCAACTCACACATCACACATAACACTATCCTCCACGGCTATAACACGATGTTTCCTACACTTGGCAGATGCCGCCCACCCTCATCGGAGAGTCTGCCTTACAAGGATTGCAACCGGTAAAAATATCTACACGAAATTATTATTATTATTATTATTATTATTATTATTATTATTATTATTATTATTATTATTAGTATTATTATTATTAATGGAACTAACTCTCAGTCCTGCTAGTTTCCTAGATTTTTCAATGCCATGACATGAGACTATATCCCGTAACAGACCACTGAAATATGTGCAAAGCAGACGATCACTCTATGAGATTCAAATGTTTACCTCCGAATACATCAATCTATCAACTAGCAAAGGATAATATATATTGCAACTTTGACCTTGTCTCGTTCAATGTTTACTCGAATATTGGCTTGTCCTGAACCTCCAGTAATACATATTTATATTGTATCTATGTATGGATTTCCATCAGATTTTCCATGTGTGCACGATGTTATCTACACACTTCTTCGTTCGATAACTACTGATAAATTGTTTCCGTGATTGGTGGTGTATTCCATATGTGTGATTGTGACATTTTCGGAACAGTATTTGCAGGGAAGTTTTTCTTGATGTGAGTGTCACTAAATATTACTACTACACTACTACTACTACTACTATTACTACTGCTACTACTACTAATACTACTACTACTACTACTACTAATAATAATAATAATAATAATAATAATAATAAGTAGTATCATTATTTTTTCTCCTTATATAGCCTATATTTGTCGTTGTATCTCCTACGTTTTTGAAACCCTCTATGTACTTCTGTAATATATTATTATTATTATTATTATTATTATTATTATTATTATTATTATTATTATTATTATTATTATTATTATTATTATTATTATTATTATTATTATTATTATATTTGCTTTACGTCCCACTAAGTACTTGAACACCTTCAAATACCCCCGGACTGAGAATATCGCACCTGTCAAGTTGGAGTCAGAAGGTCAGCGCCACAACCGTGTGAGTCATTCAGACCCGCAGTGTCCTTAAAATACATTACCACAGTTGTGGATGTTATAATAAGTTTTATGTTCGAAGATGCCGAAATATAAATATTATATGCCAGAAAACTGAATCTTAATGGGCTCATTATAGTTCAAGTTTTTTTATGATACAGGTTCTCCACCAATCAGAGTTCAGATTTTCATTATGATACAGGTTCTCCACCAATCAGAGTTCAGATTTTCATCATGATACAATTGTTTGACCAATTAGGTAAGGATAGCAACGCACCTGCGCTCAACGCACTAGCTTCGCACTTGTTTCCAAAATCAGACATGTCGAACACACATATTAACATCAACGCACCTTCTACTTCAAATATTCCACAACCACACGGTACATTCCCGCAAATTCACTTCACTAACTCTACAATAAATAATTTGTATTTGAAATAAAACTAGGTTATGATATACCTCCATCAAAGCTTTGAAAAAAATATGACATTGTGAAGATCGCTGATCCACTCATGGAAAATCAATAACCCAGCGCATGCGCTCTGTTTAGTAAACTCAATTGTCAAGTGACATTTTAAAAATCTTATCTTACTAGTCTTCTTATCTTATCTTACTATATATAAAAATGTATGTATGTATGTATATATGTATGTATGTATGTATGTATGTATGTATGTATGTATGTATGTATGTATGTATGTATGTATGTATGTAAGTATGTATGTATGTATGTATGTATGTATGTATGTATGTATGTATGTAAATGACACATCACCTCCTAAACCACTGGAGCAATTTCAATCAAATTTTGAATAATTATTTGCTATCCGGAGACGAGCACTGTGGGGGTAAGCCACCTCTACCCCTTAGGAATGGGGGGTTAGGAGGGTCATGTAAAAACATAATCGAAAATAGTGTCGAATCCGTAGTTTCTGGGGTCGCTGAGGTGAATAGTGACACTCCTGACTTTTTAAAAGTCAAATTCCAGCTCCCCTTTGCGTGGGGGGCGAGGGGGGACTGATGATGGATGTATGTGTGTAAATGGCACATCTCCACCTAAACCACTGGAGCAATTTCAATCAAATTTTGAACACATATTATTTGCTATCTGAAGACGAGCACTGCGGGGGTAAGCCACCACTAGCCCCCTTAGAGGTGGGGGTTAGGGGTTCAAGTGAAAACATAATAGAAAATAGTGTCGAATCCATAGTTTTTGGGGTCGCTGCGGTGAATAGTGGCACACCCAATTTTTTAAAAATAAAATTTCTGCTCCCATTTGGGTGGGCGTCGAGAGGGGGACTGATGATGGATGTATGTGTGTAAATGACACACCTCCTCCTAAACCACCGGAGCAATTTCAATCAAATTTTGAAACTTATTCTTTGCTATCTGGAGACGAGCACTGTGGGGGTAAGCCACCTCTAGCCCCTTAGGGGTGGGGGGTTAGGGGTCAGGTAAAATATAATCGAAAATAGTGTCGAATTCACAGTTTTGGGGGTCGCTGAGGTGAATAGTGACACTCCCGATTTCTTAAAAGTCAAATTTCTGCACCCATTTGGGTGGGGAGCGGGGGGACTGATATAACAAATTAAACGAAAATAGTGGCGAATACATAGTTTTCGGGGTCGTCGAGGTGAATTGTACACTCTGGATTTTTAGTATCAGGAGAAAGACCACGTGGGGATAAGACAGCCCAGGAAACCTTAGCGGGGGCAAGGGGGTTAGATACACAAATTAACGAAAATAGCGTCGAATCCATAATTTTTGGGGTCGCTGAGATGAATAGTGACACTCCGGGTTTTTAAAGTCCAAGTTCAGCCCCCTTTGGGGGTGAGGGGGAGTGATAGTATAAAAAAATAAACGAAAATGGATGTATGTATGTGTGTAAATGAGACATCTCCTCCTAAACCACTGGAGCAATTTCAATCAAATTTTGAACACTTATTATTTGCTATTATTTGCTATCCGGAGACGAGCACTGTGGCGGTAAGCCACATCTAGCCCCCTTAGGAGTGGGGTGTTAGGGGGTCAGGTAAAAAAATAATCGAAAATAGTATCGAATCCGTAGTTTTTGGGGTCGCTGAGGTGAATAGTGACTCTCCCGATTTTTTAATAGTCAAATTTCTGCTCCCATTAGGGTGGAGGGCGAGGGGGGACTGATGATGGATGTATGTGTGTAAATGACACATCTCCTCCTAAACCACTGGAACCGGGCGAGTTGGCCGTGCGTGTAGAGGCGCGCGGCTGTGAGCTTGCATCCGGGAGATAGTAGGTTCGAATCCCACTATCGGCAGCCCTGAAAATGGTTTTCCGTGGTTTCCCATTTTCACACCAGGAAAATGCTGGGGCTGTACCTTAATTAAGGCCACGGCCGCTTCCTTCCAACTCCTAGGCCTTTCCTATCCCATCGTCGCCATAAGACCTATCTGTGTCGGTGCGACGTAAAGCCCCTAGCAAAAAAAAAAAACCACTGGAGCAATTATAATCAAATTTTGAAACTTATTCTTTGCTATCTGGAGACGAGCGCTGTGGGGGGTAAGCCACCTCTAGCCCCCTTAGGGAGTCAGGTAAAAAATAATCGAAAATAGTGTCGAATCCATAGTCTTTGGGGTCGCTGAGGTGAATAGTGACACTCCCGAATTTTTAAAAGTCAAATTTTTCTCCCATTTGGGTGCGGAGCGAGGGGGGGTAACTGATGATGGATGGATGTGTGTAAATGACACATCTCCTCCTAAACCACTGGGCAAATTTCAATCAAATTTTGAAACTTATTCTTTGCTATCTGGAGACGAGTAGTGTGGGGGTAAGCCACCTCTAGCCCCCTTAGGGAGTCAGGTAAAAAATAATCAAAAATAGTGTCGAATCCATAGTCTTTGGGGTCGCTGAGGTGAATAGTGACACTCCCGATTTTTTAAAAGTCAAATTTCTGTTCCCATTTGGATGGGGGCGAGGGGGAACTGATATATAAAATTAAACCAAAATAGTGTCGAATACATAGTTTTCGGGGTCGTCGAGGTGAATTGTACACTCCGAATTTTTAGTATCAGGAGACAAACCACGTGGGGGTAGGACACCGCAGGAACGCTTGAGGGGTGGCAAGGGGTTGAGATATATGTATCATCGAATGTGGTGTCGAATCAAAACTTTTCGGGCTCGCTGAAAGGAATAGCAACACTCCGGAAATTTTTAATGTCCAAGTTCAGCCCTCTTCGTTGGGGGGGGGGGGGATGGGTGAGTGATATGTAGAAATAATAGAAAATACTGTCGAATACGTAGTCTTCGGGGTCGCTGAGATGAATAGTGACAGTCTGGAATTTTAGTATCAGGAGGCAAACCACGGGGGGGGGGGGATAATAAAACCCAGGAAACATTAGGGGCGGGGGGCGAGGTGCTGAGATATACAAATCATCGAATGTAGTGTCGAATCCATATTTTTGGGGGTCGCTGAGATGAATAGTGACACTCCGGAATTTTTTAAAATCCAATTTCAGCCCCCATCGTAGTAGGGGATATGGGAGAATGATATATAAAAGTAATCGAAAATAGTGTCGAATCCATAGTTGTCGGGGTCACTGAGATGAATAGTGAGACTCTGGTTATTTTGTAAGTCGAAGTTCATCCCCCTTTGGGATTGTGGGCGAGGGGGGAGTGATATATAAAATTAATCGAAAATAGTATCGAATACCTAGTTTTCGATCTCGCCTAGGTGAACTGTACACTTGGAAATTTTAGTATCAGGAGACAAACCACGTGGAGGTAGGACACCTCAGGAACCCTTAGGTGCAGGGGGCGAGGGGGCTGAGATATAAAATTCATCGAAAGAAGTGTCGAATCCATACTTTTCGGGGTCGCTGAGATGAATAGTGGCACTCCGGAATATTTTAATGGTACCCTTCGTGGTGGGTGGCAACTGGAGAGTGATGTTTAAAAATAAACGAAAATAATGTTGAATCCATAGTTGTCGGTGTCGCTGAGATGAATGGTGAGACCCCGGATATTTTACAAGTCCAAGTTCATCCCCCTTTATGGTGGGTGGTGAGGGGGATTCAGATTTAAACATAATCGAAAATAGTGTCGAAGCCATAGTTTTCGGGGTCGCTGAGATGAATAGTAACACTCCCGATTTTTTGAAACTCAAAGTTTAACCCCACTTTAGGGGGAGGGGGAGTGAGATATAATAATAATCGAATATACTGCCTAATCCATAGTTTTCCGGGTCGCTGAGATGAATAGTTACATTCCGGATTTTTAAAGTCCAGCTTCAGCCCCCTTTGGAATAGAGTTTGAGAAAGGGTGAAAGAATAAATTTGTCAAAAATGCTCCCCTTTGGCATAGAGGGAGAGAATGGATGAAAAAATAAATTGTCAAGAATGCCCAAGGTAATAGACGTGTGTACGTTCCAGTATGACTTTCAAGTATGACTTACTACCTGGAAAACATACTGTGGGAGTAAGACGCCCCTAGAACCACTTCGGAAGCGGGTGAAATATATAAGGTAAATCCGGGACAGATGCCGCCCCGGTAGAGATGCCGCATACACTGTAGCTAAAGGTTCCCATCGTTACAGCTAGATGGCAATATGTGTGGTTTTTCAGTTTCTAAGGAAGAACTACTGTCTGCGAGTGTGACGAAATTTGCTCGTATATTACGCCAATTATAGCCGATATCATGAGGCGAGTACATGTTTCCTCCTGACAAAGTTTTTGCGTGTGTTAATTTATTGTATATTAAGTTGGCTTCAAATGCTTAAATCAGACGTTTTTAGTACAGTAGACGTCAGAAACATAACTGTAGTTGAGAGTAAGCTAATTTTGGGCCATGATAGCCTTGAGGTATGAAAACAGGAGGGTGCGGCGTCTCTCCCTGATAGTTGGCCTTCGGGCTGAGCAGCGGTCGCTGTGCAGGCCAGAGCCATTTCAAGGGTGTTAAGTGCCGTGGGGTTTTATATAACACAGTGAAGAATCCATTGCGCATGCACATTTATAGTAAATCGAAATTAAAATCTGATTTTAATGTTGTAAATTATCAGATAGATTTTTTTCCATTGAATTATTATATTATGTGGATATAATTGTCTTGTAGTACGTTCTAGTGCTCGGTTATATTAAAGTTGAAGAAATTGGCTTAAATTTGATTTTGTCATTAATTATTTTACTCGCGGCATCTCTCCCGAGCAAAGTCGGCATCTATACCGGGATCCAGGGAGAGACGCCGCAGATGCAACAATTCCTTGGTTCACTCCTTTCTCCCATTTACTTTCAATTGCCAATATTTTGTTCATCCCTGATCAAATGTACATGTTTTCAAATTATGCTCGATGAGTTTGCAACAATTTTTTAAGTAAATATACCGAGATATAACAAAAGACATAAAAAGTGCGGCAACTCTCCCGGAATTACCCTAATACATATTAATAAATAGAAGTCAGTTTGGCGCTATCTATATATACGCTACTATACATATATAAATCAAGGCTTAAAAATGAAAACAGACGTGAATTAATGAGACCATTCTAGGCATCCTGGAAACTTAAAACTTTGTACCAGACAACCTGATGACTTCAGGATCCCTAGAAAAATTAAAATTCTCAAAATTATCTGAGAGGGACACGTTGGAAGTTTTAAATCTGCATAAGAACACAGTCAGTGATATTTATCCTGAACGATAACCTATAGGTTTCATGGGCTTAAAAGTTTCCTGAAAGTCCTAATTGTTAACCCCCTCCCCCATATCAAGATGGCAGAACAATCTTCCAGACGAGTTAGAAAATAGAAATTTGGCAAAATTATAGCTTTTTGCCTGTAACCGATGGAAAATTTACGAGATGTTTAAAAAATTTATTCTTTTACCCCCAAAAAATATCGAAATATGGAGGCAAATTTAACGACGATGCAGTCCTTCCTTTCGAGGTATATGGTGGCTAAACGGTAAGTCGTATCACAAAACGGATGGCACAATCTCGGTTCAATTTGGATTGATCTACAACACTGGTCCTATGACTTTTTGTCGTATCTCTATCCCTTATGTTAAATTTGGCTCTATTTCTGGATTTACCTAAATTTTGCACCTCTTACACGTATAATTGATGGTTTGAGTCACTTATAAGAAAGATGGGATCATCAAATTCTACACGAATATTGGCCCACCCAGTCAAATTCTATGTTTGATGCTGTCGCATAACGATGGCTTTCTTTAAAAACCTCGTAAGTCCGAATACTCTTCCTATCCATTATATTCCTTAAGACTGGTCACGCCTCCCAGTCCCATATTTATATGCAGTCCAAAAGAATAATTTTCGTTATGGTCATTTTCCTCTGCCAATTTGTAAAGGAAAATGAACCTTAAATACATTATACAGTAGGAATGTGTAAATTTGCCATGCAATCAACATCCCTACAATTCGGTACATTAAGGTCCATTTTCCTTTATACTTTCGCAAAGGAAAATGAACACAGCGAAAATTATTCTGATGGACTGCACACAAATATATGACCGGGAGGCGTGGCCAGTCTTAAGGGATATAATAGGTAGGAAAAACATTTGGACATACGAGGTTTTAAAAGAAAGCCATCGATATGTATCTGAAAAGTAATTCACTGTGTGTAAACCTTACACAAATTTCACCCTATTCAACGTTTCTAAAATAATCTTGCCTTTAAATAGATGATATACGAGGAAATATCATAGGGTCAGCCATTTAGATAGCTAAATGAGGCCATAGTCGTCTTTTTATACAATCCGTTTTTCAATATGAATGCACCGTTTAGCAGCATTTATTCTGTAAATGAAGGTGAACATGCATGTACTTCCGTATGTCGATCTACATTTATTAACTTAAGTCGATTTGTAGCGGTCTAGGGTGTGTCTTATATTGTAATTAATACTTTAGAAATCAATAACGACTCTCAGCAGGAGGGCGTCTGCTGTTGTAATCAGTACTCCCCACATCGACATTAACTAGCAATAGCAATGGGGTAGTTCTCCATCACCTGTGTACCGTTGTAATGCATAATTCCCTTCTTGATTAGACTAGCAGAAGGCAAGAGAGCGTGCATTTTAAACTTTTTACATGATTCTCTTTATCATTAGATATAGGTGCCCCCGATTATAAACAAATTTACCCATCAAATTGAGACTGACGTTACTCATAGTGGATTGCGGCAGACAAGTGGACCTGTCGTTATCATCACAACTCTGCAACTCGCACTGCACATTGGAAACAACGTCTGCGGACCTCCCTATGCTTTTTCTCGGATAACGCCGTGAGACATGCAATTAAAAAAAAATATTCACTTCATGTACAGCAATTTACTTCTATATCCGTATACATTGTAGAATACCGTAGCGAAGCACGGGTCATTTGCTAGTAGATTTATAATTATTATCGACATAAACAGTCGTTTGCAACTCGACTATAATAGTAAGACACGAGTATGATCTTTTTTCTTTTGCTACGGGCTTTACGTCGCACCGACTCAGATAGGTCTTACGGCGACGATGGGATACGAAAGGCCTAGGAATGGGAAGGAAGCGGCCGTGGCCTTAATTAAGGTACAGCCCCAGCATTTGCCCGGTGTGAAAATGGGAAACCACGGAAAACCATTTTCAGGGCTGCCGACAGTGGGATTCGAACCCACGATCTCCCGGATGCAAGCTCACAGCACAAGTATGTTTATAAAGCGAGCGAAGATTTAGATATGCCTATACTCGCCGTGTTTAAACTGCTGAGTATGAATCAGATTACAAAGAGCTTGCTCTATGGTGATGATAACACGTTTATCCAATAATTGTACACATTCTACACTTTATTTTCTTCATTATGTTTTAATGCGATATAATTATTAAAATATAACTATAATTAATACAGGTAGTGACATTATAATTTAAAACGCGTAGCATATTTTATTTCTTCTCTCTATGTATACATGTCGTTGTATGGCCTACATTTGTGAAACCCTCTATGTGCTTCTATTCGGTGTGCATCAATTGCAAACTTCGTTTCGGAAATATTTGCGGTGATAATTTTGGACTGTTCACCCTGTACAGTTATAACGTTTATCGAGGAGGACAGGTACCGTAGTTTTTAAAACTATTTACATTTCTCCCCTACATAGAATTATGGATATGCTTTTTATCGGCCAGATGCCCTTCCTGACGTCAACCTCATCAGAGGAGTTAATGAGATGAAATGAATGACGTGATATACGATAGTAGGGAGAGGGTGAAACCCGGTGCCGGCACATAGCCTACTCCTCTCGAATAGCACGAAGGGGTCTGCTCAAGGCTTAACGTCCCCATCCAGCGGACGAATCACCATCAACAGCTTCATATGCTCTCAGTCTATTTCAACACTACAAGAGAGGTTTGGTATTGAATCCAAGCTTTCGGCACGCAAATTTGCTGATTAGAAATTGTATACCATCACCTCTTCTAATCTTCCGGCCCACATTCTCATAGTGAAATTGTTTTCGAATAACCACGGTATCAGATCATACACACTTGACCTCTTAACAATCACGGTCAATAAGTGGGCTCGCAAGATACGTACTATGAGAAAAATTACGTTGCCTTCGATGACGTTACCCTATGTAAGTGGCTTTGCTGTGAACTAGAAGAAACGCCAGTGAAGGACAGGAGTTCTGGCACACGGTAATAAAGTGAGGAAGAAGATGAATGATGACGAACTCTAATTGTTTGGTTACCGCGGCGTCGGTTTTCTGACGACGCAAAATTGTCTACGCTAAATTGATGATAATGATGATGCTTCTTGTTTAAAGGGGCCTTACATCGAAGGCCATCGGCCCAAAATTGATCACGCTGACTCCAGATAGACCACCAGACCAAAATCATTATCCACGTTAAAACATATAACAAGTTGAATGAATTGTGCAACTGTGACACATAACAGAGAATACAGTAGCTAACCTGTTAAAAGTGCTCTGGTTATGGGAATTGCCCCGCTAATTGAAGAGGAATAAAAATTCCTTATGGGTTCGTGAAAGTTAAGTAATTATCATACTCTTCGCTATTGTTACCGTCAGAGTTAATGTCCCATTTCAAATTTTGACTTAGACGCGGGCGGAGTTGCAAGTACTGCTAGTTATATATTAGTTTGATTTCTTTCTACGTAAATATTTTTGTAACATTTCAAGTATTAATAAACCTTCTTAATTATGTGAGAACTTGTCTATAGAATTATTAAGAGGCGCACAGTTCAAAAATCCGCCTTATCCATTTTTTTTTATTGAAATTGAGTTCTTAGATTACCTCTATAACTTATATGATTTAGCATTTTTCAACATGAACATTTCCTAAACCCGCTTTTTCCCCACTGAAATGTAACACAAATTCAGGTGACGTTTCCAAAACCCGCCTTATCCTAAGATATTTTCCAAAATCCACCTTATCGATGGCTTAGATTTAATACCTCGTATCTCAAAAAGTTCTTCCTATCTATTATTTCCCTTTAGACTGGTCACGCCTCCCAGCCACATTTGGATATACAGTCCATCAAAACAATGTTCGTTGGGTCTATTTCCCTATGCTCACGTGTAAAGGAAAATGAACCTTATAAAAATTATCTCTAGGAGTTAGTAAATACGTCACGCAGACATACATTCCTATAGTACGGTACGGTAAGGTTCATTTTCCTTCACACGTCGGCATAGGAATAAAGAACGCAGCGAACATTGTTCTGATGGACTGCATATTCATGTGTGGTTGGGAGGCGTGATCAGTCTTAAGGTAAATAATGGATAGGAAGAACTTTGTGAGATACGAGGTTTTCATTCTAGGCCATCGTTATCCAATCATGGGGCACCTTAACTAGAACTCATCTCACATAATACTCTATGAAGTAAGCATTAGTACGATGTTTATGAAGTTCCAGGTTCACGGTGTGTTCTGCGAAACTGTTGGCAATACTATTCCCGATAATTTCGCGCCAGTTTGCTAATATTTAGTTTAATCACTGACATTGCCACATGGCTAAATGGTTAGCGTGCTGGCCTTTGGTTGCAGGGGTCCAGGGTTCGATTTCCGGCAAGGTCGGGAATTTTAACCTTAATTGGTTAATTTCGCTGGCACGGGGGCTGGCTGTGTGTGTCGTCTTCATCATCATTTCATCCTCATCACGACGCGCAGTTCGCCTACGGGAGTGAAATCAAAAGACCTGCATCTGTCCTCGGACACTCTTGTCACTAAAAGCCATACGCCATTTCATTTCATCACTGACATTCATTTTTATGATTTCAAAGGCCATAAATAATAAAATGTCGATTATAATATAAATTAATGAGAAAAATTATCATTATAAAGTTTCATCTACGTGTGCAAACCCTGCCCTTATCACGATACCAGTTCCAAAAGACTCCTAATCCAATGTTTAGTTTCCAAACACGCTTTATCCAATCTTAATTTGTAAATATCTTCATTATATGTCACGACTTGTATGTAGCTCATGAATTGTATCAATATATGTAAGTAAATTGATATAACAAACATGAATAAATACTTTCATTCTACTGAAGATGAGCAAGAAACTTTTTTTCGTCTCCTGAAAATATTGCTAAAATGGATAAGGCTGATTCTGGAACTGTGCGCCTCAATTATTTTTGTAAGATTTATACAGGGTGAAGCGTAATTCGCGCATTCGGCGTCGCAGCGCGACTCCTCACATGCCAGCAATAAAAAAATGTATCTTACAAAATTTCGTCTTGCGTGTATATCCGGCAGAAAAACGTTGAAAAGTAGCAATCTGGCAACGCTGTAACCACATGTAGGGTAACTACCTCTGTCAGCAAAAGCCAGTCGTACTGTACACTTGGTGCAGTGGATAGAGTTTTGGGTTAGCATGCAGGAGGTCGAGTGGTCGATCCTGGGTTGAGGCGTATGTTTTTTATTTCGTAAATGTAGTCCAGGTGGTATGGTATCTGGCATCTTAATCGTCAACAGCGATTGCAGTGGGTCCTCTGGAAACCATTTGCACTTACATACTACGATCCTAGAAATGGACGAACAATCGTTTTCATTCGTCAGCTTTGAAAGGCGCCCTTTCCACGTCGTGGGCATGAATTTAATATGGACAGTATTAGTGCTAATGTGCTACATCTCCGCGATCATATTACATGTAGTATGGCGGCGTCTCCGAAAACCTTAAAAAGTAGGTCGTGGGACGTGAAACAAATGACATTATTATTATACATGTAGTATGTAAATGACAAGGTAGATGCTGTGTTATTGTACTGTGCTATCGTCTTTAGCAGATCGAAAGTGATATTTTTTGTGTAGTTATTCTGTCCTATGACTGGTCATTTGTTTCAGCTGTCTATTTCTTATTAGTCTAACCAGGTATTTGTTGTTTCAGCGTTACAAAATGTTGTAAATGTACGATACATGTGACCTCAGAAACGGTGTCTTACTGTATTACAGTAGGTAATGTCAGATGGAAATTAGCAAATAAAAAATGCGCCTCAACCCAGGATCGAACCATCGACCTCCTGCATGCCAACCAAAAACTCTACCCACCGCACCAACTGTACAGCACGACAAGAATGTGCTGACAGCGGTAGAGACCCTACATATGGTTACAGTGTTGCCAGATTGCTACTCTTCAACGTCCGTTTTCTACCGGATATACTCGCAAGACGAAATTTTGTAAGATATTTTTTTTATTCCTGGCATGTGAGAAGTCGCGCTGCGACGCCCGAGTGCGCGAATTACGCTTCACTCTGTATATGGTTATACTCCCCGTGTTTAAATTGCCGAGTATGGGTCAGATTTCAAAGAGCTTGCTCTATGGTACTGGGATCGGCCTAAAACACAGTTGACAGTTCTAACCTTTAGTGAACCAATGGTGTGAATGAGTAATGCCGCCCATGAAACCTGAACGAATCCCTTCCATTTCCTGGGACTTCAAGCTCCTTAATTTATTGGAAGATCGTTATGGACTGTGAAGTATACTCAGATATCTTCGGTGATTTGCATAAATTTGCATTTTGCAGTTGAGTTTGTGGAAATGGGGAAGGCAATTTATCGATTCACGTCCCGGCTTGAAAGTGGTTCTTAGTGGTTTATCGTTATCACGGAGTATGATGTTATCCTGTTCACCAATCTGTCTTCGCAGGCAGACAGACAGTGTCATTCTTCCAGAGCTCTGGATGTCTTCCTAAAGCTTAATGAAAGTGATTATTTACGAAGAAAATCACCAGCAAAATTATACTATCGTAGTGTTTGCACCCCAATTTGTAAAACGGCTGGTATGTTCAAAACGCATCACAACGCCTAGTTCGTATGGGGAATATTAACTGCTAATGGAAAACACTATCCGCACGAGAGAGATGGGAATTTACCTTTGAGTGGTGTAAAAAGACTTTCCTCTTTGAGGAGGGATGGTGGTGGTTATTGTTTTTGTAGGAAGGTATTATATATATTATATGAGTCAATATTTCTTTATGAGTGGTCAGAAAATGACTAAAACATGCTTTGAAATGAAGAAGGCATTATCACTAAACTGATTACAAAAATTATATTTATATAAATCAAAGGCGAAAATATTTGGTGTGGTAAATCATTATAATGTTTTGTATAGCTGTAGTCAGTTTTTGTTACTCTCCTCTACGGTTTGGTATTCAATCAGCCTTCAGCATAAAGGCTTAACATACAAAAACATAACCGATCCGGACGTAATATTGGCTCTCATTATATGTCCTAATTACTAAAATTTCTCTTTGTGATGGTGTGCACAACATCTGTTCGCGTTTCAGTTAATAAAACACTTTCGCGTTCCGCACTTTAGCAACTGATGCTATTTTTGTACGCGTTTGTTGCACTACATTTCAAAAATTTTGAATGTTTTACTGAAACTGGTGGTGAGGGTCAAGGTCTGAGCACGTATAGTAGTACTGAGAATACCTATCACCGAATGAATAAAGAATGAGAATATTACAGTTCCGTAGGAACTATTATGTTATAACATTTGAGTGATTATTTACGCAGTAAATCACCAGCAACGTTATACAGGGTCTCTCACTCAAAGTGGGGCCGGCCGGCTGGCACAGTGCAGCGGGCAGATGGGCGAGCTGAGGGTCAGACGAGCACGTGGCAACTCGCTGAGCTTGGGGCCGCGACAACGCCAGTATGAATCGCATGTAAATAACAAGCGCACATGATAAAGCAAGGCTGAAATTTGCACAGACATTTCGCTGTAAATATTCGGCATGTTGACGTGCATCTTCCAGATATCACCTAAATGTGAGATTTTTTGTGTTCCACAAAGAAAATGAGAACATTAGGAAGGCTGCAATTTGCACTTCCATCTATAAGGACGAAATCTAACTCTCACGGCTGACATTGGGGAATTACTTCTAACAATTTTTTTTTTTCCTGATGAATGCTTCGTTTCACATGTTTGGAGCTTTCTGGATAAAATTCCTTTCATTCAGCGAAATGAAATTGACATTCTTTTTTGCAGATGGCTACATTAATGTGATCTACTGAATAAGAGTTAACTATGTCCTACCGCTTGCTTTGAACTTAGAATTTTCAATGCGCTGCAGAATCGAAGCCAGCGGATGCGCTTGTACGCCGTATTCGTTGGACTAGGGCATAGGGATCGACTGCTGTTTACATAACTGTGTGCAGTTTGAAGTAACCACGAAACTTCTACATTATGGTTTGAGTTTACTGAAATGTTAAAATGAGTTGAAACAGAAATAAAAGGATGCACTCAGGAAACGAAATGTGAATTTTAATACAAATGACAGGAAACCGAATCTGAAAGTCATATTAGCTGAAGGATTTTTGAACTACTTCAAACGAGTTCAAAATTCAGAGCTAGAAAAGTTAGTATATAGGGGCTTCTCGAGCTCAATTCGGCCAAGTTCCAAATATTATAGGCCTACATTTTGGCCAAAACTTTTTTAAACTACAGAATAATGAAAGAATTGTCGGTTCTAACTACAGTAAATGGTTTCTAACTTTGTCAATGGAAAACAACGACAAAAGTATACTATTAAGGTTCCATAAAATCAGATTTCACATTATACTCGATTCTTCTTCAGTCATCAAGGTTCTTATTTGGATCCAAGTGAGAATTATATTTTTTCAAAAGCAGCAATATTATACCAAACTTTAATTTCATCAACCAACAAGATATGAAAATTTTTAAACATGTAAATGCAACGCATATGAATACTGCTTCCGAAGGATGCGATCACGTTAATGAGACAGAATATTATCCTGCAGAATACTTTAACTTTCTTCTTCCTTAATTCCTAATCCTTAATTCGAACCTCATAAGTTATACTTAAACTTTGGTTACGTCGTAATTATTCTTGGCTATACCCTATGCACTATACCAAACCTGGTTGTTCAACGAGTTTGGCTGTGCAGAATCCAGACAAAAGTATATTTCATGCAGAAATTCTGTATACCAACGTACTCCTGGGAACGACAGGTCCACAGACGTGCCATCTACAGTATAAGAAAATTTTATAACACCTGTTCTGATTCCATACAATTCGCATGTATACAACGTAGGATGTGCAATTATTTTATTAGATACAGTACTTTAATATGTTCATGTTTAAATTTTTTATTACTTTTCAAATAGCACATTTGACTGTCAAAGACAGGCTCTCATTCTAGTGTAATAGAACATACTGTAACCACATTAGCATAACCGATATGCAATAGCAACTTCTGGCTAGGTGAGGAAAGCAACGGGAAACTACCTCACTCCTAATTTCCCCCTAGTATGCTTCATAACTTTGCGTGCGTGTGTTGGGGGGGGGGGGTGTGCGAAGGATTACTCGACCTCATCGGCTGTCTTTCGGAAGTTTATGTGCAGGATAAATGACTATAGTTGTCTCATTCATTCTACTATTGAGAAATTGTAGGTTGCATGTTCTACAGTGCATTTGACTGAGACGGAAAATTCGTGTTCACTCCATCCTGAATGACGTGAGTTCGATTCGCACTCAGGTAGCCGAAAGAATTGGAAACAAGTTTCCCACTACTAGTGAGGCAAGTATGTGTATGTTGGGTATTCATCCCGAAGGCTGGTCTGATCCTCCTCAGCTCCGCCAACAGCTGTCATAAACAGCCTAGGCGTCACTGTAGAGGTATACTAGGGAAATGAGGAGTGAGGTAGTTTCCCGTTGCTTTCCTCACCGAGCCAGAAGTTGCTAATGCATATCAGTCTGCCAAGCCCACTGAAATGCATGCACCAACCGAACCTATGGGCGATATTTTCACACCAATCATAACAGGGACTGGCTGCAAAAGGAATGGCATTACTAGCATCGCTCATATCTCGGTCACTCTCATATTGTAAAAGCCAAGGATGAGACTGAGACAGGTCAGTGAAAGTAACACATTGCTCTAGCCCATACCAGAATACATAGCAAACTGTAAACACTATATCTTGCCAGCAAGGGCTCTAGTGAGGCATATGGCCCTGAAGTTTTCTCAACATCCACAAGAAATGAGTGTCACGTTAATTCTTAGGCAAAATAGCGGCGAGGCGTACAGCTAATCTTTCTATCGCACTTAAAAAATTTACCTTCCACCCCTCCAAGAGCTTTTATGATCAGAACAGTTATCGCTGTTGTTTTTCCTTTGTGATCTACTGTGCATTGTTCTCCTACAGCACTTTCTATGGATATGATGTCATCGCTTCACCGGCAAAACGTTGTATCCGCAATACTCTTCCTATCCATTATTCTCCTTAAGACTGGTCACGCCTCCCAGCCACATATGGATACTCAGTCCATCAGAACAATGTCCGTTGTGTTCGTTTCCCTATGCCGACGAGTAAACGAAACTGAACATTATATGCATTATACACTAGGAGTGCGTAAATACGTATTGCAAACGTACATTCTTACAGTACGGTGCAGTAAGGTTCATTTTCCTTTACACGTGGGCATAGGAAAATGAACACAACAAAATTTGTTCTGATGGACTGCATATCCCTACGTGGCTGGGAGGCGTGAGCAGTCTTAAGGAGAATAATTGATAGGAAGAGCTTTGTGGAATACAACGTTTTACCGGTGAAGCGACGATATCTTTCATTGCGAGCTCCGTAAAGTATGCACGTTTTCGATCTCTAAGATGGTTTTCCTATATATAGCGTTGCTACAGTGCTTCAGCTAGTACTTGTGCATTTCTAATTCATTGGTTGTAGTATGTAAAACATAGCCTATTTCAGGAAGGATTTTATGAACGTAAAATTAGAAACGCTGGATTAATATTATTTTGAACATGACTTGTGGTGTGATTTGAACCAGCCTCCCTTACGAGCCAATGTAGAAGTGCTTAAATGTATTGATGTACTCTTGTTCTAAACTATGAAGATCCTTCGAATAAGTCACATCCTACCATGTATGTATAGACGGATTGAGTTATGGCCAGAGATACATTAGGGCGCCAGTGTCATTAACCTTTCATTTCAAAGTTCTACTCAGAAGCCAAATAGCCGGTACAGTTGATAACTTGTTGTCGATGACTCTTCAGCTAATAGACTTTGAAGTTGTGGTTAGGTCTAGCCTGCCATTAAGGAAGGTTAAGTCCTTCAAGAAGCTAAGGTTCCCTTGAAGTGTTCCTTGTGCTAACTCGGTCTTAATGGTTGGTTGTCGACGTCCGCGATATACACTTCTTCCATTGCACACTCCTGGTATTTACATTGGCTTCAAGTATCCCCAACGATTATTGATTGTCAAGAAGCTCCAGTCTGATTGAGGGACGTTAAAAGCGAGCATGGAAGTTGATGTTAGTTCAACTTGTACATTAAACCTTTCCCCTTAATTAACTGTTGTAAACTACCAACATTGGGTTTTAACTTAATTACTTTACATTAACTTGGTTTAAGTTCACTTAAAAGGAACAATTAATGTATTGTACTGCACGTTGCGGAAACTTAAACCGTAGTATCTCTCAATTGAATTACGTTATGGAGCGTGTTGCTACCCTCAGTTCACGTTGGGGAATATCCATATTTTCTAAATTATGAATTTGATGAAGAATTTTCTATTACATTATCTTTAATGTAGCAACACACCAGCTGTGTTCCTAAGAAGGAATGTTGAAAATTACACTTTTACTTTAATTAACTTAAACTTTTATGGAAAAATGTGTATAGATCGTTTAAGATGAAAATCCATAAAGGAAAGTAACTTTGTATAAATGATACGAGTATAACTAGATATATCGTATGAAGCAGTAATATTGTTATTCTATATTGATTTTTTACGAATTATAAGTACTAGCGTGAGGTGGAAAGACTTTGACACTCATACCTTACTTAGAATCCTTCAGAAATGTGATGATACATAATAAATATGTCTTGGATTGTTAAAGTACGTATCACTGTAGAGTTTAAACAAATATAATAAGAACTAGAGGTCATGCTTACTATCAGAAAGAGAAAATTGCAGTATTTCAGGTACATGACGAGAAACAACAAGTACCAGCTTCTTCACATTAAGACCCAAGGTAAAATTAAAGGAAGATTGATTAAAATCCGCGTGCCCTCTATGGTACTATCACACTATCACTTGTTGTGAGTTGCAAAGATTGAAAAGCAAATTGTTCTGATGACAATCGATATCCGATCAAAATATAGCATAAGAAGGAGAAAATAGATTCCTAAGATGTACATTAGGCACGTCTTGTAAATATCCTTTACGAAGGAACTCTATAACTTTTCTATTCGTGACAAGTTTGGGAAATGTATAAATTGTTGTTGAAGATAATTAGAATAGAAATATATTATTATTATTAATAATAATAATAATAATAATAATAGTAATAATAATATTAATAACAGCTATAGTTGAAAGCTAGTAATACAATGTAATGGTAATTTAGTTGCATAAGGTAATCGTAAAAGAGTTACTCATTTCAATTATGTAAAGTTATGTGAGAATGTATTCTGTGGCTATTCAGAGAAAGGAAAAGGAATGCGCTGAGTGGTTCAGATGTCTTTCTGGTCCCAACTTGGCAGGTTCTGTTGCGACTCAATCTGGTGGTATGTTGGAGTGTTGAAATGCACCTGCCTCCTGTCGGTAGATTTACTGGCACGTATGAAAACTGCTGTGTAACAAAATTTCTGGATCCACGATGTCTCCAAAAATCGGAAAATCGGTTAGTGGGTCGTGAATCCGATAACCTATTATTCAAAAGAAGGTATCGATTTTTGAAGGACACATCACACATAACCAACACGTCATTCTGCGCCTCTTTTCTTCAGCCCAGAGTGCTCATGATACATGTTTACATAGCGTGAAAATGAATAATTCTCTTTTGATTCAGTGTCTTTATGAAGTGTACGCAAGACGGTAGTTCAGAAGTGCACATTACACAACAACACGTTCTTTTTTGTTACCTTTCTCAAGTCAGTGTAACATCTCAATAATTCTTTCAAAGAGGCAAGAGAGAAGGCGAGGTTCGGTAATGTGGCAGACATAAGAAACATACCCGATATATTCCAGGTGATAAAATGAGTAAGCACGGTAAAATACATTCTGCGCTGCCGAGGGTGGAATTCGAATGCAGAATGCCCCAAACACAAGCTTATAGTCACAAGACTCATGAAGAAATTCATAAACTTCACTAACACCTCCTTTAAATTGAGCTTGCGATTAGGTAACAGAAAAAATTACTTAAAGTATTTTAATTTTATGAAACATATGCCTCAAGAGAACATTTAAATATTTTCAAATCATTAGGCCTAAACCATCTCCTTGATTGAATAATATCGTACTTCACTTGTTTCCAATCCCAAAGAATGCAGAATAAGGGCAAGGGTTATTCTGCCCGAAGGCAGGTCCGAACCTCCGCGGAGGTGTTCCTGAGCCGGAGTTTACGTGCGGTAGGGTGGCCAGTTCCTTTCCGCTCCTCCATTCCCTTACCCACACCAACAGTGCGTGGCAACCCATCCAACTCCTGACCACGCCCAATGTTGCTTAACTTCGGAGATCTCACGGGATTCGGTGTTAAAGAATGCAGAATAAAATCTTATAAAAGAAACGTTCTTCATTTTCTGTTCTTTCTCTACCTTCTTCGCATTATTATTATTATTATTATTATTATTATTATTATTATTATTATTATTATTATCATTATCATTATCATTATTGTTACTTACTTCTACGGATCAGAGAGGGAAAGAAACGTGAGCGGTGAATTGCTGAACAAGGATTAAACAGAATTCAAGTACAGCAAATAAATCACCTTGGAAGTTCATTTCTTTTTCATCGTTATATAGAACAATTAACAAATGTCTCAGATGGGTAACTTCAATTATTCACCAGAAAAATTACAACAGAAATAGTTCGATGTCTCAAAATATTTACAACGCTATAATACAGCACAGTCCAAATCTTTGACCCACCTGTCTACAGAAGCTAGCAAGGTGGATGTCACACCTTCTGGAATTTACACAAACAAATAGAAGCCTTCCTTCCCTAAGATTTACAATACACAGGGATTCTAACCTCCAAGGGTACAGCTTTCATCAGCCCTTGTTTAGAGCCATTTCTTATAATCCTTCTTTTTATGCTTACAAACTGCTCTAACTTCAACGTTCCACCAAGATGTTCGCTTTTCCCCATCATTACAGCATACCTCTATGCCACCCATTTTCTTTCTATATCCTGAACCTGCTTACTGTCCGCTGTTTGGAACTTCTCACTCAATCACCCGTTCGTAACCTTCAGTTCTATTTCCAACTGTCGCACTAAAATCACCCATTAGCATAATCCTATCCTTGCTGTTGACACTGACTACGATGTCACTCAATGCTCATAAAACTTGTCAACTTTATTTTCATCTGCACCCTCATATGGTGAATACACTGACAAGGAATCATCGGCAATGGGTAAGTCGCCGATCGCGATGAAACTTGGAAAACACATGGAGGTATACGTAAAAATGATGTCGGCATCAATTTTGGGTGCCAACATTCATTAGAGCGTTAACTACGGGGCTTAAAAGTTGCGACATTTCAAATTCCGCGCGATCAGCGATGAATACCTACTGGCCAATGCTAAGCTGGCACTCTGCGTACTTGGAGACACGCCTCTGCACCTCCTCCCCTTCCCGCTAAAATTGGTTCGCCAACGCAGCAGGCAAGCGCGGGGAGAAGGGAAACGTGCGGTGGCGAACCAATTGTAGCGGGGACGGGAGGAGGTGCAGAGGCGTGTCTCCAGATACGCAGTGTGCCAGCTCAGCATTGGCCAGCAGGTATTCATCGCCAATCGCGCGGAATTTGAAATGTCGCAACTTTTAGGACTCGTAGTTAACGCCCTAATGAATGTTGGCACCCAAATTTGGTGCCGACATCGTTTTTACCTGTGCCTCCATGTGTTTTCCAAGTTTCATCGCGATCGGCGACTAACCCATTGCTGATGTTCCCTTGTGAGACAATTCTCATCCTAATTCCTCCAACTGCCAAAGCTACCCACATCATTCGCTCATTTCCGTGCTTAACAGAAACCATGTTGCGTACAGTAGTATTACTGATGATGTGTCCTACCCCATATTCTGCAATTCCCTTTTCAACACCCGTCAGGTACACTTTATAATCTCCTATCTCTTCCTCGTTATCGAGGTGTCCGCTTAAATGAGCTCAATTTAACACTTACCTTATGTAAAATAAAATCGGTTCCGAGGAAAATTTTCCGTATAGGGAGGTGTCCGTTGAATAAGGGTGTCCGTTAGGGCAGGTTTGACTGTATATATATACAGGATGTTAGGTGTATACCTGCAGATATTTCTTCTAGCAATAGAGAACGATGTGACGAACCACTATATATCAAACTTTTAGTAATTCTCGGAAGTTATTTTCGAGAGCAAGGAGATACGATGTTTTTAGAATAGGTAGTATGCCTTGTTCTTGTGAATGAATAGCTTCCCTATGAGAACAGGCGAGTCACGCGCCATGCGGGCCAAACTGGTTTCTGTTTATGTTTACGTGCAACAGCTGAACACCACCTATGCAATGCACGAGATGTTACGTAACATACTTGTCAAACTGGTTTTATGTTTAAGAGCAACTGAGCTACGATAACAGCTGAAGGTGGCTACTACAGTAGCGTATGCCTTGTTACGTTACATTCTCGCCAGACTGGTTTCGTAGTTGTCAGTATTCAGTTTCTGTCTTAGGTGCTTCAGACGACCCTGGTCATCGGTTTCGGACCCTGGAGATGTACCGAATTCTCAGCGTTAATACTGGTTCATTTGCTGTTATGTCCTTTAAGGGATTGGGATATGTGTCGTCATCAGCCCCGTGGTCTTGTGAGTATGAAAATGACCTGAAAACCTCAATCGGTGCGGGACCTGTACGAGTGTGTGATATAATTTTTGGTTGGGATAGGCGCGCCGGGACGTGAAATACAGTAGATCCCCGTTGTGCATTGCGTAAAGGTAGAAGAAAGGTGGCAGGTCCTTACGCCAACGAAAGCAGTCATGAGATGCCCAAATGAGTAGCATCGGAATTGAATTATCGAAACACATCGAACGTTTAGTTTTAAAAGAATATTGGACATGTTATACAACTAAATAAATTAAACGTACTTACATTTCGTGCCTCCTTCCGGGCTGAGTTGCTCAGACGGTTGAGGTGCAGGCCTTTTGACTCCAACTTTACAGGTAGGAACCTGGCCCAGTCCGCTGGTATTTGAAGGTGCTCAAATACTGTAGGTCAGCCTCGTGTCGGCAGATTTTCTGGTACATAAAAAGAACTCGTGCGGGACTAAATTCGGGCACCTCAGCGTCTCAGAAAACCGTAGAAGTAGTTAGTGGGACGTAAAGCACTTAACGTTGTTATTATTATTATTATTATTATTATTATTATTATTATTATTATTATTATTATTATTATTATTATTATTATTATTATTGGGCGAGCTGGCCGTGCGATTAGCTTGCATCTGTCGAAAAGCCACTAACAATATTATTATAAAAACTGTGTTAGTCTATTATTACTGACTATTATGAAAAATGTCCGGCTCCATAGCTAAATGGTTAGCGTGCTGGCCTTTGGTCACAGGGGTCCCGGGTTCGATTCCCGGCAGGGTCGGGAATTTTAACCAGCATTGGTTAATTTCACTGGCACTGGGGCTGGGTGTATGTGTCGTCTTCATCCTCATTTCATCCTCATCACGACGCGCAGGTCACCTACGGGTGTCAAATCGAAAGACCTGCACCTGGCGAGCCGAACATGTCCTCGGACACTCCCGGCACTAAAAGCCATACGCCATTTCATTATGAAAATAAAAGTTAATCGCCCCACTCAAACTTCGTAGCTCGTAATCTGTCAGAAAACACTAAAGAAAATAGTGAACTTTTAACAGGTCCGAATTATTATTAATATTATAATTGCAGACATGTCTCCGAAATTTCCGAAGCATGTACTTACAAATTGTTTTACGTCGCACCGACACAAATAGGTCTTTCGGCGACGATGGGAGAGAAAAGGGATACAAGTGGGAAGGAAGCGTTCGAAGTCTAATAAAGGTACAGTTCCAGCATTTCCCTGATGTGAAAATGGGAAACTACGGAAAACCATCTTCCCGGCTACCGACAGTGGAGTTCGAACCCACTATCACCAGAATACAAGCTCACAGCTGCGCGCCCCTAACCGCACGATCAACTTACTCTAAGCTCCAATGCCGGTCTGCGTAGCTCGGACGATAGAACGCTGGTCTTCTGATCCCACCTTGGCAGGTTCGATGGCGGCTCAGTTCGGTGGTATTTGAAGGTGCTGAAATACGCCAGTCTCGTGTCTGTGGATTTACTTGCATTTAAAAAAGTACTGCTTTACAAAATTCTGGCAATTCAGCGTCTTCGAAAACCGTGAAAATTAGTTAGTGGAACGTAAAGATATTAGTAGTAGTAGTAGTAGTAGTAACATTATTATTACGGAAGTTTTAATTAAACGGGTCCGTTACATTACCTATCAGCACTTACTGTCCAGTAATTAGCCTTCTGTCCACCTCTGTGGTACAGTGGTTAGTGTGATTAGCTGCCAACCCCCGGAGGCCCGTGTTCCATTCCCAGCTCCGCCACGAAATTTGAAAAGTGGTACGAGGGCTGGAACGGGGTCCACTAAGCCTCGGGAGGTCAAACGGGTAGAGGTGGTTCGATTCCCACCTCAGCCATCCTGAAAGTGGTTTCCCGTAGTTTCGCACTTCTCCGGGCAAATGCCGGGATGGTACCTAACTTAAGGCCACGGCCGCTTCCTTCCCTCTTCCTTGTCTATCCCTTCCAATCTCCCCATTCCCCCGCAAGGCCTACACAAGACCCCTGTTCAGCATAGAAGGTGAGGCCGCCTGGGCGAGGTACTGGTCATTCTCCCCAGTTGTATCCCCCGACCCAATGTCTCACGCTCCAGGACACTGCCCTTCAGGCGGTAGAGGTGGGTTCCCTCGCTGAGTCCGAGGGAAAAACCAACCCTGGAAGGTAAACAGATTAGGAAAAGGAGAATAAGCCTTCTATTAGAAATGCCCGGCGGCAATTCCACAGTAGACCGAGCTCGATAGCTGCAGTCGCTTAACTGCGGCCAGTATCCAGTATTCGGGAGATAGCAGGTTCGAACCCCACTGTCGGCGGCCCTGAATATGGTTTTCCGTGGTTTCCCATTTTCACACCAGGCAAATGCTGGGTCTGTACCTTAATTAAGGCCACGGCCGCTTCCTTCCCACTCCTAGCCCTTTCCTGTCCCATCGTCGCCATAAGACCTATTTGTGTCGGTGCGACGTAAAGCATCTAGCAAAATCCACAGTAGCTATTTTTTCCTTCGAGCAATGTTCACGCATGGTTGCAACTACGGTTTTTGAAATCTGTCTCATTAATAACAATATGACTGAATACTTAACAGCCTTTTCTTTCAGTGTCCACCGTCCTTTCATTGACCTGAAATGTTTATGAATAAGCATAGACAACTCGCATTGTCTATTGTCAGAAATTCATCGTAGACTGTCGCAATAACAGCACAGAAATGTTGCGCTCATTTTTCATTTACTTATTAACTATTTCCTTTCATTTTGTCAGCTTTGATCACTGAGTAATGCCATTGACGTCTTATAAATCACACACAACTACACAATACTTTATTCGCACGTATGTGCTGGTGCGTATCTTCGAGGTCACTGTAAGGATCCTGTGTACATTTCACTCAGAGTACCCTAGACCGGTTTTCGAGTACAGCAAGTGGCCTGGCACGTGAGTCATACTCTCCTACTTGCCAAGCTTTTAGGGGAAGTGCACAACAACATGTGTTGGCCTGCGATAAGAAACAGGTTCAACAAGCCCTAGACTCTGCTACTGTACTTCCACTACGCGTGGACAGAATGACGTAACCGGCATATCCTGCTACGGCCGTTCAAAACACATTAGGTCCTGAAATATTTGGCTCAGTTATGGGCAAACTAATAGGACAAGATAAAAAGTACATAGCATATATTGTGAGATGTCTTTTTCTTTGCCGACTTGCTTAATATCTGCACGTATACACCTAACACCCTGTATATATACACATATATATATATACAAACACACACACATATGTGTGTGTGTTTTTGTGCTTGAGTGTCATCTTCAACATTAGAATTCATCAAAGGCAGCGCCCCACCCTCAAATATGTACCGGTCATCTAAAGGTGTTAATTCGAAAGACCTGCTCCACATTTCTCTCCGAAAGCTATACGCCATTATTATTATCAGTATGCTATCATCACTGTTGTTGGGATTTGAAATGAAATTGTTCAGTACGAAAATCGCACCGAACTTGTGAACTGATGACCGTTCTTCGTGTACTATAAATAAATCTGCAACCAAGGCCGTTCTTTTAACGCGTTTTAAGCCGGCTGCTTGCTTCTTTAAGCAGGTAAGAGTGACGTGGAATGCTCAGGTGTAGGAGACTGCTGGTCTTCCGAGCTATACAATACCACCCACATATTTTGCTGCTCTTAAGGTGCCGTTATTTAACAAATAACACATTGTCACACTTGGTACGTAGAAGTATACACGATGGCATGCAAAAAGAAAAGACCGGTGAGCTTCTAAATAACTGAGATAATAGGAGCGCAGCACGGTATCGACGCCATATTTAACGTGCTTGAGCCGGGATCAGGAATGTAGCTTTCAAAAGGGCTTTGTGGGTGCTACAAGACGCAGACGGTTACATCAATAAAGAACCTGTTTACATGGGCATTGCTACGTTATATGGCAGCGTCGACTAAATATTCTCGTGCTACATTAACACGCAAGTTATTTCTAAACTATTATATGCAGCCTAATTAACCCGTCCTGGAAATATAATATTTCTGTACATCTCAGTATAAACTACTTAGGAATGTATAGTGCTTCTATATTAAACAGATAATATATCGGTTCCATTGTACTTCACTTTAATTTTCAACTTATTTGCTCAAGTACCCAAGTGACACATGCCTCGATTCCGAGTGGTCCCGTTTTCGATTTTTGAGCGGGTAGGAGATCTTAAATTCCGTTGGTTCCTTCCTCTGGCTCGAGGACTAGATGTTTATGCCATCTTCAAAATTGGATTTGATCCTATATAGCCGCGCGGGTCATCCATGCATTTCAACTCCATTGAGCTGCACAAGGCCTTTCCGGAGGTCACCAAAAATTATTAGTACTCGTACATGCCGAAGAGATCTTATGTACAAAACAAAATTAGACCAATCGGACACTTGTGCCTAGTTCAGACGATGCCAGTTTCTGAGACAATAGTTGGCGACAGTTGTCTTCTGATTGTTGTGGAACAATCGCTGACCAGTCCAGCTGAACGAGAACCCGGTCACATGAGTAAGTTATTGTCACGGCAGTAAAAAAAAAAATGAAATGGCGTATAGCTTTTAGTGCCGGGAGTGTCCGAGGACATGTTCTGCTCGTCAGGTGCAGGTCTTTCGATTTGACGCCCGTAGGCGACTTGCGCTTCGTGATGAGGATGAAATGATGATGAATACGACACATACACCCAGCCCCCGTGCCGGTGAAAGTAACCAATGATGGTTAAAATTCCCGACACTACCGGAAATCGAACCCGGGACCCCTGTGACCAGAGGCCAGCACGCTAACCATTTAGCCATGGAACCGGACACCACGGCAGTAGATGACGAGGAATGGCTGAGTGCGCAGAGTCTTTAGTGTTCCATGAGAATTACATTACATTTATTTTACTTCAGTCACACCAAATCCTTGAAATTTAATTTTATCGGAAATCTCAGAAAGTGCCGTTTGACGAGTATTTTTGGCTTTGTGCTGATCCCACAAACATCGTCCTTCCCTATACAGCTCAACGAATTTTACATTAGTATCATCACCCCACTTTGGAGCCATATTTAGCTACGCGAACAGCCTACAAATAATATTAAAATTATAGTATCTAAATTATCAAGACAACGCATTCGGCTGCACCCCTCAGTTGACACAAGAGAACTGCCATAAAATAAATATACAGCTACAGGCCTGCCACGTTCACATGATGCCAGCTGTCTCGATAATACTGAGCTGCGGGTGGTGGGGGTTGCAGCCGGGCCCATTTGTGTCCTCAGTCTACTTCTGGAGACAATCGTCTGCCAGGACAATTGTGAGGGCAATTGCCTAGACAATTGGACCGAACTGTTCACATGTAGCCAATAATAAGCCGGTCAACTGCCTTCTGACAATAGTCTCATTAACTGGCATCGTGTAAACTAGGCCTTACAGCTTTCGAATTTCGCGTCCACTTTTTACCATTGAGCTACAATTGTGAAGACAGTAGTGTCCGGCCTATAGCACAGAACCCAATATAACAGAACATAAATGGCGGGGCCACCGTATTTCTTTCATAGTCAATGAATCAATTAATCCGGGAAATACAGATCTTTATACATACATTCTGGTGATATTATTACATTACTGACGACCTGGAGAGTATTATCGATTGGCGAAATTTTAGGGTATTCAAAACTACAACTACAAGGAGAGGAAGTGACAGGTTACCGCTTTAACCAAGTAATGTCGGAAGAGCAGATTAGCCTCAGTCCACTGCCAGACGCACCGGTAAGTTGTAACAGCGTAGGTGGACCTTCATTTTCATAACGGCAGGCCTACATTATTAGTTAAGAGTTGATAATATGTGAAGTTGAAAACTAATGTAGATCTTATCCTTCGTCATCTCGCATGTTGAAAATAATGTCCATAATGCATATTTCAATTCGAATAATGATGTTATTGGATTTACGTCCCACCAACTACTCTTTCGGTTTTCGGGGATGCTGAGGTGCTGGAAGTTAGTCCCGCAGGAGTTCTTTTACGCGCAAGTAAATCTACCGACACAAGGCTGACGTATTTGAGCACTTTCAAATACCAGCGGACTGAGCCAGGATCGATCCCGCCAAGTTGGGTTCAGAAGGCCGGCACCAACCGTCTGAGCTATTCAGTCCAGCTATCTCAATTCTAGCATCAGGTAGATTAAGATACACATCCAGTATTCGGGAGATAGTGGGTTCGAACCCCACTTTCGGTAGTCCTAAGGATGGTTTTCCCTGGTTTCCCATTTTCACACCAGGCAAATGCGGGGGCTGTACCTTAATTAAAGCCACGGCTGCTTACTTCCCATTTCTAGCCCTTTCCTGTCACATCGTCGTCATAAGACCTATATGTGCCAGTGCGACGTAAAGCAACTTGTAAAAAAAATATACAAATCGTAGTATACACACCAAATATACACAGATTTCGAGGCAGAATTTATTCTTTCTTGTAACTAGTAAGTACAGTACCTACAAAACTAAAGAAAGAAATATACTCCATCAGTGGCAGTGACTATTATAACATCAAATGCACATTTGTTGTCCCTTTCAGATTTTTAGTAACTTTCATAACTTTCTTTAAAATATCTCCTAAATTTATCAACAACAGTATCAACTTCTGAAGAAGCATAATGTGTGGAAATCTGAGAACTAAGAGCTTGCTAATTAAATTCGAACAAATGTTTAATTTCAGGAATTGTACCTTTTTACCAGACATGAAGATACTGAACGATTATTAACCTCTTGTCAACTGTTGTGAACTATTGAACTACATGCTCACCCTCAAACTCAAAATGGTCATGACATTTAATGGAAGAAATTCGTATGACTACCCCCTTCTTCAATACTATTACAAATCTAATCGTGCTCCAGCTCATGTTTGAACCAACCTAACATTATACTGATAGTAAAAGAAGAACCACCTCTGTTACAGTTGAAGAAGACCCCCTGGGGGAGTTGAAGGTAACGTTTTCTACTATCCATAAACACAGCTCAAAGAGGTAAACGGGGAAAAGTCTTATTTACTCCGAGGGATTAACTTGGTAATAAATTCTGTTGTAGGCTGTAAAATTCAGATGTTCGGCGTCTAGGTGATAAAGGCAAACTCAGTTTACCTGGAAGGACTTGGGATCATGAAGTCGAAGAAATGAAGACATGAAATAAATAAGGCTCTAAGCGTCATAGTTACACATTTTGAGATCTTGTGTGAAGTAGAAACTACACGCCATGCCTAACAATGTATAACTAATTTATAAAATGTACGTTCATATTCCTTGATGCGTATCAAGCCAGCCAGACAAATCGGCAATAGCTGAACACGCTCTATCGTCGGGTCATGATGTCATGTTCCAAGGTGCTCGAGCTCATACCCACACTAGACAATACAGGTCCAGGATTGTACGGGAAGCTGTGAAAATACGTAGAAATCCTAACAATGTCAACAGGGACACTGGACATCAATGAAGTAATACCCGGTTGCCAGCAATTGAGGATTTACGTAGGTAGTTCCCTTCCCCGTCTCTTCACTATTGTTATTTTGTCTCGGTGTTTTCCAAATTCGTACGTTCCTCGTCGCCAGATGTTTCATTCCAGGCTTGTGTCAACGTCATACACCATTCAATGCCATATGTTAGGTACACATGTCATGTGACACTCTTAGACTGATTCTGATCGTTTAGTCAGCTTCCACTTCGAACACTAGCACTGTGTCACGTACGGGGAGCCATCTGGTGACGAATGAACGTACCATTTCCACTTCTATTATAACGTCTAAATTTCAATATGTAATTGTTTGAGAAGCCTTTCTTGTGGACAGTCGAGATTTCTCTTCTGATGGCGCAGAGCACAGTTCTCTGCGAAATAGGAAGAATTTCACCTTATTTCCGACAGGACATAAGCCCAAAAGTATATACAGTATCATGTCTATAAGTACGGGACGTGAAAGCATCATTGCCAACATGTCTAATATAATCAGAAAGAATTATTTCCCAAATCTTACATGCAATGCATGTCAAACTGATTGGCCTGTAATGTTCAGCTTTATGATTTTCGCCTTTTCATTTATACACTTCAGCTACTGTAGGAACTCTTTGCTCATTTGGTACAGCTCCCTCATGTATACAATTATCATATAAGTACTTCAGATTGATACTGTATCCCAACCCAATGTTTTTAGTATACCTCCCTAAACCTCATCAATTCCAGCTGATTTCCTAGTTTTCAACTTTTGTATCTTATTGTAAACGTCGTTGTTATCACAGCTAAATTTTAATACTTCTTTAGTCTTAGTCACCTCATCTATCTTGACATTATCTTTGTAATCAACAATCTTTAGATACTGCTGACTGAATAATTCTGCCTTTTGAAGATCCTCGCATACACACTCCTATTGTTCATTAATGATTCCTGGAATGTCCTTTTTGGAACCTGTTTCTTCCTTAAAGTACCTATACATACCCTTCCATTTCTCACTAAAATTTGTATGACTGCCAATTATGCCTGCCAACATACTGTATTATCCTTAGCTGATTTCTTTGCTAGATTTAATTTCCTAGTAAGTTCCGTTGAGAGGAAGTTGAATGAAATCCAGTGTGGTTTCAGACCACAGAGAGGCTGTCAGGATCAGATTTTCATTATGCGCCAGGTAAGTGAAAAATGCTACGAGAGGAATAGGCAGTTGTGTTTAGGTTTCGTAGATTTACAGAAAGCATATGGCAGGGTACCGAGGGAAAAGATGTTCGCCAGAGATAGATTATTAAAATCCATCAAATGCATTTATGTTGACAATTGGGCTTCAGTGAGAATCGATGGTAGAATGAGTTCTTGGTTCACGGTACTTACAGGGGTTACACAAGGCTGTAATCTTTCACCTTTGCTGTTCGTAGTTTACATGGATCATCTGCTGAAAGGTATAAAATGGCAGGGAGGGATTCAGTTAGGTGGGAATGTAGTAAGCTGTCTGGCCTATGCTGACGACTTGGTCTTAATGGCTGATTGTGCCGAAAACCTGCAGTCTAATATGTTGGAACTTGAAAATATGTGCAATGAGTATTGTATGAAAATTAGCCTCTCGAAGACTAAATTGATGTCAGTAGGTAAGCAATTCAACAGATTTGAATGTCAGATTGGTGATACAAAGCTAGAACAGGTAGATAATTTCAAGTATTTAGGTTGTGTGTTCTCCCAGGATGGTAATATGGTAAGTGAGATTGAATCAAGGTGTAGTAAAGCTAATGCAGTGAGCTCGCAGTTGCGACCAACAGTATTCTGTAAGAAGGAAGTCAACTCCCAGACGAAACTATCTTTACATCGGTCTGTTTTCAGACCAACTTTGCTTTACGGGAGCGAAAGCTGGGTGGACTCAGGATATCCTATTCATAAATTAGAAGTAACAGACACGAATGTAGCAAGAATGATTGCTGGTACAAACAGGTGGGAACAATGGCAGAAAAGTACTCGGAATGAGGAGTTAAAGACTAATTTAGGAATGAACTCGATGGATGAAGCTGTACGCATAAACCGGCTTCGGTGGTGGGGTCATGTGAGGCGAATGGAGGAGGATGGGTTACCTAGGAGAATAATGGATCAGTATTCGGGAGATAGTAGGTTCGAACCCCACTGTCGGCAGCCCTGAAAATGGTTTTCCGTGGTTTCCCATTTTCACACCAGACAAATGCTGGGGCTGTACCTTAATTAAGGCCACGGCCGCTTCCTTCCCACTCCTAGCCCTTTCCTGTCCCATCGTCGCCATAAGACCTATCTGTGTCGGTGCGACGTAAAGCAACTAGCAAAACAATAAAAAGAATAATGGACTGCTTTAGAGGGTAAGAGAAGTAGAGGTAGACCATGACTACGACAGTTAGACTCGGTTTCTAACGATTTAGAGGTAAGAGGTACAGAACTAAATGTGGCCACAACACTACTTGCAAATCGAGGATTGTGGCGACGTTTAGTAAATTCACAGAGGCTTGCAGACTGAACGCTGAAAGGCATAACAGTCTATAATGATAACGTATGTTTGTATGTATGTATGTATGTTTGTATGTATGTATGTATGTATGTATGTATGTAAGTTCCTTCAATTACTCCTTACTTTCTTAGCCCTTCTTAACTCTATTTCTTTCCAACCTGCACCTCCTTTTTAGTCTCTTTACTTCTCTAATAATAATAATAATAATAATGTTATTTGCTTTACGTCACAATAACTACTCTTCTACGGTTTTCGGAGACGCCGAGGGACCGGAATTTAGTCCCTCAGGATTCCTTTTTACCTGCCAGTAAATCTACCGACACGAGGTTGACGTATTTGAGCACCTTCAAGTACCATCGGACTGAGCCAGGATCGAACCTGCCAAGTTGGGGTCAGAAGGCCAACGCCTCAACCGTCTGAGCCACTCAGTCCGGCCTTTACTTCTCTGTTATAATACAGTGGATCTTTACCATTCATTACCACTTTTTTTTTTTTTTTTTTTTTTTTTTTTTTTTGCTATTTGCTTTCTGTCGCACCGACACACGTTTCATGTCTTTTGGCGACGATGAGACAGGAAAGGGCTAGAAATGGGAAGGAAGCAGTCGAGGCCTTAATTAAAATACAGCCCCGGCATTTGCCTGTGTGAAAATGGGAAACCACAGAAAACCATCTCCTGGGCTGCCGACAGTGGGGTTCGAACCCACTATCTCCCAAATACTGGATGTGCATCTTAATCTACCTGATGCTAGAATTGAAATAGCCGGGCTGAATAGCTCAGACGGTTGAACCCAACTTGGCGGGTTTGATAGTGCTCGAATACGTCTGCCGGATGCGAGCTCACAGATGCGTGCAAATCTGTTTTCAGAATCCTCAACAATTGCTTTAAAGTCATCCCAGTGTCAGTTTAAATTTTTATTTACCGTTTTCAACCGATCAAAATTACCTTTTAAAAACTCCCTCATGCCTGTCTTATTAGCCATATGATACGGCATAATAGTCCTACTTTTAAGACCTTCCTTTCTATTACATTTATCTTTAACTATGACAAAAATAGGTTCATGATCACTAATGCCATATTTTACTTGGATTTCTCTATAGAGCTCATCTGGTTTTACCAGCACCACGTCCAGGATATTCTTCCCTCTAGTTGGTTCCATCACTTTCTGAATCGGCTGTCCTTCCCATATCAACTTATTTGCCATTTGCTGGTGATACCTCCTGTTGTTCGCATCTCTTTCCCAATTGATATTTTTTGAATTGGGATCAACCGCTACAATCACATTCCTTTCCATATCGTTTCCCACATAGCTGATTATCTTATCAGGTAATAATGAATCAGCGTCAGCGCTTCCCTTTCCCAGTCTGTACACTCCAAAGACATCAAGTTGTCTATTATCATTGGAGAGGAGCCTTACACGTAGAATTTCATGTTTGTTATTTTTAACTGTTTTGTAGGTTACAAATTCTTCTTCCAGCAGAATGAATACTCTCCCTGCGACCATTCCTATGCTATCTCTACGATACACACTCCAGTTCCGTGAGAAAATTTCTGCATCCATTGCATCATTTCTCATGCATGATTCAACTCCTTTTACAATATCTGCTAATTTTATATTTATTAATTAATTCTATTCCTTTCTTTACAATACCTCTGCAGTTCAACACTAACATTTTTATGCCATCCCTACTTGACTTCAAGATCCCTGTGCCATTCCACGTGATGTAATTTCACGTGATTTACTTGAGTTTACTACGGTACACAGGTTGAGTTGATATTAGGTTGCATTCGGGGAATGGTAGATTCAAGCATCGCTGTCAGCAGCCCTAAAAAAGATTTCTGTAGTATGAGTTATTTCACACTAAGCAAATATCCGGTTTTTGTACTAATCAAATTCTCAGTCCCTGTGTTCTCTTTGCAATCCAAACATCTACGGAAACTTCTCATGTGTTTGTGCGAGGTTAAACAGGTACCGTATATTTAACATTATATATGAAGTGTTACACAATTGTTGCTGTTTTGTTCATTTCTGGAAGTGGTTAATGACGACTTCATCGATTCCATAAATTGATGGCTGCATTAATAATTAGCTGAGGCTGTCATCAGAAGGAAGAAAGCGGACGTGATACGAATTAAATACCCGCCTTCACATTCACCTGGAGTTTAAGTGAAGAGATTGTACAGTAGGATGACAGAGAACGGGATTCTCTCTACAACCCTGTCACGTCAGGGTGAGTGTACACTGCTCCAGTTCATCATAAGATTTCCACAAATCGATTATATAATCTGGTTATTTCTGTACTGAAAGAATTCTAAACTATAGATTCAAATATATTAATAGTGTTTCATCCAATTTTTTAGACAGAAAGTTTAGTAACGTAGGAATTTATAACTCTTAGAAATATTTAATTATGCAGGAATTCAATAATCGGATGTCGTTCGTTTTTCTGCGCTTGTCTATGAATCTCTGCAAAGTTGAATTCAACTCTGAGTGTTTTAATATCCCGAGGCTTTAAACGTTACGCGTGCTTTAAAGATGAAATTATTTCATTTTCAGGGAAGCCTTTTGAGCACTGTAGAGAGGGAGAAATCTTCCTTGCACCGCATTCTTTCTTGAGAAGGGAATGCGAAGAAGCCGATAAGCTGTATGCAGAAACCATTCCACAGGGCAGATGTTTAAAAGTCCGAAGTAGTAAGGAAAGATATTCAATGCATTAAACATTTCTGTTTGACAAGGTAGATGTGGAGTTGTACCAGCCACGGGGTATGGAATATTAAAGATATTTCCTTACGTATACAATAATGTGTGAGGCAGGCTGGAAGACTTAGATATTGCAATAATATATTCCACTGACTTTAAAGGAAATGTTTGCTCTTTTGATGTCACGATCAGTCTACACAAAATATTATTTTAATATAATTGAGAGATAAATTGCAATAAACTTTCTTTTGGCTACACAGGCCATCACCTCTGCATGTTAGTTTCTAACATCTCGGGACACTTATCCAGTACCTGTGAGAAAAAAATTCGTTGAAAAATTTCCCTCATGAAGTGTCCTTCTCTGTTGGAAAATACCTCTTATTAACCCTTTCAGGTGACTTTTATCAGTTATAAAAATGTATTTGTTTTAAATGAAATTTAATATTCTAGGCACACGAACCGATCACCATTTTAGAGAAGATTATGTTTTAAATTTTTACTGACACTAGCGGCATATAAGGCAATCACTGTCTACTTCAACTGCGTTTAAATATTTGTTGTTCAAAATATGAATTATATCCCAGATGACTACCCGCTCCATAATATTAAATAACACTTATTTACTCACAAACGAATAGAGCATTTCCTCGTCCCAAATGGGCCATTAAACATCATGACATGAATTATCGAGTTGTTTGATATATCTTAATAATAATAATAATAATAATAATAATAATAATAATAATAATAATAATAATAATATAATAAACTATCAGAAAGTGAATATTGCTGTTTTGGGCATATCTTTCGTATGAGTAATGACCGTCTCACAAAGAAAATCTGGAATTTTCTAAAACCAAAGGCATCTAAGTTGCGATGGTCCAAGAGTGTGAGAAAGATCTGAGAGAGGTGGGCATTACTGAGGATAAAATCAAATACAGGGTTAGTTTCAGGAGGATGGTGAAAAGCTTTCAGGGTTTTATGGTGGAGAAAGAACACAGAACCCCGAAGACGCAGAGGCCTTTTACCAGAGGAGCGGAAGAAAGCGCTGATCGAAGGGCTCAAGAGATACTGGCAGGATGTCAAATCAGGCAGACGAAAAATGGACAGACATTGAAACTGGCATTTGTTGTTTACATGTGGTCCATAGAAGCTCAATTCCAAAAACAAAATAATAATAATAATAATAGTAGTAGTAGTAATAATAATAATAATAATAATAATAATAATAATAATAATAATAATAATAATAATAATAATAATAATAATAATAATAGTCGTCCCAGTGACTTCGAGTAATTTCTTGTGGAACGAGCTGGCTATATACGAGTTTGGGTGTTCCTACGACGGTTCCTACATGAAGCCTGTGATCACTGGTTCAACGTTTTTGCTGAATTGTTGGAGTGGTGACCTTCGGTTCAGAAAGTCCCAGGTGAAACTGCAGGTCGGTCCAGGGATTTTCGTCACTTCTGGTTAATTCCTCTGTC
Organism: Anabrus simplex; assembly: GCF_040414725.1. Lineage (NCBI taxonomy): Eukaryota > Metazoa > Arthropoda > Insecta > Orthoptera > Tettigoniidae > Anabrus > Anabrus simplex. The sequence goes on along the minus strand of NC_090265.1, from coordinate 297,472,904 downwards.
TCGGAGACTGTGTATTTGTGTTTGTGCTTGTGTTTGTCTTAACACACACCTCTCCTTTTACATACAGCACACTATGACACAAACACATACAGTGAAATACATTCTGTGCCCTATCTCACCACCCCCACCCCTTTCTACGCCAGAAGTTCGTAAGTAAAGTGGTTGAGAAAGAAAGTCCGGGGTAATTTCAAGCACACTCACCAAGATTTAAAAGAATAAATTAAGCAGACTAGTACTTGTACTGCAAGCTAACAGGCATCAAGATCAGATATATCCCTTAAAAGTGTTCGTACCAGATTGATATTTTGAATGAATTCTGAGAGTCTTGGAGTCTGCATATTGAACTCTGGGAAGAACTGCGTTTCCATTCCTTACATACAACTCTTCTTTCTCTGTGGGGCGTGTCCAGAGGACCTACGTGGTAAGTGGTAAATAAAAGCACTCTTCGTAATAAAATATCACTGTTGCACTCAGGGCGAAAGAGATATAAGAGGAAAGATAGAAGAAACACATGAACAAGTTTTAATGTATTAATATTTCTCCAAGTGTATTCTTGCTCGGCTAGCAGTAATCTGGACTTAGAAGTTGTTTCCTGAAGATTAATAACAAAGTATTCAGTATTGTAAGAATATTTATTCACTTCATGTTGAGCTCACTTCGTAGAGATGCGAGGAATTAGAAAAAGAAATCACTTTCTTCAACATTGGAGCTGGGCACTCACTGAGTGGGATGTGGGACATGCATCGTACTTCTAAACGACTAGTGACCACAATCGATGTCTCCGCAAGATCTCGTGGAGCACTTTTTAAGGGGAACCAACGAGCGATTACAAGTTTCTTCTTCCTCTGAGCACTTAAAAATGAATTAGGGAATCGAAGTTCCACTTCGAAATAGTCCACATCTGTCTCTAATATGTAATGAGTCAGAGTGAACGTTTTACAAGTGACGAGTTGAGTACCCAGTACATTTTATGTAAACTTGCACTCGGACGATGGTGAGTTCTAGGCATTGGTTGGCAATCTTAAATAATCATTTACGTTCGTAGAGTTGTTATTTTCTGAGCTGTGTGCGATGTTTAATAAATTAGCCAAAATTCGACTTTCTCTGTTTTATGATGAGTATGCTTAATACAATATTCGGTCTCAAATTAATATTTACATTTAAAAAATATATTGACAAAAAATGAAATGTCATATGGCTTTTAGTGCCGAGATATCCCAGAACGGGTTCGGCTCGCCAGATGCAGGTCTTTCTATTTGACGTCCGTAGGCGACCTGCGCGTCGTGATGAGGATGAAATGATGATGAAGACAACACATACACCCAGCCCCCGTGCCATTGGAATTAACCAATTAAGGTTAAAGTCCCCGACCCGGCCGGGAATCGAACCCGGGACGCTCTGAACTGAAGGCCAGTACGCTGACCGTTCAGCCAACGAGTCGGACAAATATGTTGACGTTATGCGTTTACGTACATCACGGCCGTCATACCAATCATTGCGAACAAACCTGAAGGCAATGAGAATGATTGCTAGTACAAACAGGTGGGTGAAATCGCAGAGGGCATTAGCAGTGAAGGGATAAAAGTTATGCATGAACATATTTGATGATGCTGTGTGGATGTCGATGCTGGAGTCGTATGAGGCGAATAAGGAGAATAGGTTCTGTAGAAGACGAATAGATTGAATCATGTAAGGTAAGAGAAACAGAAAGAAACCTAGAAGACTGCGTTGAATGCGATTTCCGATTATTTTAGGATAATAAGCGCCTCAGTATTAGTTGTAAATAAAAGTGTATTCACACGTAACATTACTCTGCACCACGGTATCACGCAGCCTAACTTCATCGCACGGTCTGGCTTACATGGACTGCATTCAGCTGTGATAGCCAAATAATTTTCTTTTCTCTTTTTCAATGTTGGTATCATATATTTTTCATTGATCGATGTCCGACTCCATGGCTAAATGGTTAGCCTGCTGGCCTTTGTTTACAGGGGTACCGGGTTCCATTCCCGGCAGGTCTGGGAATTTGAACCGTCATCTGTTAATTCCGCTGGCACGAGGGCTGGGTGTATGTGTCGTCTTAATCATCATGTCATCCTCATCACGACGCGCAGGTCGTCTACGGACGTCAAATCAAAAGACCTGCACCTGGCGAGCCGAACCGGTCCTCGAACACTCCCGGCACTTAAAGCCATACGCCATTTGATTTCATTTCATGGTTCGATAGAGCAAGTAGAGTGGTATTCAAATTGTGGATTAAATGTTATCGAAGTCCTATTTACGTTTCATGTTTATTCTTTTTATTGATGATTGTCGGCCTCACGATCTAGTGGTAGTGAGCCCTGGGTTCGATTCATAGCTAGTACATGGATCTTTACCTTGATCTCTGGACTAGCTCGAGTTTCTCATGAAAACAATTGAAGCCGTGGGATCCAGTCTAGAAATCAAATAATAACAATATAGAGGATTAGTCCCACTGACCACGCATCACCTATTAATCTGTAGGCTTTGGGGCTGAGCATCAGTCGCTTCGTAGGCCAAGGCCCTTCAAGGCTCTAGTACCATGGGGTTTGTTGTGTTTATTGACGATTTATATAATTATTTACAGTGTATGCCATATAGATTCGTATGTAATTTGCAATAAAATAACCCAAACAAATATTATCCAAACATGTATCACTACACAGCTGAAATTTAAAATTTAAAATACGACCATGTTCCGAAATAAATATCACTAATTATTTATTCTAAAATTGGAGAGATAATTATAATTTTACAAGGAAATACGTCATATTTTCACCATCCTCCAATTTTATTATACATGCCATACCAATGCTTCAGCTCAATTAGTTTAACGTCGTTCAAACATTTGTTGCCTCGTGTGTACCACCTCATAACAGTTAATAGCCTAGTTCTTCATTCCATTTAATTTCCACAAACGCTGGAGCGCGGATCTCCCGGGTGGAATATTAACAAGGCAGCACGAATGTTATATTACTTATGATGAACGACGTAGCTTTCAGATAGTATTATCTGTATTTTAGCGCGTTCAAACCGCGTGGTAAACGAACTAGCAGCGAAGCCAAGTCTATCAAAGAGAATTAATCTATATGCAAAATAGGCATTTCATAATAAAGACTAGATTATGCTTATGATACCACTGAAACTAAATCAGCTCTCACATAAGTCTTATACATCTACCCTTCAAAACCTCCTGTAACGTGATCCATATTTATGTCAAAGATTTCTGAAGGTTCATGTTCACTAACCGATCTACCGTGACATTCTTCTGTAGGATTATAGTGAGCATTGATTGGATTAAATAATAATAATAATAATAATAATAATAATAATAATAATAATAATAATAATAATAATAATTTTCCTACAAACGCATGAAATATATTTTATAACAGTGAAACGGCACAAACATGCGAATATTTAAAAAAAACAGTTCATTACCCAACTTGTATCAATTCCTTTTAGAATTTCCAGCTATCACAAGCATCAGTTACTAAGGGATGAACCTCGGACGTTATCGTTTCTTAATATTATATCACCGAGCTCGATAGCTGCAGTCGCTTAAGTGCGGCCAGGATCCAGTATTCGGGAGATAGTGGGTTCGAACTCCGCTGTCGCCAGCCCTGAAGGTGGTTTTCTGTGGTTTCCCATTTTCACACCAGGCAAATGCTGGGGCTGTACCTTATATAAGGCCACGGCCGCTTCCTTCCAACTCCTAGCCCCTTCCTGTCCCATCGTCGCCATAAGACCTATCTGTGTTGGTGCGACGTAAAGCAACTTGTAAAACAAAAACAAAAACTGTTTCCAGTGTGTTTATAATAGGTCTCAAGGTGTTAACCATTTCTTGGGAACACACGCAAACGTACCCCGCGTATTCGGAGAGTGAACGCTGCTAAAAAAACGTGAAGTCTACGCCGATTAACACGGATATTCTCTGACCACGTAAATGTACAAGATTTGCTACATGATGCCACCGCACCCTTTCACAGGTTTGGAATGAGAGAGAGATATACGTTTTAAGCTCACCCCTAGGTAGTTACAAACGTTTATACATGGAAAACTGAGGTAGAACATTTGACGAGGGGTAGGGGTTTCTGTTACTGTTGACAGCAATGCCACTTATTCGAGCATTAAAATGGACATGTTCGAATATTCTGAATTTTTCTCGACTTTGCTAGGGCTAGTGCATTTCCCTCTTACTTGGAAAGCCCAGGTTCGATCCCCAGCCAGTCTATGAGTTTTCATTTCTGGGCTGGAATGTGGTTCACTCAGCCTGGTGAGACTATGGAACTGACCGATCCCAGAGAGTGGCTGCACTGTTTGGGTCACATAGATATCAGGGTGTATTCGGGAGATAGGTGTTCGAACCCCACTGTAGGCAGCCCTGAAGATGGTTTTCCGTGATTTTCCATTTTCACACCGAGTGAATGCTGGGGCTGTACCTTGATAAAGGCCACGGTCGCTTCCTTTCTAATCCTAGCCTTTTCCAATCCCATCGTCACCATAAGACCTATCTGTGTAGATCTATGAATAGCAAAACTGTGATAAAAAGGAAACATTATAAAGAAGACATGAGAGGTGGTGGACCTGATGAAGAATTTGGCTGAAGACGTCGTCACGTTGACCACCTTGAACGCCAGTATCTACTGACAGTCTGGCTGGGCAGCACCCGACTTGGTACGCCATGGCCCTAATGGGCTGTTGTGTCACAGGTTTTATTTCAGAAAAGCTAGATAATCAATTGATAGGGAATCTGCCACATGGGCGACAAATCAAAATGGAGCTCAATTTTAAGTGTTATTTAGTGTAAAGTAAATAAGATGGTCATCATACCGCAGTAAACAGTGAAGTTTATTAAGTCCATAACAACCACCGCGTAATAGACATCTTATTTCAAGAAAGGAAAATGCTTGTCGATAGATATGAAGTTAGAGTCAACATTATGGTTCTGGGGTCTTTTTGAGGATTAAACATTATTTTATTATTGAAAAATGAAAATCCATAGCATGTTTCCAGTCGTTTTACCGTATCAGGAATGGAATGAATGAAGCCGCAGTCTAGCGGCGAGGATAGGAATTGTGGCGTTTGCCGAAGCAGGGTAGCACTCCTCTGGGGCAATGATTAATGACTGACAAATGAAATGAAATGATATTGGAGAGTGATTCTGGAATTAAGGATGACAGGGAAAACTGAAATACCCCGAGAAAAAACTGTCCCGTCTCCGCTTTGTCCAGCACAAATCTCAGATGGAGTGACCGGGATTTGAACAACGGAAACCAAGGGTGAGAGGCCGGTGCGCTGCCGCCTGAGCCACGTAGGCTATTTTATTATTTACAAACCGCTCAATTTTAGATCAGAAACGAAATTGATCGCAGTTCACGCTAAATTCGGATATGTTTGTCTGAGGTCAATTCGCACTGAATACTAGGATGAACTTTGACAAGAGAGATTTAGTATGCTTCTTGTTTGGTCTTTTTATCCGTTCCTTTGCAAGCCTGCATCCTGGAGTATTTGTCCAGTTCTCCATTTGTTTCTTTTGTACCCATTTTCCTATTTAGTGTCGGGCTTGTCCATAGGAAACCCCGCGTACAGGTTCTGGGCTACACAATGTGTTTCTGCCCTTTTCCTGGTCAGTTTATCTGCCTTTTCATTTCCTTCTATACCCGCATGCCCAAGTACCCATATTATTTTGACAATGTTGTACTTTGAGAGCTTCAGGAGAGCACTACCGGACAATTCTGGATAATATCCGGACTGCTTCTCGTGCCTTAGTGGCCGCTTGGCTGTGCGTAAAAATTAAAATGTTCTTATTCTTATTGTTCATTTTCAGATCTTTTCAAGACATGTTGTGATATCTATCATATCAGCTTGAATGACTGTAGTGTGTTTGCCCAGGCTCATCTGGATTGATCTCTCAGGTCTTCCCCCGTTCATCCCTCCTCCTGTGCCATCCTCAGTCTTTGAGCCATCAATCCACCACACTATATCTTCTTTTCCCGTATTCCATTTATTGATATCCCAGTCTTTTTTTATTATCTGGGTTTCAAACGGCTTTTCAAAGTTTTACTTTGGTATCATATGATCAGAAGGCATGTGTAGAACTTCCTCTGTTAATACTCTGTCAATTTTACAGTGTCCTGCATTGGGTGTTTGTGCATTCCAGCACTCTGATTCTGCCAGTCTATATGAACTCATTCTGGCCTGTCCTTTTATGAAATTGCATAGTGATTTTTTTTTATTAACAACTTTTTATTGATACAAATGCATGCTTACAAGTTTTACAGTTGGTAGGTTTACATGTCTCCTGGTCTACAGTAAGTCCGCTCCACTGCCATTACCACTTGTCAGTTCTTGAACATTCTTACATTGCTATGACATTAATTGATGACCATTAACGACCTGGTCTTGGGTAAAAACAATGAATAGTTCTTGTGCCTAATCCTTCGGCACAGTTGGTACACATACAGAATACAACACCAATAATGACATAGATGACATTACAAATTTAACAAACAGTATCTTAGTAGAAATATAGAGAGTAAAAAATTAAAAGGTCTCTTTTTGCTTTGATAACTTGGCACTATTGAAGTTTGTTAGAAAGCATTATTATGTAAGCGTTGGGATGAAAATAAATACAAATAATAAAAATAAATAAAATAGCAACACACTCTTTTTGGCTTTACCGAGCTGGAACAGTAGCACAAGTTTAGGAGAATTACAAAAGACATTAAAAATAAATAAGTTGCTTAATTGTTCATGTTGTTTTCAGTATAGACGTCTTTCATGATTGAGTACAATAACGGACTATATTCCCCCACATATTTAGCTTTTGGTGACGATAAAACTTGACCAATACCATCTTGAATATCTGGACACAAACTATTGTGTCGAGAGTTCCAAGTTCCAGGAGTTTTTAACACTGTATGCACGTACACTGCAATCACTAACACGAGCACAGATGTAAAATGAGCTGAAGTTGTCCCAAGGGTGGGGCGGACAATCCATTCCGGTGATACTTCAAAATGCTGGGATCGAGCAGTCCGTTTGATGAGGTACGTCACATATCGCCAAGCTTGCGTAACACGGGCACAATCATGCAGACGGTGGAGAAGAGTGTCTTCTCCTCTGCGACACACGGTACATATTTGTCGGCACAATGTCATGAACAACTATATACCACTTTGCTTGAAGTTCAAGACGAAGAACCCGATGCGTAATATTCCTCCAGATGCGATTCCAGTTGCATACCAAAATAGACTGCTGAATCCTGGGAGCTACATATTGGCTACGCTGCAGAAACATATAGATGCTTTTCGAGGTCACGTTATTGTTCATAAAAGTTTGTGGTAGATAGCTCATTTCATATTTCAAATACCGTGCATGAGGGGCGAATTTATCTACATCATGGAAAGGGGGAGGGTTAGGCATCTGCTGTAAACTGCACCACTGTTGGAGAAAATTTTGACCTTCGCCAATAAGGAATTTTATGTGTCGATTGAGGAATAAGGCTGTCACATGATTCTGGATATTCTTGAGTCCTAATCCACCAGTAGATCTTGATAGAGTTAAAGTATCACAATTCACCCCTAGGATTGAACCTTGCCATATGTACCATCCTACAGCAGATATTATCTTAATACCGGATACCCGAGGCATAGGTAGGATTTGACCCATGTAACCCAGTTTACTGATTATGTATGTATTGATGAACTGAATTCTTTGCAGTAATGATAAATTCCTGTATTTTTCTCGCTGTAACAGTCCACGTATCACATTCACTGTTTTGTCCCAGTTAGGCTGGATCATTTGGTGAATACTGTTAAAACAACTAAGTCCTAAGATTTTTACCTCGTTCTGAACTGTTGCCCAGTTTAACAAAGGTTTATCACGTATGTGGCTTGCTCCTAGTTTTAACAAACACGATTTATTAACGTTCAGCTGTGCACCAGATATATTGCAGTAGTCACTGATAGTTTTTTGAAGATCTTGTGCGTTTGTTCTGCGGTCCGCAATGATAGTGACATCATCAGCAAAGGCAAGGATTTCCATCATATCTCGGTCGCGTAAACATGCTAAATTACTTAATAGTGGTTCAAGAGATAGCACAAATAATAATATAGATAACGGACATCTTTGTTGTACTCCCGTTTTTATGTTATTTGCTTTAGTAAAAAAACCATTAAATTGGACTTTCGTAGAACCTCCCTGAAGAACATGTTGTAGGATATCAATAAAGCGGTTGTCTAGTCCCATTGCACGTAGAACAGCAATTAAATAGGTATGATTCACTCTGTCAAACGCGTGATAGAAATCTAAAGATATTAGTTGTTTACACTGCCTTCTTACCCTACAATCACTGATAATGTCTCTTATTGCACATACTGAGTGTATAATGCTCCTACCGGGAGCTCCGCACGATTGGTGTGCCCCTAAAGCATCGGACATAAGGAAGGTCAGTCGCTGTTTAAGACATCGGGTGAGTAACTTGTAATTGAAATTCAGCAGAGTAATTGGTCTGTAATCATCTATACTCTTAGTATTAGGCTTTTTTGGTACCAGTACAATCAATCCCTCTTTTAGGCGACTTATATTTGGTCTTGAGTATAATACATCATTTAAGGCTATCGTAAGGTCTTCCTTGATAACTGGTCAAAATGTCAGGTAGAATTCTCGTCCAAGGCCATCTAATCCAGGGGATTTGTTAGGCAGACTGCGCTGTATGGCTTCATAAATGTCTTCCTCCCGCAATTCTTCAATAAGATAGTCTTGTTGCACATGTGTCAGTCTTCCTCGAACAGAATCAAAAAAGGCGCTGTTGCTGTCAAGAAGAATATCATTCGTTTGTTCATACAATTGTGTAAAGAAATGCTCAATTGTGTTCTTAATGATATTGACATCCTACTCACCACTTGACGATGCCAGTTTCGAAATATATTTTTGTTTGCCTCGTTTACTCTCACGAATGAGATGGTACAATGATGACATTTCATCGGTAGTATTCCGATGATCTCGTGCTCGTATCTTAAGTCCTTCATTCATTTCTCTGTGTAGTTTGAGGAGAAGTGCTCTTGTTTTCTTGATACGGAGATATGTTGATGGGTCCATGGGATATTCCCGATAAAGCTGACGTAAACACTTGTAAAAGAATTCGGATTTTTGATTGATCTGTTGAGTATAGTGGGCACTAAACCGTTTCAGGAATTTGATTACATTGGGCTTTGCATAGGATAACCACCACTCAAGTCTCGTTGTATAACGGGAATTATGTTTCCTCCATAGTTGCCACTGCACAGAAAACTGTTCCTTCAGTTCTTCACTGTTGAGAATGTTCGTATTTAATTTCCATACACCCCTTCCCCGAGCTACTTCCAGCTCTGATTGCGTTAATTTACATATATATGCTGCATGGTCCGAAAATTCGACGGGGCACACATCAGCATTCCCAACATGCTCTTGCAGACTTTGACTGACATATATTCGGTCTAATCTCGATGCTCCTTTAGCGCAAAAATATGTATAGCCTGGGTCGGATGATGCTTGTAATTCCCAGGTGTCTATCAATTTGAGCCCTTTCACTAGAGTTGACAAGGCTATACAATTCTGAAAACTCCCACTCCGATCTCTAACATTGATAACTGCATTTAAATCCCCGCCAATAACCATGCGATCTCTATGATTTTTAATTAGATGTATGATATCACTTGTATAGAATTCATTTCATTCGGCTCTCGCCTGAGAACCAGAAGGTGCATAAATATTTACAATGAGAAGTCCTTTTGTGTTGAAACTGATACCACGGGAACTGGGAAGAAAAACGGGAGCTGTATGGGGAATTGTATCTTTTATGTATATAGCTGTACCTCGTTTGGTCTCGTTGATATTTACTATTCTTTCATACCCAAATATATGAATTAAATCATCTGTAGCAACCTCCTGTAACAATGCTATATCAACATCTTGGTCACGAATTAATTTCTTAAGAAGCTGCTGCTTGCTGTCTATCTGGATACAGTTAATGTTTAAGGTCATTATAGTGTACGTCAATAGCATGAGGAATGTAACATTCATCTTGATACCAAACTGAACTGTCGAGCCCTTGGATCTGACAGACATTGCCAAACTACCGTCTCTCACCTATCCTCCCTCCTTGTCTTCGAGGATCCTTTGGGCTGATATAAGGTTGTACGGACTTATGGACGCCATCTTTGGTGGACTGGGTAGTTTTTAGCTTTTTAACGTTTTTCTCTGGCGGAACAATCTGACTTGAGGAAACTTCGCTAATGTCGTTAAGCAGTGAATGAGGCGAGGGTTCAAGGTCATCTGACCACAGCTGTTTAGGAGTCTCACTATGGCCTGTCAAATTTTCGGTGGTGTTACTATCATCAGTATCTAGTTCCATATCTTCCTTCGGAGGACTGCTAGTGGTGGGGTAACTAGAACTATTTAACTTGTCTGCCAACAAACTGGTTACGTCAAAGTCTGTATTTGCGAGGTCAGAATTAATAAGTTCGTTTCCTGTCGTAAGTTCAGTGACATTTGTGTTATGGTGGGGTGAGTGTTCTTCAACTTGAATGTGATCCGTAGATTGTTCCAGTCCTACAGTTCCGACATGAGCAGGTTGTGTGTCTGTTTCTGGTCCGTGCACATCGACTAAGTTGCCTTGTCCATGTGTTAGAAGGTTATTTGGAAGGGGATGTATCTCTGCTTCCGTTGTGGTAACTTGAACTTCGTGTAGTGTATCTTGTTTATGTCCCCGGCTGGTCTGTTCTTGTTGTGACTGAAGACCGATAACCTGTTGTGAGTCCAGCTTGTCGCTCCTGCCTGTGTTTACAACTGTGTCGCTCGCGAGAGATGGGGCAGTGGAGTGCCCTGCAACTACTTGACTCATAAGCCTACTACCTGTTTCACCTGTCGAAGTTGCTCCTCGCCTTACCGGGCAATCTTGTCGGAGATGGTCACTACCACGACAATAATAGCATGTTTTTGGTTGTCCTTCATAAAGTACCTGAGCTCTATATCCGTCAATTGTCACTATTGTCGGGATAGCACTTTGTAATTCGATACGCATAGCTCTAATGCCACTAAATACATTAAATGTGTATGTAGAAGACCATTTTTCATTACGTATGTCCCTAACTTTCCCATATTTACTGAAATAAGTTGCCACGCGTTCATTGGCCATTTCAATAGGAAGATTCATTATCCGTACTAGTTTCGTGTCCACATCAGCACATGTGATAATTACCTCCGAAAGTGAACCATTGAATTTCTTTACCTGAGATTTTCCTGCTGTTGAAGTGAGAATGCGCTCCATCAGATGTTTGCTGGTTAATTTTATGTACACTGCTGTTTCCAAATTGTCCGATTGTATTGCTTCCACTTGATCAACATTTAATTTTAAAACTGTTTCAATCCACTCATGAATTTCTGCCGGTCCGGGTTTGTTTAGTATATCAGGAAATGCACATTTTACTGTATTCTTCCTAATATTTAAGCTTGCCATTTTCTTGCACTTTGTACTAATACCACTCGAAACACTCTACCTCACAGAACACAACAGAACAGCGCGTTCGATGTTTACGCTTGCACGTCTCACAGCGAACACGTGATAGGAGGTCTAGTAAAGTATTCAAGGCGTCATATTGTGTCTGCAGAGCAGCAATTACTTGAGTTTGAGTCTCGTCCATGGTTGGTTTGTTAAAATTACCACCTCTTGTCTTGTACAGTTGAATCTTAGAAAAAGTACTATGTTATTTGTTACGGAGTTTCCGTGGCTCACAGCGGAATAGGAAGTACCTGGTTTGAATGGCTAGACAAGGAGTTACTTACAGCAGCATTTACAAAACAGATTTGTAAATTTTATTTCTTTCTTTTATTAAAATTGAGAGATAGAAAATCTCAAGGAATAACAAACAATAGAACAGGTTATTAATGAACTAGTCAGCTCTAACAATATCGGGGACTTAGAACTCCGAACATCAGGTACACAACTTGCGATAATTACAAGGTTGTTAATTCACATAGAGAAGAGCATAATAGCTCCGGACAAGTACAATATTTTACATGAGCAAAATATGCTCCTAGCAAGTACATTACACAGGAGTTTGAGGTCCAAATACTATAGTCTAGCGTCTCATAGGCAATCAGTTTCTGTTGATACACTTAAATTACACTAGACAACGCATAGGGTGACGCCACTTTAGAGTGTTCGTACACAGTTGCACCATGGTGGGCTTAAATTACAAAAGGATGAATAACTGTTCACAAAGGGAACCAAAATGAAGAAATAGTTACCCTAAGGATGATACCGAATAATCAGGGGCATAAGTGCCCATACTACATGGCCTAAATAGTAAAAGGAAAGGTTGCACGTGACCGGACACAAAACAAAAGGCAAGGAGGCTAAACACTTGCATTCCTTATGGAAATTGCTAAAACCTATGTGGGCTTATGGTCCAACAATACAGGGGCAAATCCTATACTACAAGGGCAAACTAAAGGAGGAACATTTAAAGCCGAGACAAGATTTAGAAAATTTTGAGTTTGAAAATTTTAGTCACACAATGCAAGGTTGAATGGGAAACGACATAACATATTTCCCAGTAGAGAATAGAAACAGACTCCTTAGACTTCGCCGATAATCCTAAATTTAAACCAACAGTTTATAAAATTACGTTAAAACAAGAACCTTCCCCTCAAACTACCCGCAGGCTCTATCATATGTTTAGTTAAATTATGCCATTACCTTCTATCGCTGGATGTTCTTCAAGCAGGCCGCGCTCCTGCCTCCTAGGCTTCCGTCGAGTCGTACACCCGAGCACTGGAGCAATTCAGACAAGATGGCAATAAAGAGCCATGCTTTTACAGTTCCGTAAGGGGAAGCTTTGCAGATAGGTTGGATTCCTATACACACACCCGGATTTAATTGGCTATCTCATAGGTTGATGATACTCGAGGAGGAACCAGCTGAAGTGTTGACAACTTCGGTACATTAAAAATCTTCAGAAAAAGGTTTACGAACTCCTACAATTAACAAGTTGTTAGTTTTTAGTCCGGGAGAGGAATCTAACAAATCTACGGTAGGGCCATCTAAATAAAGAAGACGAAAATATTTGTTAGTTTACTAGTTCAAGTCCGTTGGCATAGAGGGCCATGCAGAACGCGCACAGTTTAAAGATCTGGGAAAGGTGTACCCTTTCAGACCTCCACCACATAAGGTTTTGCAGTGGAGTGAACAGCTTTGAAATCTTGAAGTACATTAGCACATTGATTTATACAAATACTTTGGTCATCTGGAATATATCTAGTTTAAGAGCCTGTTCTTGTTTGTTTGTTTCGAATTCTTGAAGTAGGGTTGTCCTAATAACAACACTGAATTGGTCCAAGTCCGCGCTGTATTGCACAGGGTTGACGGCATGAGCAGCCGTCGCAGCAGACGTCTGGATGGGACGCTCGGTCCCCTTGGGTACCCTGATATGCCATCTTCCCAATAAATGTGAGGGCTAAAGCTGAGGTGTTGAGAGCTCAAGGCCTTATAGTAAATTCCTGCCCAACGATAGAGTTGGAAGTGAAGTACTACATCCCAGCGTCTACCCACGATGAGAAGTCCAAAAGAGGTAGTTTCTGGAGTCTTATTCGGAACGAGGTGGGCCCATACCCCGCGCCGGCATCTCTCGCAGATTAATTTCACTTGGCCTCAAGTGTAATGTTGGGCGCTGCAACATGCAAATTTTGTGGCGAAAGTAACTGTCGTAAAAAGGTGCTACATATTGTGCAGCTCAAGACTAGCAACTTTGGAGGAGGGCCACACGGAGTTTCTGGTCAAGTTTGGAGACAGGGTCGGCTTATGGCAGAATACGTAGAAATCAGAGAACGTAAGGTTTCTGCAAATGAATACTTACCAAGAAAGAAAGTTAAAATTTAGGGTACTACTGAACCCTATGAAAAGTAATCTTTTACATAAATTTAGATCACCAATAGGAGCAGAAGTCCTGCTTTTCTTAACTTCCTATAATACTAAAACTTACAAAATAACATAAGGAAATAAATATTAATTCGGCAATGTAATCACTTGGTGGCATTTAGGGAATAAATGAGGAAGACCTTCACACAGGCTTCACTTGCGACAGGTGAACATGAAAAATTATTTCATTTTCCGGATTACTCACCAGAAGGGTGACAGGAGTCCGCGGGAACAAAATGTTTAATCATGACCTGATCATCTTTTAAATTGGTGGGTTTTCGTCCACGATCATACCTCATTTCGACTCTCTTACGAGAGGCTTGAAGTTTAGAAGATTACTCCTAGCTTTCCTGGATAGGTCCCGAATATTCTCTGGATCAATTGTCCCCGGTAAGAGATCATTGATAGGCCACAAATTTGACAATGGAGTGTTTGGGACGAACTTAAGAAAAATTGGCAGAAACTGGTGGGACTCATGAACGGCCGAATTAAAAGCTAACGATAACCAATGCAAGGATGTGTCCCAAACGACAATGAGCTTAGTGGTGGAAGGCAATAAGGTCTGATCGAAGATTTCGATTAACTCGCTCAGCGACAGATGGCTAAGTGTAGTAGGCCGAAGTAGTGACGTGCGAAATATAGAGATCGAAACAGAACGAAATAGATTGGGAATAAAAGCCTCCGCGTTATCGGAAACGATATACTGACAATGGTCCAAGTGATGCAAGTATACAATTGATACAAGAAATAATAGTTTGTGCAGTGGCAATCCCAGTAGGAAACAGACATGAAAATTAGGTAAAAATATCCACACACACAAGAATGAATTTATTGCTGTTTCCTTTTGATTGCGAGAAGGGTCCCACATAATCAATATACAATCGCTCCATTGGGCGAGAAGCTTGATGCGATGATAACAGGCTTACTTGGATAGATAATGTAGGCTTGTTAATCAAGCAAATTTGCATGCCTTGACCAATTCTTTAATTTCACCATCCATGGCCTCCCAGATGGACAGCTCCCTTATTTTCTCTCGGTTTTAAAAAATGCCCAGGTGTTCCCCCCTCTAACGGGGTCTTCGTGATATTATTTGAAGATCATAATACTAGAACAGATGGAACAACAATTTTCAGCTTTTGATCGTACCTCGATGGCCCACACAGGACCCCATTCCTCAGCATATAACGGACAATATGTTCCCCGGAAGAAAGTGTTTCAATTATGGGAGCCAACACCGGGTCATCACATTGGTATTTAGCAATATAATGGTAAAACATAGGGGCAAAATCAGGATAGCAGTTATACCAGACGGTGTGGGGATAGAAGGCGGAGAACCTTCGTCAGAATCAGAAAAAATTATACGATTACTAGAAAACATCCTGCTTAACCCATCTGCGACAACATTCTCAGATCTCTGAATGTGTCGGCCCTCAAACTGGAATGCAGAAATTCTAATTCCCAGCGAGCAATTTGCCCGGTACGACGGTGCCTAGCAAGCACCCGTATTAGAGCCATATTATCGGTCTCTAGTTCGAACTTGATATGATTTAGGTAAAGATGGAATTGTTCTAAAGCAAAAAGTCGCACTAAGACCGTCTAGTTCATATATGGAATATTTTGCTTCTTGGGGTAACAAGGTACGAGACGCATAGGCGATGGACCTCTTTCCGAGTTCAAATACCTGTAGGAGAACCACAGCGTCAGCAGATAAATGTGCATCGGTTTCTACAATGAACCTTGTGGGAAAATCCGGCAAAGCCAAGACAAGAACATTGCAGAGGGCTAATTTGAGGATATTAAAAGCGGCTTCTTGAGAAGGACAGCATTCGAACTTGACACCTCTCCTGCGAAGAAGATGGAGGGGTGCATACAGATTAGCAATGTTTGGAATAAATTTTCTTAAAATTATTACCATACCGATGGATCTAGCAACACCATTGACGCCTTTGGCAGGCTTGAAATTACGAATAGCTCGAGTTCTAGATTGATCTACCGAAACTCCATCGGGGGAAACAATATGCCCCAAGAAGGACAATGATGGTTTAGCAAAATATACTTTTTGAGAGCTTAACCGTAGAACCTGCTTCCTCTATGCGAGCTACATGTTCTTCAAAAGTCTCTGAGAAAATAACGACATAATCTAAATAATGGTAAACATATTCAAGTTTAACGTGGTAGAAGACCATATCTAGCAACTTAGTGAGAACCTATGGGAAGCACGAAGGGAAGCCGATTGTACTCGTATAGATTCCAGTCGGTAGCGAAAACAGTCAGATGTTTCCACTGCAAGATATATCTGATTATATGCTTGACTGAGATGTGTGATGGTGCATAATTTAGCCTTACGAAACCAAGAGAAGCATGAATGTAAATCGGAAAGGGATACTGTCTGAAAACAATCTTACGTTTCAACGCCCTGTATTCGACGACTGGCCTGAAACCGCCTTGTGGTTTTGGCACAAGAAAAATACGTTATGAATATGCCGAAATAGAGGAGCGAGTGATACCATCGCTCAATATCTTATCCATAATTTCCCTGACGGACTTATTTTAGGAGGTGATTTTGGCGGTGATGGAATATGCAACCCCTATATTATATTCGATCAAGTCAGTCACAGCTAGATTCTTCGAAAATACATAGGAAAATGACTGACATAATTTACGAATGCAGGTTGCCGGATCCTAAGGTAGAGAATTAAGGTCTAACGTTATCTCACTCTGAGGAGGGGAAACACGAGAACATGATGCAGAATTACACGGCTAAATGGGAATCTGAAACATATTATCAGACTTGAAGTGCATGATTTCCTCTGAAGATCAAGCACAAGACCTGAATGAATCATAAAATCTGCAACTAATATCACAGGTGATGACAAATGTTTAGCAACGAACAACTTAAATTTCTAGGTAAACTTAGAAATACGATTTTTTCCATGGATGAATCCTAAAATTTCTAAAGAGGAAGAGTTGGCCGAAAGACATTTGACACTGGGAGAAACATATTCAGGAAATTTACAATAGTCCTTTGAATTAGAATACCAATACGGAATCTAAGAGGGCAGTGTCAAGTTCATTGTTTATTTCAATTTTGAGGGAGGACACAAATTCTGGAGAGTCAGAAGTAATTTTTGAGCATTCTATAGGACCTTAAAATAAAACTTTAGACGCACTTACTTTCTCAATTCCTGAAATGGTGTAATCCGAATCAAGCTGGGCTGAGCCTGGAGACGCAGACTGGGGAGAGGACTCAGCCGTGCACTCTAGTAACATTTTCTTACTATTATTACCTGATGTAGAAGAAGAAGGTGTAATATTCGGTGCGTTACAATTCTTCGCCAAGTGCGTAAATATTTCACTCACTCCGCAGAATCTGACATGGTCCCAAGTTCCTTAAACATTTCAGGACGGGATGCAAAACACAAATATGAGCGGTAAGAAGAAGAAATGCCTTCAGTAATGGTCTGTACAATTTGACATTCGGAATAGTGAAAGGCAAATACCCTAATGTAAAATTTGATATCCTGAACGAAATCAGCAAGATTTTTATCTAGCCTCTGAACATTGAAATAGTATTTCTGAAATAATGACGACAATGCTCTTGAAGGGATAAAGTTAGCTAGCAAGTGTGCATATAAATTTCAATGAAACTTCTTTCCGATATGGCTTTACCTATCTTGTCTTACAAGACGCCAACGGGGTAAGGATAGATTATTTGTAAACTTTGAGAATGTGAAAGGGCAAACATCAAAGCGTGATCTTAGAATTCCACAAGAAATCTTAAAAATGAAATGACGTCAATAGTGGAGTTGACAGAAATATTGAAATCACTTTTAGCAACATGGCTAAATGTTGGGTTAAGCTACTAAAGCCCGGGAACATTACCAGAGAGGCAGCCGGATGGTGAGGTGCTTCGAAAGCGGCATTACTAATTAAAATCGAGGGAAGATGTAGCTGATTGCCTACACTATTAGCTATCTGTTCAGATTGAGCAGATGCCTGCTGTTGTTCTACCGATTCCCCACTATCTGAAGGCTTGTTAGGATAATTTTCCCTATTCATAGTTAATGACGCAACCTAATAAAATTTCCCAGTAACAAACCCAGACAAAAATTGGTTCACTTTACTGGACAGTTCAAAAATATGTTGGCACAAGGAGTTAGCCATACTAGAATGTTCTTCGCTCAGCTTAAGAGACAATAGATCCCCTATTCTAGTATAGAAGTGAAGCAGCCTGGACTGAACCCGGTTAAGCTGGTTACCGGATGGTTCACATCCCACAAAAAATAACAACAGATGCAAGATCAGCAATATTGGTGGTGATCGTGGATAAAGCCTCACCAACATCCGTCTCTCCATAAACACGAATAGAAATAGGTAGATCTAAAGAATCCTTTAGTCTTGATACGTTTGTCGCAACCGCGCCAACATACTGAACCATTATAATTTCTAGTTCCTAAAAATCTCATCCTTGCGTATGTACCGGGGAGCAAGAACTTCTCTGGTGCCGGACATGATGAACGGAATTTTCACAAATAGAAAAATTGGAAAATCGAAAAATTTCTAGTGTTCAAATAAAAATTTTTAGAGAGAATAGTCAAAAGGGGCTTTGTCCAGGCCTATTCAACCACGCTCTGCTACCACTTATTACAGAGTGTTGTGGCTCACAGAGGAATATGATGCACCTGGATTCAATGGCCGGACAAGGAATTACATGCGGCAGCCTTTAACATAACAAATTTAGACATTTTATTTCATTCCTTCTTTGAAATTGAGGACAGAAAATATTAATGAATAAAAAATAGTGGAATAGGAAGTCAATTAACTCGTCAACTCTAACAATATCACGGTCTTAGAATCCGAACATCAGGTACACAACTTGCGATAATTACAACGTTGCTAATTTACACAAAGAAGATCGTAATTGCTCCGTACTGGTACAATACGTTACAAGAGAAAAATGTGCTCCTAGCAGGTGCATCAAACAGGAATCTGAACTCCAAAATACCGTAGTATAGCCTCACAGAGGCAATCAATTTCCGTTTATACACTTAAATTAAACTAGGTAACCCATCAGGTGACCCCACTTGAAGTATACGTACACAGTTGCCCAATGGTGGGATTGTCAATTACAAAAGGATGAATAACTGTTCGCAAAGGGAACCGAAACCAAGAATGATACCGAAAAATCGGGGCCATAAGTGCCCATATTACATGGCCTAAATAGTAAAAGAAAAGGTTGCACGTAACCGGACAAAAAACAAAAGGCAAGGAAGCAAAACACCTGCATTCCTTACAGAAATTGCTAAAAACCTATGTGGCTTATGGCCCACCGATTCAGGGGCTAATCGTGTACTACAAAGGGGAACTAAAGGAGGATCATTTAAACCGGAGATAAGATTTAGAAAATTTTTAGGTTGAAATCTTTAGTCACACAATGCAAAGTTGAATGGGAAAAGACATTACATATTTCCCAATGAGGAGTAGAAACAGAGTCCTTGAACTTCGCCGATAAATTTAAAGCAACAGTTTACAAAATTACATTAATAGAAAAACGTCTGAAACGTTCCCCTCAAACTACCCGCAGGCGCTATCACATGTTTAGGTAAATTCTGCCATTACCTTGCATCGCTGGATGTTCTTCAAGAAGGCCGCGCCGCTGCCTGCTAGGCTTCCTTAAAGTCGCACTGCCAAGCACTGGAGCAATCCAGACAAAACGGCCCTAAAGAACCCTGCTTTTATAGTTCTGTTAGGGGAACCTTCCAGGACACTTCGCTGATAGGTTGAATTCCTGTACACACAGCCGGGTTTAATTGGCTAGAGAATATATTTCCAGGCATCTGATAGCTAGATGATAATCAAGGAGGAGCCAGCTGAAGTACTGACAACTTCGGTGCATTAAAAAATCCCCAGAAAAAGCTTTACCACTCCTAAAATAAACATTACCCCCAAGTAGTTATTTTTTAGTCCGGGAGAGGGATCTAACAAATCGATGGTAGAGCCATCTAATTGTAGAACACGAAATTATTTGGGAGTTTACCAGTTCAGATCCGTTGGCATAGATGGTCGTAGAGAAGGCGCAAAGTTTAAATAGTCGGGGAAGGTGTATCCCTGGTACATTAATATTTGCGTTGATTTTCAAAAACAAAGTAACATTTCGAGATATAGTCTAACTTACCTTGTCAAGGTAAATGATTTCTTTGTTCTTTCCTTTTTATTTTCTAATAGCACGACATTAATATTTGGCAAGACCGATTAGGTCGATTTAGAATTGAAACTCGAGGCAACATTTTCCTACGCATTTTGCTTTTGCGTGGATGTTATCGCATCCGTCATTTTGGACTCCAAAATGCCCTTGTATTTTCCCAAGAAGATTTCAACTACAACCTCCCTGTTCTCCTTCGAAAAAATTAGGAGAATAGTCCTTTTTCTGCTTCATTTCCTTCAATTTATTCTTGCTTTCGCACAGCACAAGGGAATACGACGGGAAACAGTCACACAGTTCGCTGTGACCCGCGACACTCACGGGCTCCTGCGATGTTCCCGAGATCAAAACTAAACTTAGTTCATCTGAGATCAGTGTTATATTCCCAACACTACGCCAATCTGTCCCCAGATCGTTTCCTGACGCTAGATCAAAGCTGATCTTCAGTAAATGTTGTTTATAAAATCGGCGATAATTTAATTATCTATCAAGGAAACCACAGATAAACTAAGCACGGACACCTACTCACGACATTCGAATGACGTATTGCGAAAAAGTCGTTAGCTCGACATAGACCATAAACGGTTTGCCTTGACTACCTACTACGAATACGTATTCGTCTAAAGTTAAGCATTATGAATCATGAGACCAAGCATAGCAATATTTTTGATAAAGTTGTATTTTTATTTTTGTAACAACTACAGAGACTAGAAACTTTAGAAACGTTGCTGTAATGTTCATACAGAATGAGAGAATGAAAGGGGAGGACAAAAACAGGGAGACGTACATAACCGTTAAAATGAAAACACGTTTTCTAAACCGTGACTAAGCGTGACTAACCAAGAAACCACATACATCCGTATATTTGAGTGAAACGGATACATGCAATTGAGAAATGGAAAGCTTATCACCCTTATCCTATATATGTTTTGTTCGCATACACGGATAGTCAGGAGTACGGTTTTGTACTTATTAATACTATTTCTATTTTATTCACTAGACAATTATGATTTACCGTAACAGTGTCTAAGACGAACAAACCGTAACAGTGTCTAAGACGAACAAATAGATAAATGAAACGTATAATAATAAATATTATAAACAGGCTTTTTTACACACTGAATGTATCTTACTTGACAATTGTTTATGGTAACTACTGTGTGACCAGTGCAGAGTACACGCATGTGCTAAGACGTCTGTTGATAACACTGTTCTCGTGCAGTTTAAAGACAGTAATAATAATAATAATAATAATAATAATAATAATAATAATAATAATAATAATAATATTAATTATAATAATAATTAGTTAGTGTTAACTTTTATGAAGACATTCATTCAGTATAATGAGCTTCCGAATGCGGACGCTAAATCTGTTACCTGTGGCAAAGACTATAATACCAAAATTCTGTGGGATAGCTGACAGCTATTCAGGAGCTATCCAGCAGAATCAGTGAATGCGTTGTGGCAAATATGTTGTCTATGAGAGGTCAAAGAATAATTGTTTGCGAGAGTGATCAAATCGAAGAAATTCAAAGAGTACGTTTCACAAAATCACGACCTTGGCTAGAACCAGTTCAACGAAGGAATATTTTAAGTAGTGAAATGATAGGACCAGTTTTTAAGTTTTTATGGTGACTGTACTAAATACAGAATATATTTTGTGCCTCGGTCACGAAAACCCAGTGCAGGACTCAGTACCCGTCGGTAGAGCGCTGACCTTCTGAGCTAAAGTTGACAGGTTCAATCCTGGCTCAAACCAGTATTATTTTAAAGGTGCTCAAATACGCCAGTCTCGTACGGGTGGATTTATCGGTACGTAAAACTACTCGTGCGGGATAAAATTCCGGGTCATCGAGTTTCAAAAAACCGCAACAATCGTTAAAGAGACGTTAAACATTATTATTACGAAAGCCAAGCAATACGACTGACGGAGTCGTCAAATTGACTATGTAACCCTCCAGTATCTGCAGGTTAATCAATTCGGCATCAGTCGACTTGGCAAGCCAAGGAACATAAATGGGACTTACATGACATGGATTTTCTATATAGTGTACAGTTCTACCCTTTGATATTTCTTGACATATTCACTCATACCTTTATCAGTATCTTAGTACTGAGCCAACCTCATCTAACACCAAATTTTAGTCTGAATGTCTGAGAAGTTATAAATTCGTTACCTGTGCAACTGTGAAGGGGACATAATTCAACAAAATAAATAGTACATTCGTAAGCTGCACCATTCATAGGCACTTGGCCAAAAATTGTTCCTGACAGCACTTACCCCATGCATATGCAGTATACTTAACTGGATTATTTTTTATCCACTTCCGGTAATTCTGCATGAGTCTTTATTAGAACTTAGGTAAAATCTAATACCAGTTATCCAACCTTATGACCTGTTAAAGCACTAATTAGGTTATCACGCATGCACACATGTATACGGACATGTTCCAAATGTTCCTACCTCCAAAGAGTGGATCAGTGACAACAGTCTAATACACCCTAGGCAGTGCAGGGACTGGACGGTGAATTATATCTACCTTTACCTCTCTCTAAGCTCAATGACTAAGTTTACTTTCTTCCTTCTTCGTATATCGTTTACCGCATGTAGAGAACTGACTTTCATAAACATACACGTCTTTGAAATGTGCTTCTTGGAAAGTATGCTAGAGATTCTTTTGACTGCTCACCGCAAGAAATTTACCATTTTAATATAAAATATTGAAGGATATGTTATAGGAGGACATTGATCGTAGCCATCATATAAGCAAAACGTAGGTTCATAGTAATAGATTCCAGGGAACTAAAACCGTTGTTGACCGATATTAATAGTGTGTGATCATCACATTTATATACACAGCAGTTTCGAATTTATGACTTACTGAACAGAAAATGACAAGCCATCTACTTTATAGACCAAGATCACCCAGAGAGTGGATGGAACGGTTTTCACTATTCGTTACTTCAGTACTGAATGATATAAATATGTGTGACTTCCCCTCTCGGAGAACAATCATCAATGAGAAATGCAACCAAGCAAGCAAAGGGCGCCAATCTTTAAGTTGAGGACTTAAAGATAAAATTTATAATCAAGCTTGGACAGACTCTTATCACAGGGGTGAGGTGATAGTGCACTAATCATTAAGCAGGAGAATTAGAAATTAAAAGGCTAATTAAGGCAAATTGATTAAAGTAAACTAGAAAAATACTATTTATTATATTTAATATAAATGACGACGGTTTAACGAGAACTGAATTTAAAATAGAAAATGAATTTAATAAAAAATTGAATGACTCTACTTCGCGAAAACTTGCAATATCTTTAACTCGCTTGCTCACCATGTCGTCTTGTTCTGCTGGTCCTTGGAAAGCTTCCCTCCTTGTAGCGGGAACATCACCGTTCGTCTTTGAGATCTCTTAATCTGCAGCTCAGTACCATTCCTGCCTTGCCAATTGCACCCACCACTAATTGGAAGATGACTTCAAAACTAACACTCCCTATTATGCTCTATCCCATATATTGGAGATAAGCCCTAAGTCATAGTTAGAAGAACCACCTTGGGTTATATGGAGAGGATACTCAATTAAGAATCCTTCCAACTTTACTGAAAATGTTCTCTGAAGTTTCATTTCTATCTAGATTAAAACTATCTATTGACTTAGACTGGTTCAAACCGGTCTTATAGCCGTGCTGTACGTACTTCCTCATGAGAGTGGCTATACACACCTCATTCAGAATTTCTAAGTATCGAGACGCAGAATCAAGTAGAAAATCAAGTAGAAGCTGTAGAATAACTCGTAGAATAATGTAGAGAGCGAATAAGAATCAGAATAAGTCTGATTAAGTGATGCCACGAGCTCCAACACGCTCTTTTATAACCTTCTCTCGCGCTAATTACAGGTCGCTTACACGTGGTCCAATCAGATGACACCTCTCTCCCCACTCCAGATGTTAGAGTTGACGGGCCAAAATCATGATATCAACTGTTCTTCTATTCGTCCTTTCACTCAGTATCCATGGCAACATGACGCTCCTTTGAAAATATAGGCGTTGATCAGTTCGAATAATTCTGGTCGAAATACGGTAGCTTACGTTAGGACGCGTGAACACGTGCTCGCTTTTCCCAGAACTTGTTGTCTAAATTTGTCCTCCCTTCCTCCTCGGTGATGTGGCAAGATAACTGAAATCTACTGCAAGTTAATTTTAACCAACTGTCGCAAGAATCTAAGTGAATATTAGGATATTCAGCCCTCGTTTACAGGTCGTAGTTACAAAGTAATGAAATGATAGTGAGCAAATGATTAAACATGAATTATAATACAATTACATACCAAAATAAATATCATGACGTTAACTTCCTGAATTAATTACACATAATAAAATTAACATAATCACACTGTAACGTCTGGAACGTTACATACGCCCCCATGAGTTCTTAACAAATATCACATGAGTTGAGAACTCACACACTTACTCCCACATTGACTTGTAATACCTCTATTACCTGCCCATTACGAGCGACATTATTTTCATACAATTAATTATATCTCACTCTTTCCATATCTCTCTTAGACTGCTTCCCATTGCGACTGTCTGTTATTTCAGTTCATCTTGAGGTTTAGATGCTAAATTATGCCCATCATAAGCAACTTTTCACTTTTGTAAAAAAAACAAGATTATCCTAGAGAATATAACATAATATATACAATTCAGATTACAAACTCTGCCGAGTGTCTTTTTGTCCTTTTTCCCCATCTTTCCGACATTCTTTGCTAGATAGCAGTAACACGTTCTCTTCCAATCTTTTACATTAAAAAATGGAAAACATATGATACAAATAATTTACACTTTTATCACTCTTTCGAATGTTTCACCTTATCTTGAAGCAGGATGTAATACACTTCACACACATACACACGTGATTTAAGCTCACGGTAAAACTATTGCAAGTTAGAAATGCACATACGGGAAAATTAATTATTTGCCGTCGCCAGCTTTAATTAGCCTTATGTAACCTCTCAGAAAACAAATATATAAAATTTCATGGCCTCACATACGGAAAACAGATGATCTATCGTCAATGAACGCGTAAATCTACCGCCACACAAAACATCTCCCTTGTTTACAAACACAACTAGGAAATACCACCACAATTAAGACGTAAACACATACCGCTCGTAGTCTGACATAACAAGTAGCAACTTCCCCGAGTTACTGACCTATATCTCACAATCCGGTTCAGCCACCTCACACGACAGGTATCTCCTTAAACTACTAATGTTATATGAACCATTCATTACGCTCTCGCCATCCGCTAACTTGTAAGCACAGGGTCCAAGTTTTCTATGTACTTTATACGGGCCTTGATATAAAAGAAAAAATTTCTTCGTTACCTTATCCTCACTACAAATCGTCTGAAAAAAATTACATACACCAATATACGATCTGAGCTCCTTAATATTTCTAGGTGTCGTAGTATTCAATATTTTTTCAATTCTTGTGCTCTCAGGCGTCACTCCCATTGCCGATACACGGTGCCCCAAAAAAGTCACCTCTCGTCTACTGAAAACACATTTGTCAAGTTTCAGAGTAAAACCAGCATACTCTAATTTAGAAAAAACCCTCTCCAAGTGGTCCAAGTGCTCTTCAAAGGTACTAGATCCTATAACCAAATCATCGATATAAATAGTAGCATAATCTCCAGTATCATCTCCCAAGGCAATACTAAGTGCGCGAATAAGAGCTGCCGAACTCGTACGGGTCCCAAAAGGAACACGCCTAAATTGGTACAAACTATGCTTATAGCTGAAAGCAGTAAGAGGCCTGTCTTCTGATCTTAAAGGTATCTGCCAAAAACTACTCCTAAGATCTAACGTAGAAAACCAACTCTTACCCTGAAAATTCTGTATCAACTCTTCAATGGTTTGTGATCTCAACTGATCAGCACCAATACGTCGGTTCATCTCTCTGCCATCAATACACAAACGTATTGATCCATCAGACTTAGGCACGACTATTAAGGGATTAACATACTGACTGTTTGATAATTCAATCACATCGTCTGCTAACATAGCTTGAATTTGATCCTCTACGGCTTTTGCATATTTGTGTGGTATCGGATACCGCGGTCCGCTGAATGGACTCTTATCCAGCACAGAAAAAGAATGTTCATACAGATGGGTAACACCAGGTTTCTCGGAGAAAATCTCCACGTGTTCACACAACACTTCATATAACTTGTCCTTCTGGATTTCATTTAACTCATTTCTACATACGGCTTCTTTCAAGCCACATATCTTATCCTCATTAATCCACAACTGACACAACTTCAGGCCTTCACTAGCCTCTTCATTTACTTTAGAAACCTCTCTCATTCTCCACACTGTACTAACTTCCGTTTTCTTCTGAATTTCCTCCTCAAACTTGACTTTGATATCCTCATTATTCCACCTCAAATTTAGCACAAGATCATTGTAATTTAACTGAGCCAATTTTAACGTTAACCAGTCAGATCCCAAGATAAGATCAAATATTAAATGCGGAATTACCAAACATATCTGAACGCTAATAGAATTATTAATGCAGATCGGGACAGCTACTTGTTTACAAATTTGCTTAGACTTCTTACCAACAGCCGTAATGATAAAAGTAGACTTAACAGGCATTTCCTCCAACTGAATACCCTGTTTCACTAATGACTCATACCACTGAGAACTAATACATGATATTTGGCTACCAGAATCAATCAAAACTTTAACCCACGCCCCCCAGACTTTCAATTTAACAACGGGATTGACTACTTTATTACTTGAATCTCCATTATTCTGCTCGGGTTCATACAACAAATCGTCTCTAACATCGAGGTCATATGGTAACACTTTCATGGCAAGACACTTCGCTACCTTCTTACTAGGCTGGAATTCTGACCTAACATTACAGCCTCTCGTTAGTTTAAAGGTTCCCTTTGTGTATTGACGTTGGACTCATTAGTACATTGCTCTGGCCTCCGTTGGGAATTTCCTGTCCTATATTCAGCTGCTCCGCTCCTGCTGTTCTGCTGAGGTCTGAACTGATTGCGAGTTTCGTGATTCTGTGTACTACCGTTATGTCTCATTCCGTTGTGATGACTAAAGTTCTGAATATTCTCCGTTCTACTCCTAAGGTTACCTAAAGCATCAAAACTGCCTAGTAGGTTCTCCATCTCCTGAATAGTTCCAACTTTTTGCATACAGGCCGCTTCTCTCACCCTGTCCGGAAAATGTCTCAAAAGTAGTCTTACTACATCAGACCCCTCGGTTATACCATCTAAGTTCTGACAAATCATGACATGTGCCAGGAAGTACTCGGTCATAGTAACTCCCTCATGCTGTTTGTACCTCCCAAATACCACCCTTTCTCTCTCCCTAGCTTGTATCGCTTCATTCCAGAATTTCTCTCTAAATTTATTTCTGAATTCTTTCAGGTTCGTCATCGTCTGCCTATATACCATGAACCAAGACCGAGTTTCTCCTACAAAAGCATGGTCAATATTTTCCATAACGTCTTCCCAGTCCATAGACCCTTCCTCTAGACGCTTTTCAAACCGTTTCTCTATCATCTTAATGAAATCTAGCGGGTTCGTTTGTTTCCCATTAAATTTAGGTAGTTCAATTTCCCTAATGTAGTTATTTCCTAGACAGTGCCTTCCCGTGAAAACCTGTTTATCCTTTGCCACCTGTTTTAACTTATTTTCCGCTTTCTCCATCCGGCATTCTACATCTCTGTCTCTCCTATCAACTTCTCTCTCCAAATTAACCTGCTTCTCTTTCCATGTCCTAATTTCAATCTTATTCTCTTCAGCTATCGCAAACCTTTCTTCACTTGCCCGGGTCTCATCTTCTATTCTAAGCTTTACCGTGTCAATCTCTTGTTGGACGTGGTCTTTAAATACCCGTATTTCCCCTCTTTGAGTCTCAACTATCTTATCAATACTAGTGACCTGCCTCATTACTTCCTCCCTAGTAGAGTTGTTTTCCTTCCCCATTAATTCCAGGAATTCACTTCTCTGTTCCGCAAACTTTTCTTCTACCTTTTTCCCTTGCCGTACATATTCACTTTCCTGGTCCTCTAATCGCTTATTAAAATGTTCATTTTTTACCACCAGATCGCGTAACTGCCTACTGTGTTCGTCCATTCTCCGATTCGCTTCCTCCTTATTTTCCCTCATCTCCCTGCTTAATTCAGCTTTAGTTTGCTCTAACTGTTCTTTAAGTTCATATTTAATATTCTCAATTTTAGTGTTAGTTTGTTCTAATTCACCTTTAAGCTCAGATTTAGTTTGTTCTAATTCTCTTTTAATTTCAGTTTTACTGTCCTCTATCTTACTTAACATTAATTGCATCATTCCCATTAACTGATCATTATTATTACTTTCATTGTTAGTGTTCACTTCCGCTTCGCCCCCCATCCTACTATCATCTGACTCCATACTGACTTCTTTCTGCTTGCCTTCACTCTCCATACTACTTACACTTCTATCTTCAATTTCCTCTACTAGACTACACAACTCTTCCTCTGAACTCAATACGTTATTGCCTTTTATCGCCCGTCCACTGCGCAACATCCTCTCCTCTTTCGTCTGATCAGCCATGACCCTTCCCACAATCAAACACTCTTAATGAAACGTGGATATCCAAATTTTGCCCATAATACGAATTCTGATATTGTTACTGTTATTAACTGCTCCGTACTTAATGATTTTCTCGCCACACGTTGGAGCGGCATTTTTGTGACTTCCCCTCTCGGAGAACAATCATCAATGAGAAATGCAACCAAGCAAGCAAAGGGCGCCAATCTTTAAGTTGAGGACTTAAAGATAAAATTTATAATCAAGCTTGGACAGACTCTTATCACAGGGGTGAGGTGATAGTGCACTAATCATTAAGCAGGAGAATTAGAAATTAAAAGGCTAATTAAGGCAAATTGATTAAAGTAAACTAGAAAAATACTATTTATTATATTTAATATAAATGACGACGGTTTAACGAGAACTGAATTTAAAATAGAAAATGAATTTAATAAAAAATTGAATGACTCTACTTCGCGAAAACTTGCAATATCTTTAACTCGCTTGCTCACCATGTCGTCTTGTTCTGCTGGTCCTTGGAAAG
The DNA here is from genome assembly GCF_040414725.1 of Anabrus simplex. NCBI lineage: Eukaryota > Metazoa > Arthropoda > Insecta > Orthoptera > Tettigoniidae > Anabrus > Anabrus simplex. Next base: position 297,443,565 of record NC_090265.1, on the reverse strand, counting down.
CTTCCCTCCTTGTAGCGGGAACATCACCGTTCGTCTTTGAGATCTCTTCATCTGCAGCTCAGTACCATTCCTGCCTTGCCAATTGCACCCACCACTAATTGGAAGATGACTTCAAAACTAACACTCCCTATTATGCTCTATCCCATATATTGGAGATAAGCCCTAAGTCATAGTTAGAAGAACCACCTTGGGTTATATGGAGAGGATACTCAATTAAGAATCCTTCCAACTTTACTGAAAATGTTCTCTGAAGTTTCATTTCTATCTAGATTAAAACTATCTATTGACTTAGACTGGTTCAAACCGGTCTTATAGCCGTGCTGTACGTACTTCCTCATGAGAGTGGCTATACACACCTCATTCAGAATTTCTAAGTATCGAGACGCAGAATCAAGTAGAAAATCAAGTAGAAGCTGTAGAATAACTCGTAGAATAATGTAGAGAGCGAATAAGAATCAGAATAAGTCTGATTAAGTGATGCCACGAGCTCCAACACGCTCTTTTATAACCTTCTCTCGCGCTAATTACAGGTCGCTTACACGTGGTCCAATCAGATGACACCTCTCTCCCCACTCCAGATGTTAGAGTTGACGGGCCAAAATCATGATATCAACTGTTCTTCTATTCGTCCTTTCACTCAGTATCCATGGCAACATGACGCTCCTTTGAAAATATAGGCGTTGATCAGTTCGAATAATTCTGGTCGAAATACGGTAGCTTACGTTAGGACGCGTGAACACGTGCTCGCTTTTCCCAGAACTTGTTGTCTAAATTTGTCCTCCCTTCCTCCTCGGTGATGTGGCAAGATAACTGAAATCTACTGCAAGTTAATTTTAACCAACTGTCGCAAGAATCTAAGTGAATATTAGGATATTCAGCCCTCGTTTACAGGTCGTAGTTACAAAGTAATGAAATGATAGTGAGCAAATGATTAAACATGAATTATAATACAATTACATACCAAAATAAATATCATGACGTTAACTTCCTGAATTAATTACACATAATAAAATTAACATAATCACACTGTAACGTCTGGAACGTTACATATGTTAGTTTTATCCCTGGTTGTATTTGCACGAGTAAACAAATTTCTTTTTTAGGTTACGTGTATTATCAGAAATAGGAGTTTCTTTTCTAAATTTATTGATATCCTGGTGACTGAAAGGGTGTTTTCAGACGCCTTTATCACCTCATATATGCCCTCTAAGGCACAAACCAGATCCTTTTAAGGTGAATTATGAAAACGAAATGGCAGAAGAATAATCAGAATAAGGGCATTGGGTGATCGGAACAAAATACAGGACTCAATATATTTCATTAATGCCATCTGAGTCAGTTAAGGGCAGGAGTTGATCGAAGGAGTTAGGACAGAAGGAGCCTGTTGCATGTGGTAGAGGGACAGATTATTTTCCTATTTAACATGGTACGTACCATATTATCAGTTTGTTTCATAACTGGCTTCTAATGGATGAGTAACATTAATCCATATCGTACAGGCTAATGTCGGTTGTGAGCTGGGTTATTGCGCCGTACCCTTGGTTCGTGAGCTTCTGGTATTCCTTCGGTCTCCTAGAAGGCTTTTTTCAAAGCACAGTAATTCAATTCATCATGGATAACACTAACAATTTCGGCCGTGAGAATCTTTTGAACAATTTATGAAGACATTTAAATTGTAGCCGAGCCGGAAAGGAACCCTATCCTTATTGATTGGTAGTCTGTTTTACAAACCACAAGACCAGATTACCAAGCGCCATGTCATATAATCGGAGACTTCCCAGGTATAAGGATGTATCCAACAAGTTTCCGAAAAGTGAGATTTCAGTGGAAATAGGGTGTATCATCACGCTTCTTTTCTGTCGTTTCATCATGCCTTCAAGGATGGAGCAACAAAAAGGGGGGGGGGGGACGTAGGCTGATATAAGCCAAATATCGAATTTGTCTTACCAGGACGAGACAAAGCTCATTCTAAGGCCATTGACTCAAAGAGAAAAACTCGTTAAGCCCTACGGGCCCGAAAACCATGTTTTAAAGCCCTAAAACCAACCGTTATGGAGATATTGGCACCACAATACCCCAGATCTAGGAATCGGAAAAAAATGAACTGCCGTAACCATGGCATCGTCATCTCCAGGATTCTACTTCAGCGAGATTATGTGCGTACGTTTGGGCATAGCTGCCATCCAAAATTGGTACACATCATTCCTGAGCATATCGACAGTATATCTCAAAAACTTAACAGACGCGAAGTGGTATTTATAATCTCTTTTCAAAATAAAGAAACATTTTTATTTTAGACATGATATAGGCTGTTGGGCTTATGTCGTGTCAAGAAAAAAAGGTGAAATTCTTTACGTTTCGTATAGAACTGTGCTCTTCGTCATCAGAAGAAAATTTTTACGAACAGACGGACGGAGTGGCTATGGGAAGTCCACTTTCGCCCGTAGTGGCTAATTTCTTTATGGAGCATTTTGAGGAGTAGATTATTTCTTCGGCGCCCGTCATGCCTATGATATGGTGGAGGTATGTTGATGATGCATTTGTGGTCTGGACAGAAGATCCTGAGAAAAGCCATCTATTTCTAAACCACCTAAATCAGCAACATCCTTCAATTAAATTCACTATGGAGGTGGAGTGGGACGGATGCCTTCCTTTCTTGGATGTTCGAATGAGAAGGACAACGGACGGCTCCTTAGGACATACCGTCTATCGTAAGCCTACCCACATACATACATATATATCTTCATGCGGATTCTCATCACAATCCAGCACAAAAACAAGGCTTTTCTCACGACACTCGCCAAGAGGGCGAGACGAATTTGTGAGCCATCAAATATCAAGGTGGAGATGGACACGCTCAAAGTCAAGGTAATGGTTACAGAGATTTGCAGATTCATAGATCTCTGCATCCCAGAGAAATGACCAAGCAAAGCTCACAGAATGGACAAGTGAAGAGAACTGCCTACTTGCCTTACATCCACAACAGCACAGGTCGAATAGCTAGATCCTCCGAAAACACAATATAAAAACCATGTCTGGCACCGGCACTAAAACTGCTCAGAGCCTTGGTAAAACCAAGGAAAAATTGTCCCCACTTTTATATCCTGGGGTATACAAAATTCCTTGTACTTGCGGTAAGGTATACATCGGACAAACATGCCGGTCCATTGGTACCCGTATCAAGGAACATGAACGTAATATTCGTTTCAACCAGCCAGACAAATCAACAATAGCTGAACATGCTCTATCGTCGGGTCAAGATGTCATGTTCCAAGATGCTCGAGCTCTTACCCACCCTAGACATAACAGGTCGAGGATTATACGGGAAGCTGTGGAAATACGTAGAAATCCTAGCAATTTCAACAGGGATATTGACTATCAATTAAGTAATACCTAGTTGCCAGCCAGTAAGGATTTGTGTAGGTAGTTTCCTTCCCTGTCCCTTCACTATTGTTATTTCGTCTCGGTGTTTCCAAAATTCGTACGTTCCTCATCGCCAGATGTTTCATTCCAGGCTTGCGTCAACGTCATACACCTGTCAATGTCATATGCTACGTACACTTGTTATGTGACCCTCTTAGACTGATTCTGCTAGTTCCGTCACCTTCCACTTCGAACGCTAGCGCAGTACCGCGTCCAGGGAATCATCAGGTGACGAATGAATGTACCATTTCCACTTCTGTTATAAGGTCTAAATTCAAAGCTCGTGGCTTAAGGCTTCGATCACATTGGAGGCACGCTTGTGCAAGCAATTTGATGGCGCGCGCGTGCGCAAGCGTGCATATATAAACAAAATCTGCAGAAGAGCGACAGAAACAAGTCGTGACTTGTCCTTCGCCGCTCACACTGCCTGCCACAAGCAAATGCACTCTTGCGCAAGCTTGATCTGACCCAACTTCGAAACAAAAATATTTGTTTTGTAGTTGCAAGCGTGCGTGATCTCAGTTGATTTCTAACCTTCGAAGCAGTTGCAGTGTAGTGTTTTGGAGCTCTTCACGTAATACACACTTTCGGAAATTAGATTGCCTCCTTATTCTAGGTGTGATTTTGTCCAGTATATAGTAGAAAGTGTCTGGTCTAGGTGTGATTATGTCCAGTATATAGTAGAAAGTGCCTGGTATCATTCTGAAGTATTCAAAAGTTATCAGGTTGTCTAAGCAAATCGTTGAATATTCGTGCATACTCTCCTTCTTCCTCTCTGTCCAAAAATACTCGTTCACCCACCCTTCCCTAATTTCCTGCTCATTCAAGAATAAAAACTTTAAAACATCATTTTCCAAAACAATGTCCTCATCGTCTGACATCTCCATTTCGACTGACCTGTTCATAATAATTAGCTTGCACCTGCTTGCATTTAGTGTGAGCACATTGCTGTTCACGCCAGCTTCCACACGCGTGTGCCACCAAATTACTTGCACAAGCGTGCCTCCAATGTGATCGAAGCCCAAGAAGCCTTTCTCGTGGACAGTCGAGATTTTCTTCTGATGACGCAGAGCACAGTTTTCTGCGAAACGTAAAGAATTTCACCTTATTTTCTTGACACGGCATAAGCCGAAAAGCCTATATCATGTCGATAAGTACGGGCCGTGAAAGCATCAATGGCAACATTTATTATTTTGTTTTCGTTAAAAAACTCTTAAGGGGGCGGGGCTGGAAATAACTGAGAAGTAGGTTGGCGTGAATTTTTAAGATGAGCATATCTACAGTACTGTATATCTCATAAACGTGACATGTTACAGATGTGAAAATTGGTATTTTTAATATAAAAATAAAATGTTGGTATTATTTTGGAAAAAAACACTTCACGTGGAGGATAAAAGGGAGAGAAAATGTTGAATTATTTTTATTAGGATATTGATATATCAAAAACTGAAGAATCTTCATTGAAGACGTATGTAAAAATTGGTATTTGCAGTCTCCTTTGAAAAGAAAAATATGTATTCTTTTGTTTTCGGAAATTCCACTTACGGGGTGATGAAAGGATTGAAACGTTTGTTGAATTATTTGTACGAGGACGCTTATATCTAAAAAAATCTAAAGATGTTACAGACGTGAAAATGGGTGTTTGGATTCTCTTTAAAAGTAAAAAAAACACGCTTTTGGGGAGGAAAATTAACTTCGGGGAGGGGGTGGGGGTGAGAAATATGAGTTGAATAATTTTCATGAGGATACAAATATCTCAAAAACTGAAGATGTTATAGTAGTGATAATTGGTATTTGGAAGCTCTCATAAATAAACACGTATTTTTTTGTTTTCGGAAAATTCACTTAACCGGGGGGGGGGGGGGAAAGAAATGATGATGAAGTTGAACTTTTTTATGAGCATACTTATATTTCAAAAACTGAAGATGTTACAGGTGCAGAAATAGGTATTTGGAATCTCCTTTTAAAAATAAAACCCTTTTGTTTTACTTGAGAGAAATCATTCTCACTTGTATAGTTCTATGTCGCATGGTCACCTTAGGCCCAAAACGGCAATGCCAGAAACGTGATTTACAAAGAGTTTCTGGGGTAAATGAAACTCAATTTTTCAGTGAGAATTTATACTTTAGGAATTTTCAGATAATATCTTAGTACAGTATCGAGGAACGATTACTTTTATCAAATTACGAAATCCAAGCGAGAGAAGCCGCGGGTAACTGCCAGTACTCGTTAAACAGATTCATGAGAACCGTTCCGAGACTTCTCCTACTGTATTGTAACAAATGAATCGCGAAGGAAGAAGGTACGCATTAGATGTCCACAGGATGGCGTATCGTAAGATTCTTGCGAGCTTTAAGGAGTGTAAACATCCTCCTTTGGGCTGTGTAGTCTGGTGTCGCACAAGAAATTCCTCGTTTACACCTTGCCAGACGAAGTCTGTTTCTTCTTCCCGCATCACAGAGCCAGCTACTGTTTATTTGCGCTGGCCCTTGCCAGCTGAAATAAGAAGCAGAGTTTATTCCTCTCGTCAGTGGGGATAAAGTCTAAACCTTGAATTGAATTACAGCGCCATTATTCATCGTGCTGAAATACAGGTGTATTTGTTGAATATTCTGTTAAACTTGAAATTTATTGCATGCGTAGTTCCTATTTTCAGTTATTTATAGTAAATAGTGGAAACTATGAATCAGGTTTGAGTGTACAGTATCCAAATAAGTATACACCGTGGGTTTTCAAACAAAGCACATTATGTCAGTTAAAAATTAGAAATGTTTACGTGTTCACACAGCCCTTCAGAGCTATTCAACAAAACAAAATCTTAGCATAATTTTAAACAAAAATGCTCTTATTTTAATAGCAGGCTGGCATATGTACCCGTTCTTCGCACTGGAATTGGTAATCGATTTCACGATTCCTTCAAGAATCTATGCGATGTTACATGCCTGTATTTAAACGTTTAATACGGCATGTTAAACTGATATTCTCCTACGAAAGCACGTGGCAGTAACGTGAAGTACGATAAAGCTGAACAAAGTGGAGACAGAAATGAGTAGACCACAGAGTTTACTAAACGATACAGTTCCTGGTCAGAAGTTGGGCGTAATTCTCTCTATTCCTTGGTTACATATTGTTGTTCATCTGAAACCAGAAGTGGTACTGGGGCTGAAGACTCATGAAACCGTTCGTTGACGATAACTTCTCCTATTATCTGTTCTATCTAAAATAAAATGGCTCGTTAGTTAAACCATTTAATCCTACTTGAAATGGTATGTCAGCCTGTAAAAAAGTCCATTAATGATAACTCCCTTGTTATCCTCCTACGGAAAAGGTGCACATGAGAAAAAATTTAGAAATTGATTTCCATTTAGGGGGGTTAATAGTTTAAATGAGTATATCAATGTCTCAAATACTTTAGAGTTTACAGACGTAAAAATGGGTATTTGGAATTCCCTTTAAAAATAAAGGCCACTTATGGTTAAAATCCCCGACCCCGCCGGGAATCTAACCCGGGACTCCTATGACTAATCGCCAGCACGCGAACCACTCAGCCATGGAGCCGGACTATGGATAAAGCTGGTGGTCGAATTAAGGTGAAGGAGAGATGAACTAATGTACAGGGAGACCTAGAGGACTAGAAATATAATGATGAATTTAGGGTAATAACAGTAGAAGCAAGTAACGGCTGCTCGCCATCAGACTGCAAAGCTGGATAACAGAGAATAGTGTTGGAGCCACAGTACATACAGTACAGTATATCGGCTGCGGTTTCCTACTGGCACATACGTACATTCTCTGGAAGTGTAGCAACGCAGTCGTCCCAGATATTTGGAACGGCCACTGCTGCAAGCAACAAAACATAATAGTTAGCGTTCGAATAATTATTCAAGGGTTGGGTTCATTTACCAAGGAAGATATTCGATAGATATCCAGACTCCCAGAATCATTTAAATAAAATTTAGATAGCAAACTGATAGGCAATATGCCACCGCAGATCGGTGGTGATTGTTGGTTATTAAACAGGAATATATTGACAGCTAGATTATTTACATCCTTGGGCACCGAAAGACTTAACAGTAATGAGAAACGCATGTATTCTTCAGTTTTTTTAATTATTATTATTATTCCTATCCGTAAATACCACCAGGATTCGATAATAACAGGGCGTGGTTTGTCAGTCCGGGCGTGAAACCCGACCGCTCGCCTATGTATTACTCTGATGCAAGCAATGAATGAGGAAACGACTTGTGTTCAACAGGTAGTAACCAAGCCAGCACATCAGACGGTTTATTTTTATTTATTTGCCACCATTCTTCACACGAGTACATTCCACATTCTACATCCCTGATTTACTGCTTTAGTTTTTAACTGTCGCCTGAAAGAGAAATATTCAAAGAACACCAGAATAGGTCTGGTAAAATAACATCAGTAATCGAAGCAACCTAAGCAAAGCAAACAAGCTTGTTGTATTATGTGATTGTTGATATCGTGGTATAGCCACAAGGACCTCCAATTTTACTCGGCATATGAACCGCAGGGATGTGGAATTTCATATAGAATATCCCACTTCTATTCGCCAGAATTGGAACCACGGCTGCACTTAATAATTTTGTAGTACAATTAACTATGCTACTCAGCTATCGCATCACATTAGTGGAATATTATACCGCATATTTTGTAACAAATATTAGAAATACTGGAAGTATTTACATTCCAAGGCCCTCATAGTCAGTAAAGAGATGGCTTTTCTTGACATTGTTACGTATAATTTTTTGATCATACTTAGTGTTGTAATTGCTTCACTATTTATTTTAATTTTTTCCCTTGTTTTGTTTGGTGCTTTCTCTTACACCGAACCAAGGTAAACAAATATATGAAGTTAATGCCATTTATAGTTACTACAAAATAATTTTAATTCCTTGCCTGTTAAATAACTGTGAATATTATTATTATTATTATTATTATTATTATTATTATTATTATTATTATTATTATTATCCGACTCATTGGCTGAATGGTGAGTGTCAAGGCCTTCAGTTCAGAGGGTCCCGGGTTCGATTCCCGACCGTGACAGGGATTTTAATCGCGTCTGATTAATTCTTCTGCTCCTCGGACTGGGTGTTTGTGTTCTCCCAACACTTTCCTCTTCATATTCAGACAACACACTACACTACCAATCTACCAACCACCACAGAAGCACGCAATAGTATTTAAATCCCTCCATTTAGGGTTGACGTCAGGAAGGGCATCCGGCCGTAAAACAGGACCAAATTCACATGTGCGACGCAGTTCGAGTACGCAACCCCACAAGTGTGGGAAAAGCGGTGGGATAAGATGATGATTATCATTACTGTATTGCTATGCTTAGCATAAACTAACCATAATTATATTGTAGCAATAATGTTTACATTTAAAGAGAAAATAAATATTTCTCATACGGCTTTCTGACTAATGAGAAGGAGTGGGTGTACCGTTTGATGACATGTACTGCGGGTAGCTCAGCACCACTTCCGGACAACTGCCTGGAGCTCGTCGTTCGAGGTGACCTTCTTCTTTCATTGCGTAGTCACCGGGGAAAAGATCGCGATCCTCATACACCGGGTACGCATTTCAGACTGCTACTTTTCTCATTTTATGAAGGAGTCTCAATCATTTTTAACGCCGTAAATATAATGTTATTGTTCCCAAATCTGGCTCAGTGGATCAATGCTAGTGCTTCCAGCTCATGTTCACTAGTTCACAGATTCGTTGCTGTCTGACGTAGTCGATTTACGAAGAACGGTCAAAAATCTTGGTAATCCATGTCACCGTTGTTGCATTATAAAGATTTCTGGTGGTGCGCCCAGTACCACCCGAAAAATTCATCAACTCTTTCGCAGTATCCGTTTAGTGTCTGGCTCGTTGGACGCAAAGCCCCGTGGCCTTCATATCAGAGGGCCCGGGTTCAATTCTCGGCTGGATTAGGAATTTTAACGACGTCTAGCTAAGCTCTCTGACTCGGAATGCGGGTGTTTGTATCTGTCTTAGTGTTCATCTTCGGCTATACACAACACATCACACTAGCAACCACCAGCGAAACATTCCATACTTAATTTAGGGTTTGCGACAAATAATATCAGGCCATAAAATGGCACCAAGTCTCCCCGTACGACACGGTTTGAATCTGTGAACGCACCAGAGGGTTGTAAAAAGGAGCGGAAAAATAAGAAGAGGTCCTCCAATGTGGTGTAGTGGTTAGTGTGATTAGCTGCCACCCCCGGAGGCCCGGGTTCGATTCCATGTTCTGCCACGAAATTTTTGAAAATTGGTACGAGGGCTGGAACGAGGTCCACTCAGCTTCGGGAAGTAAACTGAGTAAAGGTGGGTTCGATTCCTACCTCAGCCATCCTGGAAGTGGTTTTCCGTGGTTTCCCACATCTCCTCCAGGAAAATGCCGGGATGGTACCTACCTTAAGGCCACGACCGCTTCCTTCCCTCTTCCTTGTCTGCTCCTTCCAATTCTTCCATCCTCCCCCGCAAGACCCCTGTTCAGCATAGCAGGTGAGGCCGCCTGGGTGAGGTACTAGTCATCCTCCCCATTTGTATCCCCCGACCCAGAGCCTGAAGCTCCAGGACACTGCCCTTGAGGCGGTAGAGGTGTGATCCCTCGCTGAGTCCGAGGGAAAAGCCAACCCTGGAGGGTAAACAGATTAAGAGAGATAGAAGAAGAAAAGAAGAACAAGAAAAAATAATCATTTTACGCTTTCCTTGCTGGACATATGAGCAATCGGAATATCAATATTAGTAGGCTGGTTAGACAGATGATACATCAGAAGTTGTACAACTCAGTAAATGAGGTCAGATTATTATTATTATTAGGTCTATTATTATTATTATTATTATTATTATTATTATTATTATTATTATTATTATTATTATTGTTCAATTGACAAATGCGCAGCGATGGTCCAATTCTACGAACATGAAGGTGCTGAAAAGGACCACACATCTCCTTCTTGTTCGCTCTTTGACCGAGAGGTCGTTTCCGACAGTTCGGTCTCATCTTATCACTGTTGCTTTCTTAGCACCACCCGGAGGACACGTGTAGGGCAGTGTAGTGGTTAAACCTACGGAAGTGAAGCAACGTAGCTGCTAAAGTAAAAACTAAAATAATATTCTTCAGAAACTTGCTGGTACATCATGGGGAGCCAATACTCATGTTCTAAGATCAACAGCATTAGCCTTATCATATTCTGTTGCTGAATACTGCTACCCCACTTGGATTAAAAATTAAATAATTGAAGTTCAACCAATTCAATACATAAAAGAAAGAAATGTAGTAATTACATTCTTATTTAAATGGGACCGGTTTCGACCCTAGTCCAGGTCATCGTCAGCCGTAAAAACAAGTAGGCGAAATCACACAATGTTTATGAATATTGGAGAAATGGGTCAGTTTCACACTCTGTCAGGCACAAAGTCACAACACTATCAAATAATATATGAAGATTATAAATAACTTGAAGTCGCAGACGAATAGATTTGTAGAAACAAAACGCCAGTTCCCGGTGATCAGCGCGGCACATTCAAGGTCATGCGCTGCGGTCTCGAACGCCAAAGTAGAGTGGAGAATGTCTTGAAGGTCCAATATTTTTTTTATATACGTACTTAACTTCCCGCAACCGAGACAAATATTGGACCTTCAAGACATTCTCCACTCTACTTTGGCGTTCGAGACCGCAGCGCATGACCTTGAATGTGCCGCGCTGATCACCGGGAACTGGCGTTTTGTTTCTACAAATCTATTCGTCTGCGACTTCAAGTTATTTATAATCTTCATATATTATTTGATAGTGTTGTGACTTTGTGCCTGACAGAGTGTGAAACTGACCCATTTCTCCAATATTCATAAACATTGTGTGATTTCGACTACTTGTTTTTACGGCTGACGATGACCTGGACTAGGGTCGAAACCGGTCCCATTTAAATAAGAATGTAATTACTACATTTCTTTCTTTTATGTATTGAATTGGTTGAACTTCAATTATTTAATTTTTCATGTTAATAATTTCAATACGGAACAATGAAATTTTTATCTTTAAATACCCCTCTTGGATCAATAGTGTTCACACAAAGAAGATCGATGTACAACCCAATCAGGCAATGCGCATAATCTCGGGTTGCATTCGGAGCACGAACACACTATGGCTTCCTGTTCTCAGCAATAATGCACCTCCAGCCCTAAGACGATCAGAAGCTCTCCTAAAGGTTTGGAAGAACATTCAGCAGAACCCCCAACTACCCATCCATCAAGATATTACGCACACTGAACATCAACGACTGAAATCAAGGAAACCACCCTGGCGTACAGGAATGGATCTTGAAAGAATCTCTTTTCATGTTAACAGTTCATGGAAAGCCCAGTGGGATCAGTCTTCGGTAGTGAACAAACATCTGGTTGAGAATCCTTCTAAACGAGTACAAGGATTTGATCTTCCAAGACGACAGTAGAGAATCATCAAGCGGATAAGAAATGGACAAGGCAGATGTGGTTATCTGTTGTGCAAATGGGGTTGGACTAGGTCTGCAGATTGTGATTGTGGTGCATCTTCTCAGTCAATCACCACATTGTTGCTGACTGCCCAATTCGAGCTTTCAAAGCAACGCTGATGGACATTCACCGCACATCGGATGAAGCAGTTGATTAGGTCAAAATGCTAGACCTAGAGTTATAGTATTGTACGGACTTGTGACTACGCACATTTACCCTGAACTATATACATGTGTGTACATAGATTCATCATACGATGAATAAATAAATAATAATAATTATTATTACATTGTTTTCGCTGGGCTGAGTAGCTTGGACGCGAGAACACTGACCTTCTGAGCCCAGCTTCGCAGATTCGATCCCAGCTCAGTCCGGCGGTATTTAAAGATGCTCAAATATGTCAACCTCGTGTCGATTGATTAACTGGCACGTAAAAGAACAACTGCGGGATAACATTCCGACACCTCGGCTCTTCCGGAAACCGTAAAAGACTTTCTGCGTGACGTCGTCGTGTCTATGATAAGTGACTCCCTAAACATTTTGCATCACCAATTGGAGCCTACTTTTAGTAGTAATGAATGTTTTACATTGGCGGTATTACGATATCATGATTTTATAAAAATTTGCAACAGTTTTGTATTTATTCTGAATCTTTGTGTTCGGCTGTATATACAGTCAGATGAAAACAATTAGCTTATCTTTCCAATAACATTATTATTATTATTATTATTATTATTATTATTATTATTATTATTATTATTATTATTATTATTATATTGTTTCCAAGGTAACGGGTTCGATCCTGGGTGAGAGCGATGGCATTTGGAAGTGTTTAAATATCACAGCTCCATATCCTTATCTTCCGATTATATTGGGAATCTACGGCGGGACAACTTTCCGACACACTGCCGTCCCTTGAAAACAATAGGAGCTGAATGGACCTTAAACAAACAACACGTTGGTTTGAATATATATAGTAGTATCAGCTCCAGTCCCTCAAAAATGCCTGAAATTCGTGTCAGAGCACGAGCCTGATCTGGACCAATAGGAAACTGGGAGAATTTATGTGCACGTAAATTAATTCCTGCAGACAACATTACAGTACCTTGGCCTCTCCAAAGACAGTAAAATTAGTGAGCTATAGACATGGACTGTTATGGACTATTCCACTTTAATGAATACTTGTCACCGTCACTTCATGGACTGAAGCATCATGATGGGTTCTTACATAGAACATATCCTATTGCCTTGTGTTATCATATAATATTGCAGTTTGTTTCCGGCAGTGATACACGCAAAATTGATTAGGCATATTCGATTTATAGTTGAACGCAAGTTAGCTTTACCCGATAAACAAAATGGGTTAAGGTGTGGATTTGCTGTACAGTATCGGTTTTCAGATTCGAAGATCATGAATTCAAAGAGTGAAATAAAATATCCTTCGGCACTAAACGCTGTGCGATATGGTGACACATTAGGTGGCTTCCAGAAAAAAACTAATCATTAGGTTCTCTAATATCTGATAGAGGAAAATGAAACATCGAAATTGAAACGAAATAGTCTGAAAGGTTCCATTTCAAAATGCCTCCACATGTTAGCTATAATATAATTTCATGTGGCTATTTCTAGCCAAGTGCAGCCCATGTAAGGCGGACCCTCCGATGAGGGTGGGCGGCATCTGCCATGTGTAAGTAACTGCGTGTCATTGTGGTAGAGGATAGTGTTAAGTGTGGTGTGTGAGTTGCAGCGATGTTGGGGACAGCACAAACACCCAGCCCTCGGGCCATTGGTATTAACCAATGAAGTTTAAAATCCCCGACCCGTCCGGGAATCGAACCCGGGACTCTCTGAACCGAAGGCCAGTACGCTTACCATTCACCCAACGAGTCAGACCACATGTTAGCTGAGCATACTATAATAACCAGAGTAATTATTATTTTTATGGGCAAGGGCAGGTATTTATGGAGATTTTGTTTTATTACTTGTACTTTTTAATATTAATGTCAACGGATGTTGTTGGGTATTTTATTAACCCCTGACGGAGATTTATGGAAATTGTGGAAAATGTCGTTTATATGGAACTGGAATATAAATCCAATATGAATATTACTTTCCACTACTATAAATACATAACATTAAAGGTTCATTATAGTCTGAATGGACACGCAGGTGTCACTTCAATTGTAATCAATCCAAATATTACAAATTTACAGAAAAATGTTCCATCACTCGCATAAAAACTTTTCTTGGCTTATACACGTGTTTTAGTGGAAACTGGAATGATTGTGCGTCCCGTCTTAAAATTCATATCTCACTACATGAAAGACGAAAGGAATTAAAGAAGAAGATTACTGAAACTTTGTGATAATGAGAGACAGCCCCCACCCTTATCTCACCCGAATTTTGCGAGAACAAGCCGTAAAACTCCAAGCTGTGGAAAATATCTTAGGCCAATTCTATTTTACAGTGTATACTGTACACATATAACCCGTTGTTTCCACAATCGATAGGTATATGCAGGTGTTTAATCCTTAGTAATGTTTCTGGACATAACCGAAATTAAATTAAACAACCAAACCATATCCAGCAGCAAACGCCCTTTAAAAAAAATCAGAAAATTTTAAATTCACTAGAAAACGACACGATAGTGCTAATTCGCCATTGCATTCATATTTCGCTTTGAAACGCCGTTTTACAAAATGTCGATATTGTTTTTTCTAGACATTATGAATCACAAACCCATAGTTCGTTAATTTCAGCAAGAATCAGGCATGTATCTATTTATGCCGTGTTTATGTTTTGTCGCTACCGTATCTCCACAAATACGCATATACTCTTGTCTGATTATAGGGGCTGTGATTAGCACATTGGATCAGCTAAAGGGTTTTCAGCAGGAAGGACAATGTTTGAATCCTGGTGAATCATAGAGAGCGTGGAATATGTGGAGAAAATGCCACGTTAAGAATAGCCACACCATTAAAATATTATTATTGTTGTTGTATTTTTAATGCAAAATAAATCGAAAACCGTTTCCCGCAGATATGTCGGTAATGGTATGCTATACCAGAAAACGAACAGCAAAAAAGGTGATCAATTATTTTTTCCAACAACTTTAAAAAAAATGTTAATATAATTTTGAAAGTATGGAAAAGGAATTAAGGGTTCCCTTTCGAATGTTCTAATAATTTTAACCTGAATTTCTTTGTGCCTTTGCTGGCGGGACCTAGTGTTTACAGTGCACTATGTCTTCTGGTCTGGGCTAGAGCAATTTTGTTACTTTCATTGATCTGTCTCAGCTTTATCCTTGGCTTTGACAAAATGAAAGTGACTGAGGTATCAGTGAAGCTAGTAATGCCATTCCTTCTGCAGCCAGTCCCTGCTATGAATGGTGTGAAAATATTGCTCATAGGGTTGGTTGGTCATGCATTTCAGTGGGCTTGGCAGACTGATATGTAATGGCAACTTCTGGATCGGTGAGGAAAGCAACGGGAAACTACCTCACTCCTCATTTCCCTAGTACGCCTCTTCAGTGATGCCTAGGCCATCTATGACAGCTGATGTCAGAGCTGTTGAGGATCCAACCAGCCTTCGGGCTGAGGACTAAACATACATATTTTCTGCTCATATCTCAACTTATGCGGCATTTATTTGAGCAAATGTGACGTTACGCTTCCATAACTGTACAAACAAACGTTCAAACAGTAATTTGACGAATGTTATAATTAATCACTTAACACACACGAAATATTAGCCGAAAATTCGGGTTGTACAAATAGAAAGGCTGATTTATAATTCGTCTATATACAAGTTAATTAACTCTAGTATTCGATGCATAAAACGTGTAAGAGCACAACAAGGAAGGAATAATTAGGCAATAAGCCGTGTAGAAAATTATCATCGTGCAGTCTTGATTTTTCATTACAGTCCTTTACGTCTACTTTCTCTCCCTTTACCATTGTGATTACACTGGTAACATTAGAGGGGCACGTTGAGTAGTGTGTATCAGCAAATGGCTCACCTTTCCACCTCATTGGGACAGCTTCAACTGGGGTAGAAGAGCGGGCAGCAGCCGATAGGGAGTCGAGGTCAGACCGATAAATTGAATCAGCTTCGGAAGCCACCTGTGTGCCCAGCATAAAGGGGAAATGTCGATTAGTAAATAACCACTTCTAGGGAGGAAAATACACTTATCAAAATGGCTCGCAACAATTTCAACCCACTAAAAAATCTACGACTTCTTTTCCAGCGCTATAAGGGAGATGATGTGTGTAAAATGTGAAGTATATCATGTAGAGCATCAGCCACGTGTATTTATGAGGGTGAATATTGCGTACCTATCATTTACTGTCCGGAATAAAATTATGATTATTTAATAATTACAGGGAATATGGGAAGTGAAAACATCACTAGTACTCACCATAGTGGCCGTGGCTCGAATACCGGCCGATAATACTAGGATTTTTTAATATTAATGTCATATTCCTATGGTTCGGGTTCCACGTAAAACCAGAGTACCGACGCTGTGGTCATTATATCTATAGTCATGTAAAACTACTCTACAAATTTTCTCCTTTACATTCATAAGGCCTTTTATGAAATTTTACTTTCTTTACACCGTACTCTCACTTTTAGGAGATTAGAATCATTAATTTAGACGTCACTTGAAACGCCTATTACTACCTAGAACTTCGGCACCGTAGTTATGAAGATGCCAGAACCCAAAATATTACGTAGACAGTCAAAAATTTTGTGTACACGCTTCAGTGGGTGCAGTGGTGTATGCATGCGTGTATGTACAGTAGGCTGCGTACCAATCCCCTCTGTGGCGCGCCATGTAGGAGCAATTATTGCCGCCCATGATGTTTCTACGAGATACGGATTTATGTCATTCTATGCGTCTCATCGAGCTGTTAGTGTAAAGATTTCATCCTTATACTATGAGGTCTTTCTAAATAAGGTATTCCTGGGATCACGCTTGTTGTTCGCGGTGTGTTTCTACTGTAATGGGCTGCCCAGGTCCATGGCTAAATGGTTAGCGTGCTGGTCTTTGGTTACAGGAGTCCCGGGTTCGATTCCCGGCAGGGTCGGGAATTTTAACCATCATTGGTTAATTTCTGTGGCACGGGGGCTGGGTGTATGTGTTGTCTTCATCATAATTTCATCCCTATCACGACGCGCAGGTCGCCTACGGGAGTTGAATTGAAAGACCTGCACCTGGCGAGCCGAACATGTCCTCGAACACTCCCGGCACTAAAAGCCATACGTCATTTCATTTCACTGTAATGGGCTACAATCTATAAGGTGTTAATACACACCATATGTGTAATACGATTCACAATATGTTTAAAATTAAATTTAAATGGATATTAATAATGATTATTGTTATTAATTGTTATTTATTCCGGAGGATGCTTCCGAAGTCGTTGAAGACTGATAATTTTCATGGAGATTTCTTTGAGTAATTTGCCGGGAGCAAATTTGACATTCTTGGTATTTTCTACAGAGTCGGACCAAGACCTTTTCTAACATGTAACGTAGGTTGTTCAGAATGTAATTTATGGTTATCTTCGTACTCTTCCACAGCAAGTTACATATACTCACATAGACATTCTTACAACACAAGACACATTTACTTCGGTTCTTCTCGTCGTGGAGGAATAAAATGAGGGCAGTTATCAACTTAACAGTAACGTTCTCTCTAACGTCAGTTCAGTCTAAACGGTTTGAAAATAAACGTCTGAGTAGTTGTAAAGTGGAGCAAACAATATATCTATCTTAAAATGTTAAAATAGCTTTAAACTTTACGAGCAAGGTAGCGTGCAGAGAGCTCATCCCTCATACTCAAGCACGTAATAATCGTGCCCTCTCAAGGCAGACATTAATTAATCAAGGAATTATCTTAATTTAAAACTAAACATGCTGAGGCGTGAATTGGACTGCGTAAGAAGAGCCACTTCTCGACCGTGTGATAAATGATCAGCAAACACCCAGAAAGCGGTGAGAGAGTGATAGAACTTTATAAGAGGTACTAAGAATCACGGATAGGAGATAAGAAGCTCAACAGCAGTGATCCATTGATTTAAGTCTTAACATTTCCCCACCCTCACACAATAGATCGAGATTTGATGTTCAATATCTGCATTACCCAGTTTCTATAATCTTTTTCGTCGACCCATTTAGTTTCAAAGATGATAAAATAACAGTCATCTTCATGCTGGCCATGAAGGTCACTGGAAATACTAGAATGTAAAGGCTACCACTATCTGTAATTTCTACACTAACATAGAGTGATCAATGATATTTCCAACCTACTTTGCAGCCGGTAATCAACAAGTTACATGTCGTACTTCTCACTGTTGTGGTAAGCTTGGTGAATATCAGGTCCATTTCCCCTCTTCTAAAGATGGAAATTTTATTCAAAAATCTATCGATGCTCTGATGGAAGAATTGAACCTCGGTCCTTCCGAGTGATAAAACCATTTTTAAAGGCGTGTATATGGAGAAATAGGGCTATCTGGATTAGGGTGTAAAGACGTGCTTGGTTCAGGTGGAAGAGCAAGGGCTCGGTTCCCCACTGGGAAATCGAAAATTATAGAAATGAAATTTTGACTTCTGGAGAAACACATAGTTCCAAGGTTGACGCCGTCTAGACCACAAATGAGTGCCTGTTTAATTGCTGGTCACCAAGTCTATCTCACATGAAATTTAGTACCGAAGTTACAGATAGTTGAAATCAGTACTCAACTCACCACCGTCAACTTTGTCGTATGTGTTGTCGTTAAAGAAACTACATGAGAACAGTGTATTGTACGTTCCTCGCATTTTATCACACTTAATTGTGATTATCATCAAACTATAACTAACCTCCCTGTTGATACCCGCAACAAGCATTATGTCTTTAGGTTCAACCATTTATTAGAAAAGTGTACCTGCGAGGAATTTACACAAAACTACTCGCTTCTTGAACTCCTGAACTTGCGGATGTAACCTAAAAGTTATCTTTACGTCAGTAAACGTAAGGGAATACTTAATTTTGCCATTGAAGTTCAATGTGTACCGTGATAATTCCTCGACGACTCAAGCTGCAGTCTGAATGGGAACTGTGGGTATTCTGATATTTACAGATTTTTCATGTGCGTAGGCTGTAGGGAAGTCAATGAGCAGTTACTGTTGAGTATTACCTTAAATCAATAAGGCAGCGGAGAAAATATGATACGTAAAATTACAACACGAAAATCGAAATCGTATTTTAGCGTATATATAGGCCTACCCAGTTACCTTTCTTTGTCGTTTCATGAATATTGTGCGGTATAAGATGCTTACAGCTAGAAAGAGAAATGTATCCATTCATCGTGACACATTCTGATGGTTATCATAAATGTGATTTCTTCCTGATTTCTTCCCACGTTAAATACAGATAAATGACGCTAGAATACATTATATCATATCGTCGCTCGACCGGTAAAAGGTTGTATTCCACAAAGTCCTTCCTATCAATTATTCTCCTTAAGACTGGTCACGCCTCCCAGCCACGTATGGATATACAGTCCATCAGAACAAATTTTGTTGTGTTCATTTTCCTATGCACATCTGTAAAGGAAAATGAACCTTACAGTACCGTACTGTACGAATGTACGTTCGCATTACGTATTTACGCACTCCTAGTGTACAATGCATGTAAGGTTCATTTTCGTTTAATCGTCGACATAGGAAAACGAACACAACGGACATTGATCTGATGGACTGCGTATCCATATGTGGCTGGGAGGCGTGACCAGTCTTAAGGAGAATAATGGATAGGAAGAGTATTGTGGGATACAACGTTTTACCGGTGAAGCGACGATATATAATTCTAAATGATTATAGCTACACACACTATAATTGGTACCACAGTGTTTGGCACATTAAGTTTGATCCTACCGGTATAGTACCGGTATTCTACTAAGTTTCATTTTCATATACAAAGCAGCAATGTCTCTTCAAATAAAAAGTGGTTCACAGGAATGTTTTCTCACAGCTGTACGTACAGTAAACTGTAGATATTCGAACCGTGCCCATTAAATACAATGTTTATAAACATTGCTATGAATATGAATCTTTCACACAACTGTTACTGTTAACGTCAACATAATAATTGGTTTGAAACTTTAGTAATAGGTACACATATACGCAGATCCTTTAAGGAATCGTTGAGTCATTTCTCGTCTGCTTCTATTATTATTATTATTATTATTATTATTATTATTATTATTATTATTATTATTATTCGTAGTAGTAGTAGTAGTAGTAGTAGTTGTTGTTGTAGTAGTAGTAGTAGTAATGACACCAATCAATCTTCTCATCGCTTCCATATTCTCCTCCTTCTTCTTATTCATAGGCGTTTTCCCACCAGGATACGGGACAGCCAGTCTACACCGAGCCTTCTACTTCGTCCAGCAGGTCGTACGCTCACATGCCACTTACCCTTACGTACACAGTCCACCCCGGGTTATCCTCGCCGTCCACTAGGCCTACATCCGTCAGAGGGCGAGAGCTGAGGCCGTGTTCCCATACCAGTTGAACCTTTTTTCTCGAACCTTGTCCTGTACCAGGGCGACTTCTCAGGAGGCCTGGTGGGCTTTATTCCTGATGGGATCGAGACGCATGACTCCCACTGATCATTTTAGCATCTTCATTTACATAGTATGAAGCATCTGTTTGTATCTTGTGTTCGAAGGCCAACACTACGCTCATTGGGAGTAAAACTGTGCGGCGGTATATCTTTGGCTAGATATATTTCTGTCACAGAGGACACCTGTGACCTACCGTATATATCCTTCCCTATTGTTATGTTAAACATAATAACTAGATACCAGTGATGGTTTTATATCCATGATAACTGTTGTATTTTAATTTAAGACGTTAAACAGTTTTAAATTTTCTAGGACAAATACAATTCCCCTTTTATCATCATTCTTCCAGTGATAATTACTTCACATTTCTGTTCACATTTCGATAATCTTAATTATCTTCCTGATCTTTTTGCACATTTACATTTGATTGAGTTTCAATTTCAATTTCAACGGAGTGCCGTGCAGGAGTAGTATAATCCTCAAATACACAGATGAACTCACTCCAGTTATAGGCACATTTAATTATAAATCAGTTAAAGTAACTTAGTTACCTTGCAGAATCATACCTTGCGGGTATCCAGTATCTGCAGATTATGATATCCTCCCACGAAAAGAAACGAGAAAAGCAGGAGCTAAGCAATCAAACGAGCGAGTTGATTACGCGGTACAAACCGTGTAGCTATAAGTTTGCATTCAGGAGTCGATGGATTTGAACCCCAACATACGCATCCTTGAAAATGGCTTGCTATGATTTCCTCTTTTAACTCCAGGAAAATGCTAGGTTTTTACCATAATGAAAGCCATGACCGCTTTCCTATTCCATTGTGGCCGAAATCCTACCTGAGTTAGTGAGACTTTAAACCCATAGCAAAAAAAAGTGCTTGCTTTGATGATCTGTTGCGGATCAGTTTTTCGTATGAGATTGCATGTCCCGCTGGTACCCAGCGTTAATGTTAATTTTTGTGTGGTCATGAAATGGCGTATGGCTTTTAGTGCCGGGAGTGTCCGAGGACATGTTCGGCTCGCCAGGTGCAGGTCTTTTGATTTCATGCGCATAGGCGACCTGCGCGTCGTGATGAGGATGAAATGAGGATGAAGACGATACATACACCCAGCCCTCGTGAAAGCTAAATTAATCAATGATGGTTAACATTCCCGAACCTGCCGGGAATCCAACCCGGGACCCCTGTGAGCAAAGGCCAGCACGCTAACCATTTAGCCTTGGAGCCGGACTGTGTGGTCATAATGGAATGCATATATACTTATAGCGCATTTCTATAAACATTGCCAAGAATCTGAATCTTTTATACTACAGTTAACGTCGTCATGAAATCTTTCACCAAATAATCTCATTCATACGAGAACAATAACGTACAATGGTTCAAAGACGGGCGTCAGGAACCTTCTGGTGGCTGTTATGAGAATGGATCCACCATGAACTGCTGTTCGTCTGCAGCCGAAGTCCATACAGTGCTGTAGCCTTTTGCCTGATTGACACAGGTTCCGTATCTAAAATGTTTGAAACGTTTAAAACTTTTTTTTCTTTTTCAGAAGGAAGCCATACTTTCTAGTGTCGGCTAAGTTCAATCTAATATATAAAAGCAAGTCGGGCTGGAGCGATGTATATATACATATTTAAAAATGTAAAAAGACGTGAATTAATGTGGCACTTTCAGAAATCTCAGAAATGTGAAACTTGGTACGGGAGAAGCTGATGACCCCAGGATCCCTAGAAAAATCGAAAATTCTCAAAATTCCATGAAGGGGGCACACAGGGGGGCTCAAATTTTGGGCTCTGCATAAGAACGCAGTCGTATAATATATCCAAAACGACATCCTATAGGTTTCGTGGGCTTAAAACTTTTCGGGAATTTCCGAATTTTTGTCCCCCGTCCCCCAAATCAAGATGGCGGCACAACCTGCCAGACGAGGTACAATATTGAAATTTGGTGAAATTGTAGCTTTCGGTCCCTAACCGACGGGAAAATTCCAAGATGTTCAAATTTTTCACTTTTTACCCCCAAAGATATCGAAATATGGAGGCAATTTTAATGACTGTGCAGACATTCCTTTTGATCTATTTTTTGGCTAAACGGTAAGTCGTATCACAAAACGGATGGCACATTGTCGCTTCAATTCGGAATGATCTACAACTTTGGTCCTGTAACATTTTGTCGTATCTCTCTCCCTTAGACGTAAAATTTGGCCGTATTTTTGGATTGTTCGTAAATTTCGTGATTTGTACAAGTATATTTCATTGTTTGACACACTTATAAGAATGATAGGATCATCACGTTGGGTGCGCACATTGACACGATTAAGGGCCATATGTGGACCAAATTTCATGATTCTAGCTTATACATAAGTGGGCAAAAAGTAATGTAAAATGTTAAAAATGTACCCTAATTTCACCCTATTCAAAATTTGAACTCAATTTACCCCCTTAATATTGGGGATACGAGGAAATGGTTCCGAAGCAAACATGTAGAGCGATAAATGGGGCGTCTGATGGCGTAAACCGTTTCTTAATATCATGCACCGTTTTGGAGATATGAATCGTGAAGTGGAAGTCTGCACAATTCAACGTGCTCATGCTTGTCCGTCATCTATATATATAAAATAACTTGTCCTGACTGACTGACTGACTGACTGACTGACTGACTGACTGAATCATCATCGCCGAGCCAAAACTACTGGACATAATGAAATGAAATTTTGGGGATTCATTCATATTGAGTTATAGGTGCTCGCTAAGAGAGGATTTTTGGATATTCCATAGCTAAGGGGGTGAAATTTTAAAATGATTGTATCTATATCTCAACACTTTAATAGTTAACAGATGTAAAAATTAGTATATAGAAACGTCATTAAAAATAAGGAAACACGTATTTTTTGTTTTCAGAATATCCCAATAGGAGGGGTGAAAAAGGGTGATAAAGAGGTTGAATGCCTTTAATCAGGATACCGGTACTTGTACATCAGAAACTGAACATATTACAGACCTGAAATTTTGTACTTTTGATCTCTTTTAAAAATAAAGAAACACGTATTTTTTATTTTTGGAAAATCCAATTAATGGTAGGGTGAAAAGGGGGGTGAATTTTTAAAATGAGTGTATCTATGTCTCAAAACTTTGAAAGTTTACAAATGTAAAAATTGGTATTTAGAATCTTCATTAAAAATAAAGAAACACATATTTTTTTGTTTTCGCAAAATCCCATAAGGAGCGGTGAAAACGGGGGAAAAACGGGTTGAATGCCTTTCAAGAGGATACTTATATCTCAGAAACTTAAGATATTACAGACCTGAAAATTGGTGTTTGGGATCTCCTTTAAAAATAAAGAAACACGTAATTTTTGTTTTTGGAAAATCCGATTAATGGGGGGTGAAAAGGGGGTGATTTTTAAAATGAGTGTATCTATATCTCAAAACTTTTAAAGATTATAGATGCAAAAATTGTTATTTAGAATCTCCTTCAGTAATAAAGATACACGTACTTTTTTGTTTTCGGAAAATCCTTATACTGTAATAAGTGTGGAAAAGGGTGAAAAATGGGTTGAAGGCCTTTAATGAGGCTACTATTATTTCAGAACCTGAAGATATTACAGACCTGAAAATTGGTATTTGGGATCTACTTTAAAAATAAAGAAACAGGTATTTTTCGTTTTTGGAAAATCCAAATATGGGGGGTGAAAAGGGGGGTGAATTTTTAAAATGAGTGTATCTACATCTTAAAACTTGAAAAGTTTACAGATGTAAAAATTGGTATTTAAAACCTCCTTTAAAAATAAAGAAACGTGTATTTTTTGTTTTCGGAAAATCCCAATAGGAGGGGTGTAAAAGGGTGAATAATGGGTTGAATGCCATTAATGAGGATACATATATCTCAGAAACTGAAGATATTACATAATTGAACACTTGTACATGGGATCTCCTTTAAAAATAAAGTAACATGTATTTTTTTGTTTTTGGAAAATTCAATTACTGGCGGTTAAACAGGAGTGACAAATTAGGGTGAAATTTTTGAAAGACTATATCTACAGAATACCTCAGAAACGTAAAATGTTACAGACGTAAAAAGTGGTATTTGGAATCTCCTGTAAATGTAAAGAAACATAGGTGATTTGTTTTTGGAAACTCCATTTAAGGGGAACTAAAAACGGGGTGAAATTTTAAAATGAGAATTTCTACAGTATATCTCAAAACTTAACATGTTACAGAAGTGAAAAATGGTACTTTTTATCTCTATTAAAAGTCAAGAAACGTGTATTTTCAGTTTTCCGAAATACCACTTGGCTGGGGGGGTGGGGGGGTAATGTGACTGAAAATGGTGTTGAATTATTTTAATTAAGCTACTGATATCTCAAAAATGAAGATGTTACAGACGTGAAATTTGATATTTGATTATACTTTAAAGTAAAGAAACACGTATTCTCGAAAAATCCAATGAAGGGGAGGGGGCGAGGTGAAAGAATTGAAAAATTAATTGACTTAATTGTATGAGAATACTTAAAAACTGAAGTTGTTACTGACGTGAAAATTGGTATTCCGATCTCCTTTAGAAACAAAGATAAACGCTTTTTTTGGGGGGGAATCATCTTGGGGGGCGGGATTGAAAAGGAGTTTAATTCCTTTCATGAGGTCACACAAATAAAAAACTGAGGAAGTTAGAGTCGTGATAATTGGTATTTAGATGATTCTTTACTATTAAAGAAACAAGGTTTTTGCCGGAAAATTCAATTGTGGGGGGGGGGAGGAGTGTGATAGGGTGTGAAAAAGTTAATTATTTTTATGGGGATACTTATATCTCAAAACTGAAGGTAATAGACGTGAACATTGGAATCTCCTTTAAACATGAAGAAACATGCCTTTCTGTTATTTTTGTGGGGGGGGGGGGGGTAAATAAACTTAACGGCGGTGGGGTGTAAAAGGAGATGAGAATAGTTTATTTTACTGTTCATAATGTACTTATAAGGAGCCTCCGTTGCTTAGGTGGCAGCGCGCCTGCCTCTCTCAGCTGGGTTATGTGGTTCAAATCCCGGTCACTCCATGAGACATTCGTTCTTGACAAAACGGAGGCGGGACAGGGTTTTCTCGGGATACTCCTGTTTTTCCTGTCATCATTCATTCCAGAAACACTGTCCAATATCATTTCATTTCATTTGTCATTCATTAT
The DNA here is from genome assembly GCF_040414725.1 of Anabrus simplex. Classification (NCBI taxonomy): domain Eukaryota; kingdom Metazoa; phylum Arthropoda; class Insecta; order Orthoptera; family Tettigoniidae; genus Anabrus; species Anabrus simplex. Next base: position 297,417,827 of record NC_090265.1, on the reverse strand, counting down.
CCATTGCCCCAGAGGCGCGCGACAGGCTTCGGCAGCCGGCACAATTCCTATTGCCGCCGCCAGATGGGGGCTTTATTCATTCCATTCCTGGCCCTGTCGAATGACTGGAAACAGGCTGTAGATTTCCGATGTACTTATTCTGATCATAAACCGATCATTTTTTATCTTTCCTGGGTTCGTTTTCAAGAGCCATCTTTTTCTTCGGAGAACGTTCTTAGATTACAGTACATTCTCCTGACATATAAATAAAAATTTAAACACCTTTAAAATAAACGACAGGAATGAGATTGACCGTCCAATTGTTCACATCTATAATAAGGTCAACAATGCACGGAATATGTCATTCGTATCACCAGAAATTCCGCACACTTGGCTACGCGCGACAATGGTGCTGGTCACATTGTTAACAATGACAGTGGCAGCAGATGTAATTTATCGCCAAGTAGCGGTCTTGCATCTTTGCTATAGGGTCCAGATAATCTATAATAATAATAATAATAATAATAATAATAATAATAATAATAATAATAATAATAATAATAATAATAATAATAATAATAATTATAATAATAATAATCTAAATCCAACTGATATCACCCACCCCCCTCCTGTGCGAACCATGTGACCTTGCCGTGGTGGGGAGGCTTGCGTGTCCCAATGATGCAGATAGCCGAGCCGCAGGTGCAACCATATCGGATGGGTATCTGTTGAGAGACCAGACTAACGAATGGTTCATCGAAAGGGGGTAGCAGCCTTTCGTTAGTTGCAAGGGCGGCAGTGTAGATGATTGACTGATACGGCCTTGTAATAATACTCAACATGGCTTAGCTATGTTGATACTGCTACACGGCTGAAAGCAACGGGAAACTACAGCCGTAACTAACTCCCGAGGACATGCAGCTCTCTCTGTATGAATGATGTACTGATGATGGCTTCCTCTCGGGTAAAATATTCCGGAGGTAAACTAGTCCCCCATTCGGATCTCCGGATGGGGACTACACGAGAGGGGGCGATCATCAGGAAGATGGATACTGACATTCTGCGAGTTGGAGCGTGGAATGTTAGAAGTTTGAATCGTTGTGGTAGGTTAGAGAATCTGAAAAGGGAGATGGATAGGCTAAAGTTAGATGTAGTTGGTATAACTGAAGTACGTTGGCAGGAAGAACAGGAGTTTTGATCAGGCGACTACCGAATTATCAACACGAAATCAAACAGGGGAAATGCAGGAGTGGTATAATTATGAATAAGAAAATAGGGCAGCGGATAAGCTACTACGACCAGCATAGTGAAAGAATTATTGTCGTCAAGATAGACACCAAACCAATGCCCACCACAATAGTGCAGGTCTATATGCCTACTAGTTCAGCGGATGATGAAATTGAAAGAATACATGAAGAGATAGAAGATTTAATACAATATGTAAAAGGTGACGAGAATCTAATTGCGATGGGAGACTGGAATGCAGTGGTAGGCCAAGGAAGAGAAGGTAGTACAGTAGGAGAATTTGGATTGGGACAAAGGAATGAAAGAGGAAGTCGGCTGGTTGAATTCCGCACTGATCATAATTTACTCATTGCCAATACTTGGTTCAAACACCACAAACGACGGCTGTATACGTGGACGAGACCTGGAGACACTGGAAGGTATCAAATAGACTTCATTATGATTAGGCAGAGATTCCGAAACCAGGTGTTGGATTGCAAAACTTTCCCAGGAGCAGATGTGGACTCTGACCACAACTTAATGGTCATGAAATGCCATCTGAAGTTGAAGAAATTGAAGAAAGGAAAGAATGCAAAAAGATGGGATCTAGACAAGATGAAAGAAAAGAGTGTGAGGGATTGTTGTAAGGAACATGTTGCACAAGGCCTAAATGAAAAGGCTGAGGGAAACACAATAGAGGAAGAGTGGAGAGTCATGAAAAATGAAGTCAGTAGGGCTGCTGAAGAAAAGTTAGGAAGGAAGAAAATATCAACTAAGAATCAGTGGACAACTCAGGAGATACTAGACCTGATTGATGAACGACGAAAATACAAGAATGCTAGAAATGAAGAGGGCAGAAAAGAATACAGGCGATTAAAGAATCAAGTGGATAGAAAGTGCAAGGTAGGTAAGGAAGAATGGCTGAAGGAGAAGTGCAAGGATGTCGAAGGCTGTATGGTCCTGGGAAAGGTAGATGCTGCATAAAGGAAAATCAAGGAAACCTTTGGAGAAAGGAAATCTAGGTGCATGAATATAAATAGCTCAGATGGAAAGTCACTTCTAGGGAAAGAAGACAAAGCAGAAAGATGGCAGGAGCATATCCAACAGTTGTATCAAGGTAACGATGTAGATAATTTGGTTCTGGAACATGAAGAGGCTGTTGATGCTGATGAAATGGGAGACCCAATTTTGAGGTCAGAGTTTGACAGAGCTGTGAGTGACCTAAATAGGAACAAGGCACCTGGAATTGATGATATTCCCTCTGAATTACTGACTGCCTTAGGAGAAACCAGCATGGTAAGGTTATTTCATTTAGTGTGCAGGATGTATGAGACAGAAGTCCCATCCGATTTTCGGCAGAATGTTGTTATACCTATTCCCAAGAAAGCCGGTGCTGACAGGTGTGAAAACTACCGCACCATTAGTTTAGTATCTCATGCCTGCAAAATTTTAACAAGTATTGTTTACAGAAGAATGGAAAAACAAGTTGAAGCTGAGTTGGGAGAAGATTAATTTGGCTTCAGAAGAAATGTAGGAACACGTGAAGCAATCCTGACTTTACGTCTGATCTTAGAGGATCGAATCAAGAAGGACAAGCCCACGTACATGGCATTCGTAGATCTAGAAAATGCATTCGATAATGTTGATTGGAACAAGCTATTTATGATTCTGAAGATCATAGGGATCAGATAACGAGAAAGAAGAATTATCTACAACCTGTATAAAAATCAGTCTGCAGTGATAAGAATCGAGGGCTTTGAAAATGAAGCAGCAATCCAGAAAGGAGTGAGGCAAGGCTGCAGTTTGTCCCCTCTCCTTTTCATTGTTTGCATAGAACAGGCAGTAAAGGAAATCAAAGAGAAATTTGGAAAGGGAATCACAGTCCAAGGAGAGGAAATCAAAACCCTGAGATTTGCCGATGATATTGTTATTTTATCTGAGACTGCAGAAGATCTCGAGAAGTTGCTGAATGGTATGGATGAAGTCTTGGGTAAGGAGTACAAGATGAAAATAAATAAGTCCAAAACAAAAGTAATGGAGTGCAGTCGAACGAAGGCAGGTGATGTATTAAATATTAGATTAGGAAACGAAGTCTTAAGGGAAGTAGATGAATATTGTTACTTGGGTAGTAAAATAACTAACGATGGCAGAAGTAAGGAGGACATAAAATGCAGACTAGCACAAGCAAGGAAGAGCTTTCTTAAGAAAAGAAATTTGCTCACTTCAAACATTGATATCGGAATTAGAAAGATGTTTTTGAAGACTTTCGTGTGGAGCGTGACATTGTATGGAAGTGAAACATGGACGATAACTAGCTCAGAAAGAAAGAGAATAGAAGCTTTTGAAATGTGGTGTTACAGAAGAATGCTGAAGGTGAGATGGGTAGATCGAATCACGAATGAAGAGATACTGAATCGAATTGGTGAGAGGAGATCGATTTGGCTAAATTTGACGAGGAGAAGAGATAGAATGATAGGACACATCTTAAGACACCCAATACTTGTTCAGTTGGTTTTTGAAGGAAGTGTAGGTGGTAAGAACGGTAGGGGTAGATCAAGGTATGAATATGACAAACAGATTAGAGCAAATGTAGGATGCAATAGTTACGTAGAAATGAAAAGGTTAGCACAGGATAGGGTGGCATGGAGGGCTGCATACAACCAGTCTATGGACTGATGACTCAAAGAACATCACCCACCCTAATAATAATAATAATAATAATAATAATAATAATAATAATAATAATAATAATAATAATGTTGTTCTGGACCGTCGTGAAATGTGCAGACCACGCTGGAAACCGGTCCTGGACGGGTAATGACTAAGAATGCAGTCCAGCCGCGGGTTCAGTACCGCCAAGGCACCCAAGAGGACACCACGCCGGATCTCCTCAAGGATTTGATCCATATTAAAAATTCTTATAGGAAAAGATGGCAAAGGTTTAGGGACCCAACTGACCGGGTGGAATACCCGGACCTAGCCCGGGAAGTACGAAATCGATTGCTTGAAAGAAAGATTGAAAAATGGGAGGAAACGTGCCGTAATCTATTAGAAAACGAGTCAGATCGCGAATTTTGGCGGATTCTCTCAGATAACCAGTGAGATCGCGAATTTCGGCGGATTATATATAAAAGAATAAGCATTCAATTATAAATTTCAGTAAAATACCGTAGCGAAGCACGGGTATCTTGCTAGTATACCTATAAAAATAAACTACGTTATTAAACAAGGAATGAAAGTACACACTATAAAAGAAAGAATGATATGTTTTGTTTTTAAAAGAACATCGTCAGATTCTAGCATGTTGCACTCAATATTTGGAAATATTTATATTTCATTTCCATCTAAACACCTTAGATTTTGAAATTTTGTACTTATCTTAATGCAGTCCTGCCTTTCCTCCACTCCATCATACAATGCAAGGCGTTTAAAGAACCGTTACTCTTTCATTGGCTCGTATCCATACAGACTGCCAGTCGGCTTACCCTCCATTTACGTCATATCTTCCACCCTCATCAAGAACAAGGCACGCTACACTTACCCTTCAGGTGCTTTACTCCTACTGTTCGCTTAGATTATCATTGTTGTTGCTATTCCTCTTTATTATTATTATCATTGTTGTTATTACTATTATTATTATTTCTCGTATTACAGTGGTTTTCAAAATGTGCAAGGATTATTAATGAAGATTAAATGGTCTTCTTATTCTACCGGTAATAATTACCGGGCGAGTTGACCGTGCGGTTAGAGGTGCGTGGCTGTGAGCTTGCATCCGGGAGATAGTGAGGTCCTAATCCCACTGTTGGCAGCCCTGAAGATGGTTTTTAGTGGTTTCTCATTTTCACACCAAGCAAATGCTGGAGCTGTACCTTAATTAAGGCCACGGCCACTTCCTTCCAACTCCTAGGCCATTCCTATCTCATCATCGCCATAAGACCTATCTGTGTCGGTGCAACGTAAAAGCACTAGCAAAAAAAATTATACCGGGTACATTATTATTATTTTTTTTGCATTAGAGTGTTCTTGCAAGGTGTTATTTTTATTGATAGTTGATAATCTAAAAGATTGCCTCGAATGGTGAAAACGGTGTGTAAATTCAGAGAATTTACTATGTATTAGAATATACGTCCCACATTCCAGACCTTTAAGTCGAAAATTACCTCCAGTGGCATTCATCAAGCTCTTATACAAAAAGTTTGAATGTTCTCCAGATTTTAGTTAAGTTGAGCGAATAGGAGAAGCTTTTATATTATTATTATTGAAGTTATATCAAATGTTACAGCATATTATTCGTTTGCAATATATATGAATGAATAGGAAAATATATTAAGATCGTTCTCAAAACATCGAGCTCGATAGCTGCAGTCGCTTAAGTGCGGCCAGTATCCAGTATTCGGGAGACAGTAGGTTCGAACCCCACTGTCGGCAGCCCTGAAGATGGTTTTCTTTTTTTTCCCCATTTTCACACCATGCAAATGCTGGGGCTGTACCTTAATTATGGCCACGGCCGCTTCCTTCCCACTCCTAGCCCTTTCCTGTGCCATCGTCGCCGTAAGACCTATCTGTGTCGGTGCGACGTAAAGCAAGTAGCAAGAAGAAAAGACGTTCTCAAAACAACAGTAATATGTTTAAGAATGTTACGATGGCTGGCGTACATGATGTTCACGATCAGGTAATTAAAATAAAGTAAAGTTCTGTCATGCAGCGGAGATTGTAATATTTAAGTTACGTTGTTAAAAAACTAAGGAATATCTATTCCTTTATAAAATTCAAGTACATCCTCTTTCTGATGTTAGGAGTAATCTTCCCTACTGTATCTCTAAATTATTATACTATTAATCCATTAAGTACATTAGATGTATATTATAACTAGAATATTAACATTAACACATCACATCGTTAGTGAGTGAGACACCTCATTAGGGCTTTATGTTGGGACTCAATATTGTAACTGTAGTTTTAATTAGAACACCATTACTTTATTAGTTTACTGAAGCTGTCTAAACACGCTAACCAGTCATTAATTACTGTTGTTCACAAAGAGGTAACTACCTGGGATTACTGGGGTACTGTCCACCAACTCTTGAACTGGCGTCTGCCATACTGGGTTATTTTTCTCCTCTGGTTTCTTATCCCGCACTTCACGTGAGGGCAGAATATTTCAGAACTATATTTCTTCCCTGGAATGGGCACCATACGCATATATTTTATGATTAGCATCTGTACCCGTTCCTTAATCGGCAATTTGCAATCCAATATATTTTCTTCATACATTTATAAGTGCTGTTCGTGCTTTAATTCACACGTTACTTACAGCGTGTTAAACAAATGCTTTTATTTTCCGAGTGCTTATGGCTGTAATGTGAATACAATAAAACTGAACCATCGAAACAGAAAGAGAACGATTTCCGAATTATTTTATGGTACAGTTTCTTGTCCAGAATAATGCGAAATTGCCCCTAGTTCCTGGTTACAAGTTGTAGTTCCTCTGGCCGCTTGCGTGGCGCTGCGAGTGAAGATTCACAAAACCTTTTGTTAATAATATCCCCTCATAATCTGCAAAATTGTTATGCTCTTCCTGCCAACCCACCTTAAAGTGACCCTGAAGTGATATGCACCGACTGTTTCATGTGACTTTGACAAAAAGTCGCATGTTTATACATTTCTGTGTTATTACAGACGTTCGAAAAATCGCAATTTCTACATGGTTTGATACCGTTTATAAAATGTTTGGATAGATCTAATATTAACGGAGATGTTTAAAAATTACCTTTTTGATCTTCCTACGAACTAATACTATGCACAATAATCTTGAAATTTTGTGTGTGTTATAACAAAATATTCAGAGTTTCGTTGACATACGTCCAGTTTTAGAATCACGGAAAGGCAGACAGACAACAAAAATAAAAAATAAAAATTTGCATGATCATTATTACGTATAAAAGGAGTATCTATATATATAAAATAAGAGTTTTGTCTGTACATTGCTCAGAATTTGAAAATAATGGTATTCCTGTATCGGTCATGTCCATAGTAATAAGAAAATGCACTTTTTTACTTTTCCGTAATTTCTGTCTGTCTGTCTGTCTGTCTGTCTGTCTGTCTGTCTGTCTGTCTGTCTGTCTGTCTGTCTGTCTGTCTGTCTGTCTGTCTGTCTGTATGTATGTACACGCATCACGAGAAAACGGTTGTAGAGAATTTAATGAAAATCGGTATGTGAACTCGGGGGATGAGCCTCTACAATCTAGGCTATAAATCATTTTACTCGCGCTGAGTGAAATGGTAGTTTAGGGGAAGGCCTAAAATTGAATTCTCAACTATTTGTTATTAGTGGTCTAATGAAAATCGGTATGTGAAGTCGGGGGATGAACCGCTACAATCTAGGGTATAAATAATTTTACTCACGCTGAGTGAAATGGTAGTTTAGGGGAAGGCCTAAAATTGAATTCTCAACTATTTATGTTATTAGTGGTCGTATTTTAAAGAAAATGGGTATGCAAAGTTGGGGAATAAATTGCTACAATCTATGCTGTCAATAATTGTATTCACGCTGAGAAAAATGGTAGTTTAGGGGAAGGCCTAAAATTTAATTCTCAAATATTGTTGTTATTAGTAGTCCTATCTTGATGAAAATCGGTACCGGTATGCAAAGTCAGGAAATAAGTCGCTATAGTCTAGGCTGTAAATTATTTTATTCACGCTGAGTGAAATGGTAGTTAAGGGGAAGGCCTAAAATGTAATTCTCAAATATTTCTTATTAGAAGTGTAGTCGATGAATGCTAGATAACTAAGGTTATATAGTATTAAATTTCCTATTATTCATGTCTTATACATTGTCACCGTACTCACTATGATCACCAAGATATTCATGAATTTGAATTTTTGTTACTAAGTCCATATCAGCGCCGAGTAACGAGAAAATGGGTAAACAGTATTTAATGAAAATCGGTTTGTAAAGTCGGAGAATAAGAAACTACAGTTTACGGTATAAAATATTTTACAAATCACAGAGTCGAAAGAAAACTAAATGTGTAGGCCTACAATATAGAAAGCTCATAACACTGATCAACAATAACATTACATTGACCATTGTTTGTCGTGATGTGCTTTGTGTCTTCTGTTGCCCCTCATATCCGGTAGATAGGATTACTGCTACGTACAGAGTATTTTTTATTTGATTTCCGTCGCACCGACATGGATAGGTTTTATGGCGACGATGGGATAGGAAAGGGCTAGGAGTGACTTAGGCCTTAACTAAGGTACAGGCCCAACATTTGACTGGTGTGAAAGTGGGAAACCACGGAATTACCATCTTCAGCGCTGCCGACAATGGGGTTCGAATCCACTATCTCTCGGATGCAAGCTCACAGCTGCGCACCGCTAACCACACGGTCAACTCGCCCAGTCGGACAGAGTGTAACAGCCTGCCTGAATATTGATGGGAAGTAGCTGGTGAGTTAGATAACCTTCTTCTTTAGCATGCCATTCCCCTGGTTTATAAATTTTCTGATACTACTGGTACGTAACACACTGGATCATCATAGCATTCGGGCTATTCAATCCCTACTCTGAGGTACTGATTGGAATGAACAGTGTGCATATTTAGCGGAATAATGACAGATGAGTGTTCATGGCAATCTGCGGCCTGGTCATCCCAGCTCTGTAACTTTGAACTATTAGATTGGCACCGCAATCTAACCGCAGCACTGTTCGTTAAAAGTGATAAAACGTGCGGCTTTCCATTTGATCGAGTATTTTATGTGATAGCATTGCTTTTAATCTCTACATTCATACTTACGTTTTTGTAATGACCTATGTTGTTTTCAGTTAGGAAAACCACAAAGTCAGTCTTTCTGAGTATCCCGTAGCGAAGCACGGGTACATCAGCTAGTTTATAATAAAATGTTTCTGAAATAATTAATGTGCAGTAGACCCTCCGTGGCTCGGGCGGCGTCGCGTCGGCCTCTCACCGCTGGATACCGTGGTTCAAATCCCGGTCACTCCATGTGAGATTTGTGCAGGACAAAGCGGAGACGGGGCAGGTTTTTCTCCGGGTACTCAGGATTTCCCTGTCATCTTTCATTCCAGCAACGCTCTCCATTATCATTTCATAGCATTTATCAGTTATTCATAGAACACTTTGAAAGTGGTGACGCTATTGTACTAATAGCCCTGACCCGGTCAAAGACTGGAAAACAGGTTGTAGGTTTTCATTTCCACTGATTGTACAGATGCGCGATTAGGCAACTATATTTATATCGTCGAGTAACCGAAAATGAACCTAACATGCATTATACAATAGGAGTGCGTAAATACGTAATGCAAGCATACATTCCTACAGTACGGTACAGTAAGGTTAATTTTTCTTTACACTTGGGCATAGGAAAATGAATACAACAAAATTTGTTCTGATGGGCTGCGATGGCTGGGAGGCGTGACCAGTCTTAAGGAGAATAATCGATAGGAAGAGCTTTGCGGATTACATTACAACCTTTTACCGGTGAAGCGACGATATATTTTAATTCACTCCATCCATACATTTCATGCGCCATGAAGAACGATGCATTTCTCCGGAAGCACATGGCGATAGTATGAAGACCGATAAAAGTCAACCAAATAGAGACAAAAAGAAGACCATTTACGAATGCATAGCGTGATATAATACAAGAAAATGAACCGCATTCTATCTGTCAGTTGAATCAAATAAGGCCCTATAAGTTTAAATATTTGTAGATATTTCACGTCTGCAAAGTATTATTTCTTTTTTATTCGGATTCGTCATAATTTACTATTTATAGCTACCTGGCTTCAGATGTTTACCTAGTGGTTGGAAGATTTCAAATTTTGAACATCTACTTATCTTCAGGTAGAACTGAGATGGAAGGATTTGCAACATACTGCCATTTATAATGTAATATTACACACTGTTTAATCTGGATTTATCAGTTAAGTCACTGCTTTTAACATCATGGTTTATATTAAGGAAGACTATAAAGATAAACGATTCAGGGAAGGACTAGGTCCTTTATCGGATTGATCCAATGAATTTCATGTGGACTAACTCTTCTGAACAAGCAAAATTATACCCAAAATATGAAGGCCTGCAATTTTTCCAAGACCCTAGAATGATTACTCCAAAAATGAGGGAGGAGAAATTAATCATAGGGAAGGGGTGTTGAAAGCCTGAACTCGAATGCCATTTTAATTCTGAGCTGCAATAAAACGGAATGTTACAGCCTAAAATGCTCTGCGCCCTTGAAATGGCTAACAATAACATTGTACTGACTCATTATTATTGTTGTAAGTTGAGATGTGCTCCGTCTCTTAGGCTGCTACTTATCTCCGCTGGATGGCATTACTGCTGCAAAGAACTAACCTCCCAACGACGGATACCAAGACAGCTAATATCAAGTATTTTCTTTCAAAACTACCAATAAGAATCAGATATTGGTAGTAAAAGTGGTAGTGGTAGTGTTGGGGCGTGATTAGTTCAGTGGCTTTACTGCTGGCTCGAATCCGAACGGCCGATGTACGAATCCTGGCCGATCCTGGGTCACGATCTTCATTTCAAGAAACACGTTGCGTTAGGGAGGGCATACTTCATGAGGGTAGTGGCAACAAAGCGAAATGGAAAAAGCTGTATCCATATATTAGCAATCAAAAGGGAAAAGGAATCCAAATTCCCACAGTGGTGGGAGAAGGGGATGGTAACAGATATTAAGAAAGCAAATCTATTTAGTAGGGAACTCATAGATTCAGTAGAAGATTGTCAGGAGCTGGAAATTGAAACAGAAGGTAGAGAGGGAGAGACATATAAGGAAACAAGAAGCTTCTCATTCACAAATGGGGATATTTTCAGAGAAATCCAACCGCTTCTGCAAGAAAAATCAGCAGGTAGTGATCAAATTACGGGGGAGGTATTAAAGAGAATGGGGTGTTATGTAGTGCCTTATTTAAAATTTCTCTTTGACTATGTCATAAATAATAGTGTAATATCAAAGGAATGGAAGGAGTCTATAGCCTAATAATACAAATTTATAACGGAAATGATGATAAAAGGAAACCTGAGAACTAGAGACCAATCAGCCTGACCAGCCTAGTTTGTAAAACACTGGAGAGTTTAATAGCAAAGTACATCAGAGGGGTATATGAAGATAAAAGTGGTTCATGAGGAGCCAGTATGGATTTAGAAAGAAACCTTCTTGTGAGGAACAACTGGTGAGATTTCAGCAGTACTTATCAGATCAGTTGGATTTAGAAGGGGGCAGAAGCGATTGGGATAAATTTTCATTCATTGGGAAGGAGTGGAACAATTTGCCAGGGGAAGTGTTTGATCCTTTTCCAAAATCTGTACAGATATTCAAGAAAAGCAGCACCAGAGGAAAGAAATGTTAGATGGCGTACGACCTGGGTAGGTTATTATAAATAAAGAACTTTTGTGAATAATTTAATTCCGTTCCCTGGTCTATGGAGATTGGACAGAGGAAGTAGGGGACTGCCTGTAGGGGTGAAGTACAGTGGAGACTTCGAGGACCCTGGGACAACTACGGTAGCTGTGACGGCCCTTCAGGAACCTTAAAACGCGGTAGCAAAAGGGGTTCTTGTAAAGACGCAGCAGGTGTAAGTGCAGTAGTAGCTCTCCATTCGTGCTCATATCCTGTGAACTACTGAGAATGTTGCCAAAATTCCATTGTATTATGTGCCTCCGAGCATAGTCATAGTTTAAAGATTATTCTCCCCCCCAACGTTAACCCCTTGTACGATATTATGCGAGAGAACATTTAAAATCGTATTCTACAAGATTTGACAGGGAGATCGTGCGTGGCGATTGAACGTCATAAGTTTTAAGAAGTGAAAAGTTAGGTTCTCATTTCAAGAATGCCAAACGTATGCTCAGCGTATGGCTGCACTAATCGGAGTAAGGTGTTGCTTGTTAGCTATCAAAATGGGTAAAAAATGCAACATAAATATTGATCTTATAGCAGCTATATAGTATTATTTGAAGTAATTCCACAAACTGTATATGAGTTGATTATGTTTGTAAGTACAGAAAATACTCGTATTATGAGTATAATTTTTAAATAATATAAATTTATTAAGGATGAGCTGTGTGTTTAATAGAAAAATTGATAGTGTAAATTGTATAATATAGTATTTTAGGAAAATGTCTTCTTTCTTGTTAATTTCAAATTTAGTGCTTGATAATAATGTACTTTTGTGTACCACCGATGTAGACACTTCATTTTCAAATAAAGTGATTTTGATTTGATTTGATTTGATTTGATTTGATTTGATTTGATTTGATTTGATTTGATTTGATTTGATTTGATTTGATTTGATTTGATTTGATTTGATTTGATTTGATTTGATTTGATTTGATTTGATTTGATTTGATTTGATTTGATTTGATTTGATTTGATTTGATTTGATTTGATTTGATTTGATTTGATTTGATTTGATTTGATTTGATTTGATTTGATTTGATTTGATTTGATTTGATTTGATTTGATTTGATTTGATTTGATTTGATTTGATTTGATTTGATTTGATTTGATTTGATTTGATTTGATTTGATTTGATTTGATTTCCTTGACCTGAGAGAAGGCGTTACCTTCTAAGAGGCCCGCCGTTTCAGAGTACGGAATGCAAACAATCTTAGTGGCAGTGCAGTAGTAGCTCTCCATTCGTGCTCATATCCAATGAACAATTAAGAAGTTGCAAAATAAACAAATAGTTGCTAACACGCGTCGTGTTTACATAAATTAACTATATTATTTTATTTTTCAAAATATCGTTACTCCCATTACTTAAGAGGTAGTGAATGGCACAAAATATAACAGAGCTTCCATTTAGAACTAAGATATATAGTGTGTTTGTCCTTCCAAACCACGTACAGTTGGCCATAAGAGAAGCACCATTTCCGATGATCGAGTCCAACAGCTTTAGGCGATCGCCTTTGTGCCTTGTCGATTAACACATCTAAAATCAAACAAGCGGGGAAACTGCAGATTTCTAAATTGAAACGGTATATCCGAAAGGATTATTGAATCTAAGGAATGAATACGATACCCGCGGCATGTCCAGTAATGATGGAGTCTTCAATAATGTTCGGCATCAGTTTCTCGACTGAGAGTCATATTCCGTTGCAGAGGGAGCGAGGATTAATTTTCCTGAGAAGGATAACCGGTGCCACAATCATCCTCACCAAAATGTTCGAGGGAACTCCAGGTAACTCCAAGTTGTTCAGAAACTTTGTCGTGTGGTTGATAGCTTCATCTGTATTACATGTTGTGTCAATAACCTTGGAATTTGTAGAACACAGGGTAATTCCTGTAAATGTCACTTGTTGATGACGTTCAAAACATTTCTTGGAGCAAGAATTGCTCTTTGACACAGCCATGCTTTGAGTTGTCAAAACAAAGCCAATGGGCACGAGAACATACAATCAGGAGACAGGGAGATTGTGAATGGCGATTGAACGTCATAAGTTTTAAGAAGTAAAGTGCTCAGCGCATGGATGCACTCATCGGAGTAAGATGTTGCGTATGTGTGGGCAGTGACAATGTTCCCTTTCTGCGGGGGCCGATGACCTAGATGTTACGCCCCTTTAAACAACAATCATCAATCAATCAACCTTTCTGCGAAATATGATAAGTCGTTCATGGGCTGCAGTAGTGGACAACTCAAAAAATGCGAAATTGGATTTAATGCGGACTCCAGCATTGTTCGAAAATTTGTTTCAATATTATAAGCTGCAAACTCCCAACATAGTCCATCATAATCTACCAAAACAAAACCATACATCACAGCAATAGTGACACATCTCAAAACTCCTAGGTCATGGCTTCGGCAAGGGAAATGAAGGAGCAATTATTAAGTAACATTTTTACTAATGAACGCTATCGAGCCGTTTAGTACCATTTGCGCTTTATTCCATAAACTAGCAAATGTACCCGTGTTTCGCTACGGCATTCTACATTGTATAGGCCTACGGATATCCAAGTAAATACTGTCCATGCAGTAAATAATATTGTTTTCTTTTTAATTGCATGTCTCTTAGCGTTATCCGAGAAACAGCATGGGGAGGTCCCCATACGTTGTCTACAATGTAAAGTGTCGGTTGCGGAGTTGTGATGATAACGGCAAGCTTACTTGCCCGCTGCCATTCACAATCGAGTTGAGAAGTTTACATTATAATTGCAGGCCCTATTGTCTACTGCGCGGTCACAATCGATCTGGGGAGTTTTCGTTTAAATGGCAGGCCATATTTCCTACTTCCAGACGGATTACAGTTGAGGAGCTTTTATTATAATGGCAGGCCACGTCTATACTGCCAGTCGAGATTGAGTTGTGCAGTTATCAGTATAATGACAGGCCTCTTTTCCTACTGCCAGCCAGTTTACTGCCAGTCACACCAAGTTGGTGCGTTTTCATTAAAATAGCAGGCCACTATGGCTAATGCCAGTCACATTTTATATGGGTACATTTGTTTATAATGGCGGGCACACTTGCCTACAGCCAAACACAATCAGGTGGGGAAGTTTTGAACAAATTACCTTGCCTTCTGCAAGTCAAATCGAGAAGTGAATTATTCATTACAATAGTAGGCCCTTCTTACTAATGCCAGTTACACAGGAGTTGGAGAAGGACACCGTTCCTACTGCCAGTCAAAGTCGGTGTGGGGAGTACTGATAACAATAGCTGGTCCTATGATATCTCATCTACTCATGGATCAGATTGAGTTAGAAACGTTGAATAGGGTGAAAAGTGTAAGATTATCTCTCATTGTATTACTTTTCGGATAATTATGTGACAGCTACATACATAGCATTTGGTTCACATATGGATACTGGGAGGACCAGTGTTCGTGTAGAGTTTGATGACTCTATCTTTTCTATAAGTGATTGAAAGTATGAATTATGCATATAAATATTCCAAATTTACTTAAGATCGAGAAATAGAGACAATTCTAACGTATAAGGGATACAGAAACGACAAAAGGTCATAAGACTAAGGTTGTAGATAACTCCAAATTGAACGGAGATTGTGACATCTATTATGTGGTAGGACTTCCCGTTTATCTCACGAAATACCTCCAAACGAAGGTCTGTACCATCATTAAAATTGCCTCCGTATTTCTATATTCTTCGGGGATAGAAAATGAAAAATTTAAAGACCTTGGAAGTTTTCCGTCCGTTACGGGCTAAAACGTATAATTTTTCCAAGTTTCCATTTTCTTTTTTGTCTGGCAGATTATGCCGCAAAGTGGATTTTGGGCGAGGGGGGTAAAATTAGGACTTTCAGAAAACTAAACGAAAAAATATGCAGATGGTCATTATTACCTCTTAAACGGGTAGCTGTACGAAAATTTCGCCAAAATAGTCAATGCACAGACACACGGTCGTTACGATTTTATTTATATAGATAGATAATGAAACTGCCTCCACGTAAAACACCTTTTGGGCTATGTGCGCTAGACTTAGCCTACAAAACCAACCTTTCATGATATCTCCCTTATTACTCCCTGTCGAAAAAATGCCCATGAGAAAAAGTTTCAGAAATGGATTTCCATAAAGTTTGGTCGATTTCCAGTCAGGTTGGTCTTATAATGTATATATTGTGAGAGAGTGAAATCACCATTCCGTTTCCCTATAAACCCCCAGTCCATTCCGGGAATTTGAAATGGTATTGACCTTAAAACCTACCTTTGGACAGGTGGATGCTAAATATAAAGTTTGGTTCAATTATGTTCAGCAGTTTTCATGTTACTAGAAATACGCTTTACACGCACCCACTCTTGAGTTAAGTCCGGTGGGACTTGTACCGACAAACGGTCCGTTAATGATATCTCCCTTATTAATCCTCGTATCGAAAGCATGCACATGAGAAGAAAGGTTTAGATATTAATTCCCATTAAGGCAGGTAGATTTCCATCAAGTTTGGTTGTGTATATTGTGTGGGAGTGCAAAATCACTGCTTCTATTTCGTATAAACCCCCGGTCACTTCAGGGATTTAGAAACAGTATTGCCTCTAAAACCTAACCAAGGACAGATGAATTCTAAATATGAACTTTAGTGGAAATATATACAGTAGTTTTCAAGTTATAGACAAACAGACACCGAAGCTAAAACATATGCAGATGGTTATTATTACACCTGAAACGGATAACTGTACGGAAATTTCGCCAAGACACACGGTCTTTACGATTTTATTTATATAGATTAATCGTAAGGTCCCTTCATTTCACTACTAAGGGACACACTGTACTCCTTTATCTCAGAACTTGATTTTTTGAGTTGTGCCACTGTTGCAGCCCGTGGGTGAAGTGAGGACCTGTTTATCTTTTGGCTTTGATAGTTAATTTTTGTTGCCTTCCACTTTTGTGTTGCGGAGATGAGTGGCTCATAGAGCTGAGGCGCTGTCCTTCTGACCCCAACTTGGCAAGTTCAATTCTGGCTCAGGTGGCTGGTATTTGAAGGTGCCCAAATACGCCAGCCCCTTGTCGATAAATTAACTGGCACGTAAAGGAAATCCGACGGGACAAAATTCCGCCACCTCGAAGCCTCCGAAAACCGTAAAGGTATTTAGTGAGATATAAAAACAATAACAACATTATTATTGTTCCTTGGTGGTGATTCATAGAAGTTTGATATTCAGGTTATTTGTTTTCTCCATAATGGTCCTAAAAGCTGTGTGTCACCCTCCGTACCTTGTGCCTGTGCATTGGTTTGAAGTAGGCCTATTTCAGTGAAGCGTACACCAACTATGGTAAATACGGTATTTTACTGTTATTTGTGAAATTTTTGAAATATTTCTTGTAGATTTCAGTCGCATTAATATTTAAAATTAGGTTTCACTTCATAATGGACAACTTTCAAGGTCATATTTCTCCTAGTAATCTTAGTAAAATACAGTACTGGGAAAAATGACGTTTCCCCTACATTATAACAAATCATTACGTTAATAGTGGTACTCACGGGGATGCAATACATTTAAAAATGTGATTAGAATGAGGTGGGTTTTATTTTTTAATATAACACAAAAACTCGAAACTTTTGGCGACGGAGGACTGGAAAATTGCTATCTCCCGGATGTAAGCTCACAGATGCGCGATCCTAACAGCATGGCCAGCTCGCTCGGTGGAAGAATGAGGTTGTAAACTTTCCTAGGTTCCTTTCATTTTAAGGATTTCCGTCATAAATACTGGTTTATGTCCACGTTTTATATTGTAATATACGCTTAACTACAGCCGCCAAACAGGGTAAGCTCTTGGATCAGATTTCGTATTTCACTGTATGATGATTCTCCGTATTACCTTTCGAACTACCCTATAAACAGGTGATCATGATGTTGGCATCGCGCCTCAACATGGATGAAGTAACGCTATACGCACTCTATTATAATTAATGCTCCAAGATTCTGGCTAACGGTCTTCAGTTTTGCATCAGCGATTCTATAATGCTTATTTTCAACATTTTTCGTCATTCAAGAGCCACGCCCTCTTGCTTATGTGACCACTGAAAACATGGCGGACGTTCGTTCAATTAGCTTCAGCCAGGTAGCGCTTCCGCCTCGGTTAGCTGGTTTGCATGCCCAACAGGACGATATGTTTCACTTCATTCCCACTTCCAGTTTCTGAGAGAGCGGTTACCCGCCATATTGCCTGTCTCTAACTGGTTCATTGTTATGGTTTGATAATAATACGTGGAGTAGTTCAATGAGCAATTCACACACGTGTAGAGAAAAATACCACATCCTTTTAAATTGTTCTGTAATTTGTGAATTTTCTTCTTGCTGTAGTTGTTACTCAGCTGTTATACTTTTCGTTATTTATGGTTGTATTTTTTGTCACTTTCTGAGAATATCTGAATACGGTATCCCCTGCCTGTCGTACGAAGCCACTTAAACGGGGTAACCCTAAGCTCTGAACTTGAAACCACGCAACCCTTAGCCATGTCTGGCATTACTTCTATGTACTTCGACCAGCTTCACCACATTCTCCTTTCTATCGACCACACTTAGTGAATTTTTATAGTCTTCGAATTCCGACAGTATTTGGCTTGCGGGACCTAGCCAAATTTTAATTTTCATAACTCCCCGAACATCGGATATAGATGTCCATCTCTTAATCTGATCCGACTCCATTGTTGTTAGGTTTGTGAGACAGTTAACTTGGCCCTGTTTTGCGACCGAATGTCCTTCATGACACCGAACCTATTTAGAAGGATGTACTGCAAAATTACATATTTCTGTAGTGGCTGGCAGTGTGCTGTGCTGTATGTGTAATTTGAAAATCTGAAACAGAACCCCACGAACTAAATAATACTATTATTGTTTATATGCCGCAGTAACAACTTTTAAAGTTTTCGGAGACGTTTAGGTCGCCTAATTTTCCCCCGCAACAGTTGTTTTACTGTACGTGCCGGTAAATCTATCGCCTTGATGCTTCGTACCTGAGCACATTCATATTGAAATATCACTTCTACTGGACTCACTGCAGAAGACCGTTACGCTGGTCACTCAGTTATAAAATGCTCATCTCAACAGTATTATTGAATCCTACATGTAATTATTATTTTTATTATTATTATTATTATTATTATTATTATTATTATTATTATTATTTGATCAGTTTTGCACTGCTCATCTTTTGGTCTTTCTCTTCTATTGTAATCTTTTAAGACGTCCTTTAAATGCGATGCATCACGAATCGTCTAATTATTTATTTGCGTATCATACCGTTGTTTATGCATTATTTTCATCTTGTACGCTTTCTCAAAGAGCATGTATAAAAACACATCATCTTCTACGGATCTTGTCTACTGTAGATTCAGAGAAAATAAGCGTTTATTCACCTATATTTTTCATGTTGTTGTGGAAACACATCATTAGGTCTCTACTTTCCGTGGATTTGGCTGCGTATCGCACGTACACAGACTCTTCGGATATCACGGACTGACTGAACATGCCTCCTCGTCTCTGGAACTATAAATGGCTTCCTACACCATGGTATTAAAATTGCTCCTTGACTTGTATTCTCTACCTATCTTATGTACGTTGCCTAGCGACAGTGAATTTATGCATTTAATCTTGGTGACAGCACGTTGGATTGTCATATCCCAGCGCACGTTTTCCGACGATTTTTCATTTTTCATTCATAACTCACCAACAAAAGAGAAAATGAAAAACCGGCTTTGAGGTGCATTCGGACCCACTTCCATCTACCTATGTTCAAAATATCAGATTTCTGCCTGTCGTAGACATCTCTGGGCATCGCACACACACACACAAACACACAAAACACACACAGACAAACACTTCCTTTTATTATTATAGATAACACCACGTTGCTTCAGCAAAATGAACTCAGAATTATATATCACTTTAGATTAGAGCCTGATTGTAACTGTTGAATTGAAATATCTGGGAAGAGAAGGTTATAAACAACATGTTTCTCAAAATGACTGGCGTGTTTTCTGATGTAAGATTCTTAATGAACCGAAGATCTGATGAAAATCAACGTCTTATCTGAGAACTGTACGAAGACATTCTTACAGCTAACAGTTAATTAGAGAACTAATGAAGATATTAAGTGAAGAGCAAGTTGTTATTAGCAGAAAAGGCAGATTAATTGAAGCTTTCGAAAGTCAAGTTAACACTGAAAAAATAATAACGGATTCAAGACAAAATGTTTTGTAATCTTACCTTCGCTGAGACTACATTTTCTTCCCTCTGTTGTATAATAACAAGTAGATTCTGGAGACAGGGTTGTACATTGGCTTCTTGACGGTTCAGTTTATGACAGTTTAAAGAGGCAGGGCAGAGGCAAGGAAACGGGCCCTGTATAACCAGATGAATCCATCGACGGCTTACTTCTAAAACCTCGTATCTCGCAATGCTCTTTCTACCCATTATTTCCCTTAAGACTGGTCACGCCTCAATGCCATATATCGATATGCAGCCCAGCAGAACAATTTTTGTTGTGTTCATTTTCCTATACTAATGTGTAAAGGAAATTGAAAGTTAAATGCATTATACTGTAGGAGTGCGTAAATATGTGATGCAAACAACATCCCTACTATACGCTATGGTAAGGTCCATTTTCCTTTACAGGTCAACATAGGAAACTGAACACAATGAAAATTGTTCTGATGGACTGCATATTCATATGTGGCCGGGAGGCGTGGCCAGCCTTAAGGAAAATAATGTGTAGGAAGAGCATCGGGACATACGAGGTTTTAGAAGTAAGCCGTCGCCATATTTCATTTGAAGAAAAAATTTCCGGGTCGATATTTGCCGATATTTTGTATACACACCAGCCTCACATGAAATTCCTTTACATGGCATTTAAGACTGTCGCCAAAAACGTTATTTAATTTCAGGGATTAACATTCCAGCAGTAGAATTTGATGCATTGAAAGTCAAAGGGGTTACAGTATCTTGATAATTTCTAGGGGTCTTAACCGAATAGAAAAAATTCATGAGGGAGTTCTATTTCTAAAATGTTGCAGAATTATTCCGGGGATGCATAAAACACTATAGTGTCCCTAAATTCCATAAAATAAAACTATTGTGTTTTTTCTGCATGTTGCTTTAAGTCGCACCGACACAGCCAGGTCTTATGGTGACGATGGGAGAGGAAAGGGCTGGAAGAGGGAAGGAAGCGTCCGTGGCCTTAATTAAAGTACGTCACCAGCATTTGCTTGGTGTGAAAATAGGAAACCAGAGGAAACCCTCTTCAGATCGGCCGACAGTGGGGTTCGAACCCCTATCTCCCACAAATACTGGCCGCACTTACAGTAAGCGACTGCACATATCGAGCTCGGTTATTGTGGAATGAACGTCCTAGATGAATAATAAGTAAGTAGTCCACATGTAGTGGGGACTCCACGTAATTAAGGACATATTTGGTCATCTCTTTCAGTGTATAGGGTAACGCACCATCTTAATATCTATGTTACTGTTAGGTTTCTGTTAATCTGTCAAACAAGGACTGAGACTGGAATTCCGAGTCCAACGTATTAACACCTAGGTACTTACAGTACATGAGGTACATTCACTCCATTATCACAGTAATTAAAAATGAGTGGACATTTCCTCTTGGTGAAGCGCACAACCTGACTTTTCACTCCCTTTACAATCATACCATTGGTATGTATATCATCATCCACAAAAGGCCTTATATGTAATTCCAGTTCTTCACTCATAATTTATATGTATAAAAAGGTGGCATTTCAGTCGAAACAGCGATATAGAACTTCTACATTTCTTACCTGACTTGTCCAGTAATTACATGACCATTAGGGATTGGTGAACGAGAAAATTCAATATTTAATATTTCAGATAAATATCCTAGCCAAACTTTGTTAATCATGCAATCGCTAACCATCATTGTTCTTCACATATTTGTAGTGTTCCGTATTTTTCGTAGCGTTTCATCGTGTCCGTGCTGATCGATATATCGATTGTATGCCTTCATTGGATTCCAGCTAATCGTAGATTTTTCATTATAATGGCATAAGAAACAGTCAACAGAATCGAAGAGAAGTGAACAAAAGAAGACAATCCAGCAAGGCTAATTCCAACTAAAATAAAACAATGCCGTCAGCATTCTTGTTAGAATACAATATTGATCAGATTGGAATGTTGTGGTTACAAGCAATGCTCTCAAAGGACATGCTCGATGAAATTCAAAACGGCACACTCACGTTTCACGAACGGTATTGTCCTAAGCTGTCGTTTAAACCGTGTCAAATTCCACAGCTGGAATGACCCAGCCATGAACAGCGCTGCCGCTGTCTATAACTTTATCAGGGACATAATAGCTGGAATACTGTGATGAATCAGTATACCCCATAACAGGAGTTATCAGCCCATGCATGAACCAGAGGAAAGGCATGCTACCAAAAAAAGAAGTAGTTATCTAACTCTCCAGTTACTTCCAGCCAATATTTAAGCAAGCTGTTGTACTCGGGTAGCTAACTCACTTAGCTCATGCGGTACGCAGGGATAATGCCATCTATCGCACATGAGCGACAGCAGAAGAGACAAAGGACATCACAACAGACAATAGAAAAAGTAATGTTATTGTTTATTAGTCTTATGAGCTGTTAATATTCACATTTAGTTTTCTTCCGACTCTCTGAAATCAGATCATCCAAAACTTCGTATAAAGGGAGTCCTTCCTCCTTTCATGACTTCCTCTTGCCTTATTCTTCAAGCGATCATCCATTGATGACTCTTTTTCTAATTTTGACAGTCACTTCACAATTATTCTTGTCGATATGGGCTGATGAGCACGCGTCTTTTCAAGGACAATTACGACAGATCCCACCGCCATTGCCATTTAACACGATTGAACGACACCTCCATTTTAACAGTGTTCGGTGTTGATATGGACTAAGCAACAAACATCTAATTTCATTTGAGAATAGAAGGTTAGGCCTTCACCTAAACTACCATTTCACCCATTTATAGCCTTCATTGTAGTGCTTTATTCCCGACTTTACATACCAGTTTTCACTAAATTCTGTCGAGCCATTTTCTCGTAGCTTGAGGGACTACATAACAAAAGTGTAAATCATGAATATCTCGGTTATTATAGCCGGTAGGCATAAACGTATCGGACATAAATGATCTAAAATTGTATTCTCTACAACATTGATTTTGTTATTTTTATCGATAGAATCAGTAATAACATAGACTTACGTACCGATTTTCATTAAATTAAGTTCAGCCATTTCACTCGTGATGCACGTACATACATACATACATACATACATACATACATACATACATACATACGTACATACATACATACATACATACATACATACATACATACATACATACCGTCGTTGCCGGGACAAAACCTCCTATGTGAAATATTTTAGTTTAGAACTTCGGCCGGTAAGGTTCTGCATTCTAAGGTGCAATATTGTGTGACAGTTGTCAAGGCATTCTCGCTCTTCATAATGTATGTGCTGCGGGTCAGTATATCTCCAAAAATATTATCACATAGGAGGTTTCGTCCCGGCAACGACGAGACAGACAGACAGACAGACAGACAGACAGACAGACAGACAGACAGACAGACAGACAGACAGACAGACAGACAGACAGACAGACAGACAGACAGGAATGACGGAAATTTAACAAATTGTGTTTCCTAATTACCGTGGACGTGGTGCTCACGATTCCTGCTGTCTTCTAACCCGTAAACACACATCTCGTTATATTACTCCGTTTTAGGGAGAGGGACCGATGTCTTTCAGAATTGTAGTAAATGTGAAGGGATGCATAAAATTCGATCGGAAGGGGCTGGTGGACCACCCCGTATATAAAATAAGAGTTTTCTCTGTCTGTCTGTCTGTCTGTCTGTCTGTCTGTCTGTCTGTCTAGGCTGGGAAGTGATCGCCGTGGGTCAAGTGTCGCAGTAGCTCACATGGCAAGCGGGCGGGTAGATATGTGATAGTGGACAGTGCTCGATGTAGGTGGTTCGCATCCCACATAAGAATTTTTTAGCAGCTAGTTGCCTGGGATGTGGTGAGGTTGCATACTGGATAGCTTCCAAGGAGTGATTTGTCTATTCGACCCTGTAGAAGACCGTATGTATCGTTGCATTGTGTATGGTGCTAGGGTGGACGATGATGTGGAGATGATGTTCTGTGGCCAGTATACGCTGGGAAGTGGGCGCCGTAGCTCCAGTGTCACAGTAGCTCACATGGCTAGCGCGCGATGGGATGTGTGATAGTTGATAGTACTCGAGGGTTATAAGTATCAAGTTCCATGCAAGTATGTTTTAGCCACTTGCCTGGGATATGGCGAAGTTGTATACTTAATACCGTTTTTTCACAGAGTGATTTGTTAATTTGGCCCTGAAACGGGCCGTTGTTATGGAGCGGGTTGATAGATGCTAGGAAACATGTGACACGATTTCAGTTATCCATGTCGCTTAACGAAGCACCTGCTCGAACTGACGACCTCCGTGGTCGATACAGAGCTGCGCGTGATGTGGTAAGAACCGTCCGGCCCGTTGCAACATACCTGGTGAAATGGATCGGCATGCCTTGGTGAGGAGCTGTCTAAGGTAACAAGGCCTGGCCGGCTCCTGTGCATGCACCAGTTGTTTTACAAGTCCATGCAGAAAAAATCCATGGGTGTAAGATCGGGTGATCTGGTGGGCGAAGGGACAGGTTCTCCGCTTCCTATCCATTTATCAGGATACGTCGCATGGACATGGTTCCGGACGACCACCGTCGCGTGCGGTGGAGCTCCGTCTTGTTGAAACCACATCCTGCAACGGTCAAGGAGTGGCATATGTTCCAAAAACGGTGGTAGTTCATTTTGGAGAAACCGCAGAGAGCGTTGGCTTGTCAGATGGCCCTCAAAGAAATGTGGACCGATGAGGTAATCTCCCATGGTACCGCACTATACATTCACGTCGCACTGTACCTGAAAAGCTGTCTGTCGCACCCAATGGGGATTATCCACAGTCCAGTAATGTATTATGGCGATTAACGGTTCCATTGTTGTGGAATCGTGCTTCGTCCGTAAGTAAGAGGGTTGCTAAGAAAGCAGGATCTGTGTCCACATGCTGTGGGATTCATTGACAGAACGCCGCCACCCAGACTTCGAAGTTATGACAATGGAGCTGCTGGTGTAAGTGCATATGGTAAAACCGGAGGGTATGCAATATCCCAAAATCAGACACTCGGCTGATATTCGTCTCCTGTGCAATGGTCCGTGTGCTATTATGAGGGTTACGCCGCATAACATCAAACACGACCTCTTCACTGTCAGCAGACGTCACGGGATGATCTCGAACAGGCCGTGCCCTTCCCAGAGATGCAGTATCCCTCAGGCGTCTTTCCACACTCCGAAATGCCATGCCCGTTTGTTATCGTCTATCCGGATAGCCTTTATGGTACAGGTGTTGTACCTGGTATTCATTCTATCTAGTTTCTCCATAGCATTTTCTTATCGTCCCAATAGGACATTCTTTGCCCTACCTGTGGTCTACGAAGCTTCGAACATGTACGACGTAGCTAACTGGCCACAGACAATAATCTTCTCATCCTCGTACAACTCAGCGCCATACCCAATGCACGATCCATGCGGTCTTCTAAAGGGTCAAATAAACAAATCAGTCCTTGGGAGCTATTAAGTACGCAACCTTACTACATCTCAGGCAACTGGCTGTTAAAAAAATCTTATGTATGATTCGAACCTTCTACCCTGAGCACTGTCCACTATCACATATCTGTCGTACCGCTTGCCATGTGAGCCACTGACCTACGGAGACCACTTCCCAGCCTATACATTACCGTGCTGCCGGTCTGTGCGTCCGCCACCTGTTTTAAAGTACGTGTTCTGCGTATCTGTACTCGTTCTACGGGTTCATTAGAGGTACCCATAGTGAATTAATAGTGGCGCTCACGATTCCTGCTGTCCTCTAGCCCGTAAACACATATCTCATTATATTACCCAGATTTAGGGAGAGGGACCGTTGTCAACAGAATTGTAGCAAAAGTGAAGGGATGGATAAAACTGGATCGCAAGTGGCTGGTGTACCACCCAGTATATATATGGAGACGACCAGTTGAAGTATCAATGGTCACCATTATTACGCGATCAGAGTGGACATCGATGCCTGACACTTAACATATACGTTTATGAATTTAAGTTTTTATTGCTGAGTCCATCAATAGCAAGCATTACTGACGTGGATACTTTGTTCAGTCGTCATGGTAATGAACTAGATAGATTGATATATGGATAAATGTCCCTTTTGACGTATGACGTAGTTAGGGCTTCTCTTACACTAAACCAATTGTTATACATTAGAAACATAATTAATACTACAGTAATTAATATCATTTAAATCACAGTTAAACAAATCAAAATATTTTATAACATAAATAAAATTCCGACTCCGTGAGACTCAAATAACAAAAATAATAGCTAGTAAACATGTTGTAATAGCACGATCAATGAATGACCAGAAATGCAAAATTCACTCGCATCTTGCTGTACCGCTTAACTCTCTTTTAAATGATACTGTGACTGGCTTTTCTCTGAAGTCATCCGGTAAAAGATTTCATTCTAGTGCGGCAAACACTTATTACATGCGGCAGTTCGAGGGTGAAGAATGACGAGCAAGTTTGAGCCCTTGTATATCTGTTATGAACATATGAGAAGTAATGGAAAAGCGAAGAAAGGTAAGATGAGAAAAATATGGTAAATAATCCGTGGAGGAGAGACAAAGTTTGATGGTACGACGAATATGGATTCGCGACCACTGTGGTTCTAGGAAAGATGATGACACGTGGCCATATTTTCCTGAATTGAATATGTATCTCGCACAGTAATAATTGTACTAATTGTTTTGTTACAATAAATTCCGATAGTTATTGGTCAGTATCATATGAAGATGACTGTGGAAATAAGAAAAACCTTCTTTTGAGTTTGGATGAGCTTGCATCATCATAGTACGACACTGCTTGTGAACACAAATTTTATGAGTCTTATCAATTTACCTCGGACGACTTAGCACCCCCCACCCAGCCACGAAATAATACCTCTGGCATCCTGTGTATCATGTTTTGGACTTTGGTGATATTTTCCTTTGTTCGTTCATTAATTTTCTCGCTCCCTTTGTCCTTAACAAATCATCTTCTAACTACTCTTATCACAGTTTCTCTGCCACTGTTTGAATCTTGTTTACTCTCATTATCCGAACGTATTATGCAAGTGCAGCACTTCATTTGTATAATCCGTCACCGGACGTTCCCTATCATGTTGCGATGATAGCAATCACTCACCTATTTCCAAGAGGAAGGAAGCAGAATTAAGTTTCATGCGTTAGTAAGAGTGACGGAATTTACCTCTCCTAAAGTTATAAATTAAGTTGGGTTGCCAAATTAGAAATCTCTGTAGCCTCGTTATTGATGTCAGGCAACACATATGAAAAAACTAGCAAGATACACGTGCTTCGCAACGGTATTATAATGAAATTTATAATTGAATGCTTTACGTTTTATATATAATCCGCCGAAATTTGCGATCTGAATCGTTTTCTGAGAGATTACCGCAAAGTTCGCCCCATTTTTCAATCTTTCTTTCCAGCAATCGATTTCGTACTTCCCGGGCTAGGTCCAAGTATTCCACCCGGTCAGTTGGGTCCCTAAATATTTGCCATCTTTTCCTATAACCATTTTTAATAGGGATCAAATCCTTGAGGAGATCCGGTGTGGTGTCGTCTTGGGTGCCTTGGCGGTACTGAACCCGCGGCAGGACTGCAATCGTAATCATTACGCGACTAGGACCCGTTTCCAGCGCGGTCCGCACATTTGACGATGGTTCAGAATATTATTATTATTATTATTATTATTATTATTATTATTATTATTATTATTATTATTATTATTATTATTATTATTAGGGTGGATGATATTAGTTGAATTTAGGTGATTATTATTTTGTTGTTGTTGTTATTGCTGCTGTTACTGTTGTTGATGTTCTGGACTCCACAGCAAGAGGCAAAACCGCTACTTGGCGGTAAATTACATCTGCTGCCATTGTCATCGCTGACAATGTGACCAGCACTACTGTCGCGCGTAGGCAAGTGCGCGGGATTTGTGGCGATAAGAATGATATACTTCCGTGCATTATTGACCTTATTATAGAGGTGAAAAATTACACGGTCAATCTCATTCCTACCGTTTATTTCAAATGTGTTAAAAGTTTTAATTGTACGCCAGGAGAATCTACTGTAATCTAAATTTAAGTTCTCCAAAGGAAAGATGGCTTTGGAAACGAACCCAGGAAAGATTAAAAATGATCGGTTTTTGATCAGAGTAAGTACATTATGAACAGTAACATCAATTTGTCTCAACTCCTTTTTCACCCTGCCGCCGTTAAATTGATTTACCCCGTCCCCCAAATAAAGGTGTGTTTCTTTATGTTTAAAGGAGATTCCACATACCAATGTTCACGTCTGTTACCTTCAGTCTGAGACATAAATGTCCCCATAAAAGGAATTCACTTTTTTCACTTCTTTCACTGTCTCCCACCCCCTTTAAGTGAATTTTCCGGCAAAAATTCTTGTTTCTTTAATAGTAAAGGACCTTTTAGATACCAATTATAACGACTATAACATCTTCAGTGTTTGATATGTGTCCTCTTAAAAGGAATTCAAATCTTTATCACCCCCGCCCCCAAGATGATTTCTCCGCAAACACGCGTTTTTCCATCTTTTTAAAGGAGATCCAAATACTAATTTTCACGTCTGTAACAACTTTAGTTTAAATTAGATGTAAGTATCCTCATACAATTCATTCAATTAATTTTTCAATTATTTCACCTCCTCCACCTCCCGCCCTTCATTGGATTTTCCGTGAATACGTGTTTCTTTACTTTTAAAGCAGATTGCAAATGCCAATTTTCAAGTCTAAAAAATCTTTCGTGTTTGAGATAATAATAATTCAACTAACTTTTGCAATACCCCTCCTCCTTAAGTGGATTTCCGAAAACAAAAATACATTTTTCTTTATTTTTAAAGGAGATTCCAAATTCCAAATTTTACGTATGTAACATCTTCAGTTTTTTATATATCCGTATCCTAATTCAAATAATTCAACCCCATTTTCAGTCACCCAGGTGATTTTTCAGAAGACAAAAAATTGATATTTCTTTATTTCTAAGAGGGATAAAAAATACCATTTTTCACTTTGATAACATGTTAAGTTTTTGAGATACTAGCTGATGTACATGTGCTTCGCTACGGAATTCTACATTGTATACAGAATTCTAGGTTAGGTATTGTACACGTTGTGAGCAAGATTGTATTAAATTGCATAGCTCTTAACATTACCCTAGAAATGCGACGGGGAAGTCACCAAACGTCTTTTCTCATATGAATACAGGGTTAGGAAATGTTTTTGTAACGCTAGACCTACTTGCCTACATTCAATCACAATAAAGTTAGGGAGTTTTTATTATAATTTGTAGGCACTCAATCTCCACCTGCTTTTTACATCCTCAGAAAGGGTTTTTTAGTACTTTTTCCAACTGAAATGAACATAGGTCATTACAATGACGTCAGTACGAATGGCACGATTAAAAGCAATACTTTTATATGAAAACTCGATAAAATAAAAAAAACACACATTTTCTCACTCTTAACGAACAGTACTACGCTGCTGATCTAATAGTCCAAAAATTCCAGAGGTGGAATGACTAAGCTGCAGACAGCCATGATCCGTCAAAACTCTTCGTCTATTTTCGGCGGCAGGGGGGTCGAATAGTGGAGTTTCCCAGGCCAAAAACTATGCTATTTTGCTAATCTGTTTCCTAGAAGTACCCGACGAATCGGAAAATCTCATTTCACTACACTGGCGGATGAAAGAACTATCTGACTTGGAATCAAATTCTTCCTTCGAAGCCAGAGGATAAACCACCTCTTCACTGCTAATTTGGAATCAAATGAATGTAGAAATTAATCAAACTGAAGAGGAAGAAGTTCTCAAGAAAAAGCTCTTTTCAGGGTTGAATTTTAAGTTATTTAGTGAATTGTGGGGCTATAATTTGGAATAGGCCTAAAGCGTAGTTCTAGACCAGGTCATACTACTACTACTACTACTACTACTACTACTACTACTACTACTACTACTACTACTACTACTACTACTACTCAGTGAGCCTTTACTTCAAATGTGCACACTGCTCGTTCAAAACAGCGCGTCAGAGTAGGGATTAAATAGCTGGAATACTATGATGAACCACTGTGTTACATACCAGCAGTATCAGGAAATGTACGAGCCAGAGGAATGACATGCTAAAAATAAAGTTTTAATTTTTTTACAATTGGTTTCACGTCGCACCGACACAGATAGGTCTTTTGGCGACGATGGGACAGGAAAGGCCTAGGAGTCGGAAGGAAGCGGCCGTGGCCTTAATTAAGGTACAGCCCCAGCATTTGCCTGGTGTGAGAATGGGAAACGACGGAAAACCATCTTCAGGGCTGCCGACAGTGTGATTCGAACCCACTATCTCCCGGATGCAAGCTCATAGCTGCACGCCCCTAACCGCACGGCCAACTAGCCCAGTAAGAAAGTTTTCAAACTCCCCAGCTACTTCCTCCCAATATTCAGTCAGGCTGTTATACTCGGTACGCAGCAGTAGTCCCATCTATCGGAGTTCAGTGACAACATAAGACAAAGAACATCACAACAAACAATGGTCAATATAATGTTACTGGTGATCAATTTTAAGAGCTTTCGATACTGTAGGCCTTCACATTTAGTTTTCTTCCGACTGTGAAATACCACTCTTATCATAGTCGGTACGGTAAAACTGAATAAAACAAAATGATCGGAAATTGTATTCTCTTGAAATTTTGTTATGTAGTACTTTTCGATAGGACCAATAACATAGGTACTTAAAAATTAAATATTTGATGCCTTCCCCTAAACTACAATTTCATCCAGGGTGAATAAAATTGTTTATAGCTTAGACTGTACTGTAGTTTCTTATTCTCCGACTCTATGTACCGATTTTCATTAAATTCTGTTCACCTATTTTCTCATGGCTCGGCGTTGATATGGACTTAGCAACAAAAATACAAATTCACGATTATCCCTGTTATCATAGCCAGTACGGTAAAAATGTATAAGACATAAATGATCGGAAATTCAATTTTATATAACTTAAGTTATGTAATATTTATCGATAACACCACTAATAATATAAATATTTTATAATTAAATTTCAGGCCTTTCCCTAAACTACCATTCCACTCAGCGTGAACAAAATAATTTATAGCCTAGATTGTAGTGGTTCATCCTCCGACTTTACATACCGATTTTCATTAAATTCCTTTCAGCCGTTTTCTCGTGATGCGTGTACAGACAGACAGACAGACAGACAGACAGACAGACAGACAGACAGACAGACAGACAGACAGACAGACAGACAGACAGACAGACATAAATTACGGAAACGTAAAAGGTGCATTGCCCTGTTACTGTGGACATGACCGATACACAAATACCATTCTTTTCAAATTCGGAGCAATGTACAGACAAAACTCTTATTTTATATATATAGATACTGTAGAAAAGATCATTTTAAAATTTGTCCCCCTTTTTATTTCCCCTTAAGTGGAGTTTCCAAAAACAAATCACCCATGTTTCTTAACTTTTACAGGAGATTCCAAATACCAATATTTACGTCTGTAATATTTTGCGTTTCAGAGATATACTGTACATATAGTCTTTCTAAAAATTCACCCCAATCTGTCATTCCTGTTTAACCCCCATTAATTTTACTTTCCAAAAACAAAAAAATACTATTTCTTTACTTTTAAAGGAGATCCCAAATACTAATTTTCAGGTCTGTGGTACCTTCAGGTTCTGAGATATAAGTATCCTCATTGAAAACATTCAACCCCTTTTTCACCCTTTTTCACCCTTTTTCACCCTTTTTCACCCCACCTATTGGGATTTCCGAAAACAAAAAAATACGTGTTTCTTTTTTTAAAAGGAGATACTAAATACAAAATTTTACATCTGTGAACTTTTAAAGTTTTGAGATATAGATACACTAATTTTAAAAATTCACCCCACCCCCCATTAATTGGATTTTCCGAAAACAAAAAATCATGTTTCTTTATTTTTAAAGGAGATCCAAAAATACTAGTTCACAGGACTGTAATATCTTCAATTTCTGAGATATAAGTATCCTCATTCTAGACATTCAACCCCTTTTTCACCCTTTTTCACCCTTCCTATTGAGATTTTACTAAAACAAAAAATACGTGTTTCTTTATTTTTAATGGAGATTCTAAATACCAATTTTTACAACTGTAAACTTTTAAAGATTTGAGATATAGATACGCTCATTTTAAAAAAATTCACCCCCTTTTTCACCCCCGCCCCATTAATTGGATTTTCCTAAAACAAAAAGTACGTGTTTCTTTATTTTTTATGAAGATCCAAAATACCAATTTTCTGGTCTGTAGTATATTCAGTTTCTGAGATGTAAGTATCCTCTTTAAAAGCATTCAACCCATTTTTCACCCTTTTTCACCCATCCTATTGGGATTTTCCGAAAATAAAATTATGAGTTTCATTATTTTTAAAGGAGATTCTAAATACCAATTTTTACATTTGTAAACTTTTAAAGTTTTGAGATATAGATACTCTCATATTAAAAATTCACTCCCCCCCCCCAAATTTCACCCTCTTAGCGACGGAATATCCAAAAATCCTCCCTTAGCGAGCACGTACATTAGAATATAAATGTATCCTCAAAATTTCATTTCTTTATGTCCAGTAGTTTCAACTCAGCGATGATGAATCTATCAGTAAGTCGGTCAGTCAGTCAGGACAAGTTAATTTATATATATATATATATATATATATATATATTGTAACGGTTCAAATCCCGTTACAAGATGATATCTGTATTTTTATTATTGTATGATTTTATCTATATTTTATTATTATTATTATTATTATTATTATTATTATTATTATGTTATCTGTGATATTGTTACTATTATTGTAATTATCAGTCTTATTTAATTCGATTTTGCAATTGCCTGTTGCTTGCAAGATTGTACTTAGATGTATGCATATATACGTATGTGTAGAATACCACTCAATACCTGTACAGTGAGAATTGTTGTATATATCAGAGATTGGGTATGACGTTAGTGCATTGTGCAAGATTGTTGGCGATTCTGCCAAGTCATCGCTACTCCATGGCTATGTCATCGTATTTATTTAGAATATGCGCTCAGAGAGTTAGCCGCCGCAGGGCTATTTCACAACTGTATGTAATATCTGTCGCGTAGGTGGGAGTATGTCATGGTTATTTCTGGAGATTACGTAGCTGTGTCAACCAACGTCTATATAAGGTGGATGCACATTGTAGCGTCAGTCATTACTTATACGGATGCAGTACAGTGAAGTAGTCTACTAGATCAAGAGGCCTTAGGTGGTCAGTCAACCAGTGTGAACGAGAGATGGTGAAGACTCAGTGAGCCATTATTGGTTATTGAGAGAGTGAGACCAAATGGTTGGTCCGTCACTTAGTGGAAGACGCGGATGCAAGGCTTACCAAGGAGTCAGAGAGGGCAACCCTAGACCTGCCAAGAGGTCATACCATATTGACTTACAAAGAAGTCAGATGATATGGAGAAGAAGCAGTCGCAAGGATGTATCACCACGTTAGGCGTGACACATCTACAGTAAACACCAGAGCAATGGATTACGTCGTAATTACACTCAAAGTGTTGAAGGTACAGTCAAGTGAATCAGTGAGGGAAATATTTCGTATAAATTGTTAAATGTCCGGTCAAGAAGAATTCAAATTCATGCCTAGTTTCTTTCAGTTGCAATGTCATAATTTCATATTCTCATCTGTTTTATCGCAACAAGACTCACTATTTTTTGATATATTATTTAAATAATATATATTGTTCTATCAAACGAATTCAGAGTTTCATTTCATTGACAGTAAAATATCTTAACCTCAAAATTAATGGGGAAACCGAACGCCAATCTCCTTTTCCCAGAACTTATATGGTATGTTGTCAAAAGTAAGCTTATTACCCCACACCCTAGAGATAGTCAAGAGTCTCATTCTATTATTGCTGTACTGAGTGACAGCTGGCGCCCTTCAAATAACGTATGTGTAAGTAAGCAGGTAACAAGTAAGTGTGAGTACAGGGTTCGACGAGTGTGTATTTTATTTAATGAATGTTAATTTTCAGATTTTCCATTATAAATGCAGATATTCAGATTTTTCAAGTTAAATGCAGTTAAATATGTTTGTAAAGTTAGTCAGCAAGTTAGGAACATGTTCACAATATATATATAGATAAACGATGTTATTAGTTTGTTTGTTTCTTTGTTTCTTTGTTCATTGGTATTCCTGTTTTAATAGACTTAACTGACCCCATAGTGTCTGATATGTGCCCTACAGGAGTCCTTTATTGAAGCTAAGTTTTCATGCTCAAAACACCCTCAGTTGTCACTGATCTTAGGTATGCATTTCAAACGTACGAGGGCCGTAAATAAATTAGTGACAACGTAGTCGAAACACTCGGAGGAGATTGAGCATGCGCAAATAGGATATGGGAGCACTGTTGTCGATGTGTACTGTACATTTGACGGACATCCAGTTGGGAATGCAGCTGCTGTGTGGCGTTAAAGCAAAGAGTGTCAATATCACCGCTCTAAACCATGTTTTCAAAACGTGATCGGCGTTCGTGGATTAAAATCGAGGTTTCCAGTGGCAAAATGAATCAGAATGTTATCGATGATTACGTGAAGCCTTTGGTGAGAATGCCATACCGTATAGGACGGTTGAAACTATGGGTCAAGGCGTTTCGGAAGGGTCGGAATGGGACTGCAGATTTGCACCGCACAGGCTGGCCGTCCATTCCTAAAGAAAATGTTGACATCGTGAGTGGTCTCGTTTCAGTAGACCATCAATGGACTGTCCGAGAATTTTCTTAGAGGTTGGTCTCAGTCATCGAACGGTGCGGCACATTCTGACGAAATGCCTTAACATGAGGAAAATTGCCTCCCGTTGGATTCCACATCAACTCACCGACAGAGAAGAATGGTACTACGATGCACTGGCTGGCATACACCTGGACAGATACTGCAACGAACGGGACGCACTACTGCAGCGTATTGTCGCCATTGATGAGACGTGGCTATGAGCCTAAATTAAAACAAAAATCGAATAAATGGCGTCACCCAGATTCACCATGTCCACAGAAATTTCGACAAGATAATAGTCGGGTGAAGCTTATACTGATTGTGGCATACGACTTAATTTAGACATTACGTTATCTCTATCCG
Source organism: Anabrus simplex (assembly GCF_040414725.1). Classification (NCBI taxonomy): domain Eukaryota; kingdom Metazoa; phylum Arthropoda; class Insecta; order Orthoptera; family Tettigoniidae; genus Anabrus; species Anabrus simplex. The sequence continues at coordinate 297,382,745 of NC_090265.1, read as the reverse complement.
ATATCCACAAAACAAAATTTCTAATACTCACCTACATTTATACGTTATAATTTGACACAAAACCTTAACACACTAATTCTCTAACGATCAACTGGCATAGAATTTATCTTTATCCGATACCTCCTTTAATCCGATTTAAAATAATTGTCTGGAATTCTGGAATTTTAATATAAAATCTGCATAGACCTAAAATTCTCACTACTAACCACACGAATACATCTCTGTGCCACACAGCACTTCATATTTACACAAAAGCAAAGAAGAACAGGAAGCTATCGGCCAGAAACTTTGCTCTTGTTTACACAGGACATAACGATGCAGAATACACTTTAAGGAATACAAATCATGTCACCCACCTGCATTTTTGCTGAACAATGGCATGCTGTTGGACATCACCGTTCGCCGAACGCTCAAATAGGGCATAACGCACCATTTTGACACACATTGTGCACATTTCACATATTTCTTCTCGGAGATTCTTAATTAACAACATTATTCAAATACATTTGTTACATTCCACACACTGGAACATTTAATACTTAATACCTACCTACTAAATATGGCGCGTGCTGTGTGTGTTGTGTAGGAGAGCTCTGTGTTACCAGCCTGAATTAGCAAGATTATTAGCAGACAGGTCCGGTGAGTGTGTCTCAGTAATTACACCAGACAACTGACGTCTAGTTCTAGTAAAAACATGTCCGTAAAAAGTGTAAATAAGCGTGTGTCGGACTTTGAAATAAAGTTTGTTAAACGGATGGATGAGTTCCAAGCTCGCTTGGAACAGTTGACATCAGCCAGTGCCAGCAGGGCTGCCAACACTAACGACCGCGCCGATGAAAATCTGTCTTCCCTCTGTTCCGAGTTCAAAGACTTTCGCCAGTACATCTCGGCGGAAATTTCTTGTGTAAAGGAGGAGTTACTAGTTGTTCAACAGCGTCTTGACCAGCACGAAGCCAGGGCTGACGAAGCCGAACAATACAGTAGACGGAACTGTCTACTCATACACGGGGTGAAAGAAGAACCGGCTGAGAATGTCTATGCCAAAGTGATAGAGACAGTAAAGTCTTACCTACAAGTGGAATTATCGATGGATGACATCGATCGCTGTCATAGATTGGGACCTCTACGCAGATCAGCTGCGGAAGTCGTGACCTCGGGAAACAGGCCGATTATAGTCAAATTCGTCCGGTTTCATGTTCGCGATCGTGTCTGGCGCGCTAAGAAGCTCTTCAAAGGCACCAAACTATTGGTTACGGAGTCACTGACTGCTTCTAGAAAAGATCTGTTAAATCGAGCCCGAGACCAGCTCGGAGTGCGTAACGTTTGGACCCAGGAAGGAAGAATAGTAGTTCTAGGCAAAAACAAAAACAAATTCACTGTGACCACTACAGCGGAACTAAATGCTGTTATTTCAGGGCTAGGTGATTAGTAGAGTACATGACTCATGGATTTACGATTTAATTATAAGTGGTTTTATTATAAGTTTAGTGTGAGTGAATGTTTAAATGATTCAAGTGGCTTACGTAGGCAAGAGGAAACCATGGTAAGTTGCCCTCTGTTTATTTTTGATTATGGCTAACACAGGTAATAACGTAGTTTTCTCCCTGGGCAGGGTAAACAACCTTCACCTTGATACTGAACCCTCCCACCCTTCTCTTTCCCTGACCCCCTCTCACCCCGCCCGCAGTCACCTGGAGAGAGATTTCTCGTCCTTTCCCCGCTCATTATTGTGTGCCCATGTCAATGCTCAGTCTATAATTGCCCATCACACTGAGCTGAAAGCTATTTTTGAAGGAAGCATGGTAAATGTTGTAGCAATTAGTGAGAGTTGGATGAAGGACTCGGTCCCTCTGAATTCGGTAAATATAGAAGGATTTAATGCAGTTTTTCACAATAGACAGAAGCGCCGTGGAGGAGGAGTAGCTCTATACTACAAAAATAATTTAACGGGGAAGATTATACATACTTCGACATTATCTACCGATACCTTAACTGAATATATGTTTGTAGAACTATCTGTTGATAAGACTAAAGTACTGATTGGAGTTGTTTACAAACCACCAAAAGCAGGAAACTTCACAGACTTCGAAGAAAATTTACTAAGACTCCTACCTATCTACGAACATGTACTCATATTTGGCGACTTTAACACAAACCTGTTAATAGACTCCGTTGAAGCAAATCGTTTACAGAACATACTTACCTCTTGTAACATGTCAGTGTTGCCACTTAATCCCACTCACCACGTGCACACGGCTAACGGATCCTCACACACTCTAATAGATTTACTTATCACAAATAATCCTCAGAAAATACTAAAACACGGACAAACTTCTGTACCTGGTATTTCATACCACGATCTCATATATTTAGCTTATTCTTTGAAAGTTCCCAAAACAAAGCCGAAGTGGATAACCTATAGAGACATGAAAAATTTAAATCCTCAACAATTGATACAAGATGCTAATCTCTGCCCGTGGGACGAAATACTGCACTTGACTGACAATGACGAAAAAGTAAAGAGGTTTAACACATTATTGTTGGGATTGTATAACAAACACGTACCTAAACGTACTGCTAGGGTGACTCGAAAAGCTGCTCCATGGTTAACAAATGACATTAAGTCCGCAATGGCTGAACGAGATGCACTACACAGATGTTACAAGCAGACATTATCATCTGAAGATTTTGAAAAGTACCGTGTGCTTAGAAATAAAGTTAAACAAATAATCAGAAACAAAAAATATGCGTACTTCCAACAATTAGCCAGTAACTTAAACACAAAAAGTACCTGGAAACAACTCAGATCCGTAGGTATTGGGAGGCAAACTACAAACTCCAATACGCATGACATAAATCCAGATGAATTAAATGCCCACTTTACTAGAGAAATAGTTAATACCCACCCTCATATTATACAAACAACAATAAATTCTCTTCAATCTACTCCATTACCACAACGGCCTTTGTTCAAATTTCGTAAAGTAAATGAAAACGATGTAAGAAGAAAACTAACATCAATCAAATCGCAAGCAATCGGAGTGGACGACATCCCGATATCCTTCGTCGTTACCTTGATAGATGTAGTACTGCCAATTTTAACCCACATATGTAACTCATGTCTTTTGGAAGGCTACTTCCCAACTGTTTGGAAGGATGCCTTAATTTTCCCAGTACCAAAAAAATCTCTAGCAAATTCTCCATCTGACTATCGACCTGTCTGTATACTTTCTTCACTTTCGAAAGTCTTAGAAAAACTCATGCATGAACAACTGCTCCAATATTTGATGCATCATTCGTTACTTGATCACCTGCAATCTGGATTTAAAAAAGGACATAGTACATCTACTGCTCTTCTAAAAGTTACGGATGACGTAAGAAAAGCAATGGACGAACGCAAAGTGACCGTGCTCATTCTCCTAGACTTCAGCAGTGCTTTTGACACTATCAGTACGGACATATTAATAGCGAAATTGCATTCCTACCATTTTAGCCACGCTGCTCTCAAATTGTTCGCTTCCTACCTCCATAACCGACGACAGTGTGTTGTCATGAATGATAAGAGAACGGAGTGGAAGTACAAAGTTAATGGTGTGCCACAAGGTTCTATACTCGGCCCCCTGTTGTTTATTTTATATTTGAATGACATCTCTTCTAAGTTGAAAAACTGCAACTACCATCTCTATGCCGACGACCTTCAAATTTACTGTCACACAAAAGTGAATGACATAAATGCAGCTATTGAAAATATGAACCGAAACTTAGAACAGATCAGCTGTTATGCAGCTGAGAATTCTCTCTCCATCAACCCAACGAAAACACAAGCTATTATACTAGGCCAGAGGAAACTGCTTGCCCATCTACACAGTCTACAAATTCCAGTCATTCAACTAAATGGCGTTGCTATCCCATTCTGTAAATCAGTAAAAAGCCTTGGAGTCACTATAAATGAAACTTTAAACTGGGATGAGCATGTCACTAACGTATGCAGGAAAGTTCACTCATCACTTCATCCCCTTAAGATTCACCAGACCGTATTACCTCTCAACTTAAAAATAAAACTGGTTCAAACATTGATACTTCCAATTTTTAACTATTGTGATGTTGTGTTGCTGGATGCTACCAGTGAACAAAATAGGAAATTGCAGAGAGCTTTAAACTCCTGCATTAGATTTATTTTTTCATTGAATTTTGCCTCGCATGTATCCCCTTTTTATGCACAACTTTCTTGGTTAAAAGTAGAGAAGCAGAGGAATCACCATGTATCAACCCTTATCTATCGACTCTTGACCGAAAATATACCTGAATATCTCTCCAGTAATTTCCGTTTTCTATCCTCCTTTCATGACCGTGACACGAGATCTGGGTCAACAATTGCAATACCTCCACATCATACATCTGCCTTCAGTAATTCTTTCCTTGTGTCGGGCGCTAGAATATGGAATGCTTTACCCCCTGAAATTAGAAACTGTTCCTCATTAATTACCTTCAAAAGACAGTCTAAAGATTTCCTCTTGAATACGTAGGCTATATCATGTAGTTATGTGTGAATGTGAGAGTGAATGTCTGTAGTAAATAGTTCCCAAAAGTTTACATAAATTACTGTTATATTTTATGATTTCCACCTAGAGTAGTTAATATTGAATTTATTTTTCTAAATTTAGACTTAGGATGTAATCTTTTAGTTTTAGAGTTTATTAAGTTATATTACTATTATATTATATACACTGTGTTAAGTTTGAATATTAAGTTTGGATTCAGTATTAAGCCGCATAATGTGGTTAAGTGTAAGAGAGGGCCAAGAGCCCTAACTTCGCCACAAATAAAGACATCAATAAATAAATAAATAAATAATAAATATATGCCAATTTTCAATGTTATTTCACACGTTTCTTTTCGGACGTTCTTACATTTATAGGATATGTATGTAAAACACTGTACACTAATAACATATAATTCACTTTAATATTTACGCCATCCGACACATTTAACAGGCAATAGGAATATACTGAAATTCGCATGCTTAGATATGCCGTTGAATTTTGTTTGCCCTCGCCAAATATAGGACGAATTATATATCCACACGAATATGAGTATCTATTTCATTTCACAATCTACCATTTCTTACCATACTTCTTTTAGGCTGGTATTCATTCTTATCATGACCAATCTTGGGTATTCAATACATAAATGACCAAAACGAAACGCAGGTCATACCTCCCAAACTGCCAATGATAGAATGCCTGGGCCTCAGTCGATAATCCTAGTATATGCCTGGTATAAAGTTTGCATTACATTAGACAATTCTGTTATCCTATGGGTTTCATACTTATTGATGATATTCAGAATGTTTGGAAAAATGCGAGGAGTATGAATCTCATGATTTCATAATTTTAATTTGCCTCTCAAAGGTAAAAATATCTCAAGCGTGGGTCGGATAAATAATTTTCTCTCACTATGACGGCATATACGTGTGGCTTCGAATCTTCCCACGGCCTAACACAGGCTTTCGTTCTTTGGCCAGAAGAAAATTGATAACATGATAATTCCTTCCAATTTACTGGGCGTTCCACTGTACCAATACAAGTTTTAATTTAGATCTGGATAATCATCGTATTTTAGAAACTAGCCACGTGTATACTCTAATTCATTCGAAATTCTCCCCTGGAATCGTATACGTCTGGATTCTTTTCCTGCCCAAATAGATTACAATGCAGCCTCAAAGCTCTTGTATTGTTTATATGAAACATGAATGAGACACAGGGTGATCTACAAGTAATGATGCAAAAGTGGATGCTCTTTTCCCAACAACGTATCTCGCGGCTATGGTGCTTAGTAATTTTCGGGGTTCCTTTTGATGACTGTGAATTATGAATTCACATGAAACTGTGCAAATGATTGCTGAAAATTCTTGCAAAGCAGTTTCTGCTGGGTTTACACTTCATGCAAGAAAATTAAGTAAGTTACTTGTGTAAGATTTTCACAAGTAACTCGCAGCAATAACTTGCAGATAGTGTTTACTTGTGCTTGCAGTGATATTCAACCAAAATGGCGACATACAGGCAGCTGTATTACTACTTATAAATAAAGAACAAGAATCATATGAATAAATAATTAATTGGGGTATTAATGGTAAAAACGCTGCCCGACTGTGCAATTTACGACAGGAAAATTTACAGTGCACTGATGACAATAGTGTAGCATTTCTTCAAATTTGTACTATGATTGCTGTGGTAGTTTATATTAAACGTGCAAATTTTCATTCGAATAAGGATTCCTGGAATTTTAAAATGTGAAAAATAATGAAATTTACACTGGCGAATGGCTTATCTCTCTTCTTAATGATATTTAGCCTACAAGAGATCAGAACGAACTGGAAATGTGCTACCTGAGAAAGGTTTTCTATGATTTTCTCCTAGATCAAATTCATAAATAAATGGGCCCGTCCAGTCTGTACCCGTGATAAACGAGAAAGTCCTACAAATCTGTTTGGTAAAACACTGCTAGAAAATAGTACTTTTATTCTAATTCAACTATTTACATTTTTTTCGTTTTCTAAACTTCACATTCGTTTCATGTGGGCTCCTTTAACGCCATATGATACTCTCTCTACTAATTCCAATGGCCGATACCTAGCATTTTCCTCATCCTGAAAGTCAACTGCTGCCTCGGTGAAGCGGCTTATGGAAACCCCCGTCGTAATGCTGCCAAGTCACGCGATAGTTAAAACATTAACGTGATTTGGGACCTGCCCTAACAAAACTCAGTTCATCTCCTAAATAAGACAGGCGTAAAATTTCATAATATCACAACCAAAAATCCAATGCTCAGTATTTTGCCAACTCAACAAGCTACTACAGTAATAAATATTCTGTAATAGGGAATAAAGTATCCACAACCTCGTTCTTAGATGCAAAAGAAGAAGAAAAGGAAAACAGATAGGGTTGCCTTTGCTAAGGAAAATACTCTATCCGAAGTCGTTGCTACGCTACTCCCTTCGAATTTAATCGCTGAGAAATACGGCCACCGAAACTCGATCGCTATCCCTGAGGAGCCACTTTATAATTTTGCAAGTTTCTTCACTTTCTGGGAAAACTGTGTTTTCAAGTTGTGCCATTTTTGCAGTATTTTCTTCGATGACGTGTGAAAGTCTACCGCAATTGTGCTGAAGGCTTTTAGATTTCTTACTTCTGTCTCTGAATTCACTGCCGTGGACGTAAAACGTTCGTCACCTTTCAGATGTATAAACACGTGTACCGCCGTTCGTTAATCTAGCAGAACCCTTTCTTGGTGTTTGCATATTTTTTCCACCAGTGTATTTACTTTCTTTTAGACATTGCGCTTATAGTGCACTATATTTCCGCTAAATGTTAGAACAAATGACTTACCTTCGTTAATTTCTCTTAGGGTAATCCTTAACTTTGGCGAAATGGAAATGAACATTACTTTTAGAGCTGGTTTCAATTATGAATGGTATAAAAATATCACGCGTATGATCAAGTGGTGCGTGCATTAGAAGTGGGCTTGTCAGATTGACATGTAATTGTACCATCTGACTTAATGAGGAAAACAAAGGAAATCTACGTCTCTCCTCATTCCACAAGTGTTCCTCTTCAGTGTCGTCTGTAGCATCTTACGGTGGAACGTTTGGGGTTTCAACCTATCTTCGCAAGCTTCTTGTCCAAGACATTGCTGCCCACTGCAAGTCATCTTGCTGGGGAATTTAGACTTGCAAGTGGTACAACAAGTTGTTCTGTGCAGGTCAATTGCCGCAAGAACTTGTTAGTATAAACGTAGCCTTAGCCTTTAGAATATGATCATGATGCGTCGTCGTCGTAAAAGCATTCTAGACCCACTCACAGTCACTCCGTCCGATCTTAGAGGTAACTAACGCCCTCGCACAGTACAGCCCGTATTTAAAACAAGCTAAAATATAAACTACGGTCGTATTGATACATGAATCACAGAATTTGAGTACCAGAACTATACTCATACTTCACTTAGTCTACGTGACGTAACTTGCAGTATGCGGTTACTGTACGTACCGCATGTGAAAGAAACGTCCGAACACAGCCGGAGAGATGAATATCGTTTAATCAAATAATTTCCAATATAATTTAAAAAGAAGATAAATTTAAGATGATGATAGTCAATTGTCCATTGTGCCTTGTGTGTGTGTGTGTGTGTGTGTGTGTGTGTGTGTGAGTTTGTATGTACTAAATATTAAATGCATTATCCCGTTGTCTGCACACATATACATCACATATTGCTTGGTCTAGAATGAATAGGATCACAAAGGTACCATAGCTTCAAATAGAGTTGAGACTGTAATCCATGATAAAACATTTCATGCATCATCGGCTGTGACGTTAAATCCTACCTGTCCGGCATGTCCATAAATGTCCCTCAAACTGGCCAGCATTTTAACACATCGAGCTGACATAGTCGGTAATGATGATTTTATGTTGACGATTAAGGGATTGTCCAAGTTGAACCGGTTAATACATTCTTCTTGAGAGCGAAGAATCTGGTGTGCATCCCGATAATAATAATAATAATAATAATAATAATAATAATAATAGAAGTAGTCTGATACGTTTCCTTTCGTTCAGAATGCCCTGGGGTCGATTACCGGATAGGACGGGAAGTTTAATTGCTTAAGTGTAATTCCTCTTGCTTGAGGACTAGGATTTATATTCGTCTCAATACATTCTTCATGTATATGCAACACAAAAATACCACCATCCCCCACAGAAACTTACAATAGTGAATGGATCAGTGGTAGAGTATAGGCCTCCAGATCCCAAAATCGTGGATTCAAACCCGCTAGATGCGATCGGATTTTTGCTGGGCAGAAGAAAAGTCCATTTGACATACAATGTCATACAATGGATGCATATAAAAGATCTCTGATGACACATTTGGTATTTATTCGGCAAAACTCGGCCGTAGACACCCAAGAGAGTTTCGGTTTGGTCTACTCTGCCATCCAGTAGAGCCAGAGTAAAACGAAATTGGAGAGCAGGCAGCCAAATGACGTCAAATTAAAATGCCTGCACCCAGCAGCTGAGGCCATGGGATTCTTCTTCTTCTCCTTCTTCTTATCCTCCTCCTTCTTCTTCTTTTTCTTATTATACAGACTTAAACCGAACTCTGAGCTGTATCGACAGTTAGAATCAGCCAATACCAGCATGCGACGTAGGAGGCTTAAGTTCTACGGACACCTACAACGAATGGACAGCAACAGGCTTACGTAGAAGATCTTATCTTTGGTTAAAATCTACAAGACTGGAATCTTGTGGCTTAATGAAGTACAGAAGAACTTGGATTCGTTCCAAATTTTGTGCTATGGTACAGTCTTGGACCCCACCACCTAGAGTCCCTAGAAGTCGTGAGCCCCTTTCACAGGAGAGAAAGGAGAAATTGTCAGCAGGGCTCAAGAGATACTGGGAACGAAGAAGGGCATCGTGGAAGAACTAGTCATCAGCACTCCTTAGTGGGCTTAAATCAATAATAATAATATTATTATTACTATTCATGGCTTTGGCATCAGGAAGTCATCCGGTCGTAAAACGGGGCCAAGCACTCGTCACGTTTAGGCAGAAATACATTGAAAAATCGGATAGTGATGAAGATAATAATAATAATAATAATAATAATAATAATAATAATAATAATAATAATAATAATAATAATAATAATAATAATAATAATAATAATAACAATAATAATAATAATGGAATATAGCGTCGGGAGAGTCCTGGTGCTGTTATTTTGAATTGGCATCCATGGGCGAACTGCGCATCTATGTGTGTGGGGCACTACCTGTGATTATAACTAATGTTGAAAATAGGACACAAACCCAGTCCTCGGGCCAGTGTCTTTAACCAATGACGGCTAAAGTACCCGACCTTGCTGGCTATCGAATTCAGAATACCTCCGTCTAACGATTGGCATGCTAATCAGTTGGTCATGGAGCGGCAACTACTAGTACTATTGTACTGCTACCACTACTACCTCAACTAATAAAAATAATAATAATATAGATTTTAAATAACTACATGGTCGAATAGTGAATATCGTCTATCAGAAACCTGCCTCCCAGTACTAACTTCCTCCATAATTCTCAAGCAATTTGAAACATACATTAACAGCACTGTATGAAAATAGTTACTAAGTACATTAGGGATAGGGATGTAGTAATGGGCTTCACTAATGACAGGTTACATGTCATCTTCGTCGATAAGGCAAGGAAAGCACTGAAATTGTCTACCCAAACACTTGCAATCTGTGGACATTAACAGAACATAACGTCGTTGCCGGGACGAAACCTCCTATGTGAAATATTTTAGCTTAGAACTTTGGCCGGTAAGGTTCTGTCATCCAAGGTTCAATATTGTGTGCATGTTGTCAAGGCATTCTCGCTCTACATAATGTATGTCCTGCGGATCAGTATATCTCCAAAAATATTCGCACATAGGAGGTTTTGTCCCGGCGACGAAGATATATATATTTGAATGGAACTGACAGCAGAAATGCAACGTTTACGGAAAATAGATCCCGTAACCAAACCTCTCATGATTTTGTAATGCACCGGCGTCATTCCCAAGATCCTATACGATTTCTTGGCCACACACACACGTACAATTTTGTTTACATAAAATTTTAAAAGCTCTTCTCCTGGACTGATTTCAACTAAATTTGGTACACTTGTTGCTTACTATAAGGAGACAAACTCCGTGCGGGGTAACACACCCCTAGCACACTTAGTGGGAAGTGGGAGGGGTGAGATATAAAAATAATTGAAAATGGTGTCTAATCCATGGTTTTCGGTGACGCTGAGGTGAATAGTGACAATCCGTATTTCGTTTAAGTTCAAGTTCAACCCCATTGGGGTAAAATATGCTGAAAAAATAAAACGTCTAAAGTGATCGAGATTATAGAGGTATGAGTGTATGTTCCAGCATATTTCTCAACTAAACTTGGTACACATATGACTTACTATCTGGTAAAAAGTACTGTGAGGCAAGACACCCCTAGACCCCTACGGGAGGGAGAGAAATGTAAATATAACTAAAAACGACCCGAATCGGAATGAGGTTAGTGAGGGTGAAAAAGAATATCCAAAATAGCCGATATTATGGATGTATGTGTGTATTTTTCGCATAACTGTCAACCCAGCTTGGTAAACATATGACTTATGGATAAAAAACACTGTGTGGGTAAGATACGCCTAGCATCCGTAGGTGCGGTGGTAGAAAGGGGGTGAAAAATAAACATAACATGAAAAGGGATGAAATATAAAAATGAAATATTAATGTACAGGCCATATTTTTCGGGATCGTTGAGATAAATAGTGACACTCCAAATGTCGTACAAGTCCAAGTTCAGCCGCCGTCGGCACGGGGGTGAAGAGGAGTTTAAAAAATTGATCGAGATTACGGCTATATATTCCAGCGTAGCTTTCAACCTAAACTGGTACACATATGATTTCCTGTCTGGAAAAATTACTGTCGGGGTAACGTACCCCACCAGGGGAGGGATGAAATATAAACATAATAGGAAGCAACCGATGTTATTTTCGAATCCATAGTTTTAGGGGTCGCTGAGATGAATAGTGACACTCCAGATGCCGTTTAAGTTCCTGTTCATCCGCCAACGGCACGGAGGTTGACAAGAGATGAAAAATAATATACAAAATGGCCGAGATTATATGTGTATGTGTGTATGTTCCAGCATAGCTGTTAAAAAAAATTGGTACACATATGACTTAGTATCTAAAAAAAATACTCTAGGGGTAAAACACCCCTAACACAGCAGGGCGCGGGAGTGAGATGATGTGTCATATAAGAAATCTAAAACAACCAATATTAATATCGAATCCATAGTTTTCTGGGGTGATGAGGTGAATAGTGACACTCCGGATGCGTTTTTTTAAATACCAATTTCAGTCCGTATGGCACTGGGGTGGAAAGGAGTGAAAAATAAAATATCCGAAATGACCGATATGACTGATGTATTTGTGTTATATTCCAGCACAACTCTAAACCAAACTTGGTAAACACATGACTTACTATGTGGGAAAAAGTGCTGTGGGGGCTAATACACCCCTAGAATCACGTGGCTTGGGGGTTGAGGGTGGGGGGACAAATAAGTAATCGAAAAAGGAATATTAGTGTCGAATCCATAGTTTTCTGTGTTGCCGAGATGAATAGTGATACTCCAAATGTCGTCCAAATGTCGTTTAAATCCAAATGCAAAGTAAAAAGGTAGGCAGATCAGAAATTTGAGACTGTTGGGTAAATGAGATTCAGAACGAAGAAAACAGATTCAGAATGGAGATAAGATATTAGTAAGAAAGTAACTATTAGAGTGAAAATATTGAAAAGCAAATTATCTTGACAGCATGTAAGCTCGAAATAATTCTGCGAAATTATTCAAAAGTTGTCAAAGATTTATGAATAGAGAATTAAGAGGTATGGTGTAGTGACTGATAAGTATATTAGATAAGAATAAGGATCAAAGAGAGGAACATGACGAAAATCATTGTTTATTCTTTGGGGAAAGCGGAGTATTGGGAGTATGTAGGGAGAATGATAATACACTTAGGGTTATATATTTGACTAGTGAATATAAAGCAAAATTATAAAGAGAGGTATAATTCCATACAGTTTCAAAATTGTTAATAAAGATTGGATTGCACCAGGAAGAACAGCAATGTTTCTGTGTATTTTACAAGAATAGTGGGAAAAGTAAAGAAAAGAAAAGCTACCACAAATTTAACGAATGGAGGGTAGGATACATGGTTGCCCCATTAGTCTATATATAATATTGTATAACATTTAGGACAGAAAGAAAAACATTAATATGTAGAATAATTAATAAACACTATTATTTTTACGTATAATTAAATGCAGTAATAACAAAATAGTGCACCTCTGTGATGTAGTGCCTAGTGTGATTATCTGTCACCCCCGGAGACACGGGTTCGATTCCCGGCTCTGCCACTAAATTTGAAAAGTAGTAAGAGGGCTGGAACCGGGTCCACTCAGCCTCGGGAGGTCAATTGTGTAGAGGTGGGTTCGATTCCCACCTCAGCCATCCTGAAAGTGGTTTTCCGTGTTTTCCCAATTCTCCTCTAGGCAAATGCCGGGATGGTACCTAACTTAAGGCCACGGCCGTTCCTTCCCTGTTCCTCGTCTATCCATTCCAGTTTTCCCATACCCTCGCAAGGCCCCTGTTCAGCAGAGCAGGTGAGGCCGCCTGGAAAATGAACTGGTCATCCTCCCCAGTTGTATCCCCGACCCATTGTCTGAAGCTCTAGGACACTGCCTTTGAGGCGGTAGAGGCGGGATCCATCGCCGAGTCCGAGGCAAAAACCGACCCTGGAGGGTAAACAGATGTAGAAGAAGAAGAATACTCACTCCCCAGTTGCAGGTGATCCGGAAGGAGTGGATGAGAGTATTCTATTCTAAAGGAAATACAAAAATAGATCAATTAATTCATTTGTTAACAAGAAAGACTTATTTTACAGTGACGACATAATTAATACAACATTTGTCAAAGAATTAAAGCAGAAGTAATCTTTTAAATTCGAATCAATTTCATAATTGTTGCTTTTGTCGATGATTATAATACTATATAGGGACGACACGTGCTTTGGATTACCATGCACTCGGGTGACGCAAGAGACAAGACGTCCGCTACTAAGTCTGCCGATGTGTCGCCTTTCTCACGGAGCTCTCCTACCAGACGCAGGGGGACTTCGAAATGAAGCTTGTAAGTCGTACATAGCGGTCAACCACACACGCCGTCTCTAGTTTCTGGCCGGAGAGCAAAAAGAAACGTTACTACCGCATATGATGACATACTTTACAGTGCTAACATAAGACAACAAACTTAGGTACCTCATGCTAGGCTCAAGTAATGTGACAGCTCTAGGCAAACAACTTATAAAGCCAGTTGCGTAAAACCTCGTGAATTATTAAGTAATTTACTGCCAGTAACTTAATTATTCGCCGGAGGAATCTGACACTACCTTCTACATAATCAGATGACCGGTTCCATGGCTAAATGGTTAGTGCGCTGGCCTTCGGTTACAGAGGTCCCGGGTTCAATTCCCGGCAGGGTCGGGAATTTTAACCATCATTGCTTAATTCAGCTGGCACGGGGATCGGGTGTATGTGCCATCTTCATCATCATTTGATCCTCAACACGACGCGCAGGTCGCTTATGGCCGTCAAATCAAAAGACCTGCACCTGGCGAGCCGAACTTGTCCTCGGACGCTCTCCGCACTAAAAGCCATACGCCTTCTTCTTTCCCTTCTTCTGCTTCTTTTCTTCTTCTTCAACGCACACGATTGTATTTAATATTCTATGTACCTCTAGTACTTCGTAGTGCGATGTGTAGTATGTAAATGAAGATATATATGTACCCCATTGGTAGCGAGCTGGCCGTGTGGTTACGGGCGCGCAACTGTGAGCTTGTATTCGGGAGATTGTAGGTTTCAACAGCACTGACGGCAGCCCTGAAGATAGTTTTCCGTGGTTTGAAGTTCTTAAAATGAAACGAAACGTTCCTATGGTTCAAACTTCGTGTAAATTTGCAGCTCTCGTAGCTATGATCATTATATTAATAGTTCTGCAAAACTACAGCCCTGCTTATTTGCTTTATTTAACAACACTGTAAAGAAGTGTGCGTGGGATATCCTAGCGGAATAAGAGTTAATATACTTGTCTATGGTGTGGAGCATTTGGACACTAGATACGAGTACAGTTGGAATACATAAAATTCAAAATACTCTTGCGTTGTGTAGCTCGGACGAGCGCCAAACTGAGTGGCTTGGACGGTAGACCGCTCGAATACTGAGACCTCGTTTGCGGGTTCATTTAAGATCCCATCCGGTGGTATTTGAAGGTAGTTGTGCACGCCAGATTCCTATCGGTAGATTTACCAGCAAGTAAAGGAACTCATGCACGATGAAGTACTGGCACCTCATGTTCTTCTAGGACCATAAATGAAGTTAGTGGGACGTATGATCAATAACATTAAGGACCATCACGTCAACCTTGGAAACAGACTGGTGTGAATTTTAGTCCGTAGGTTGTCCGATAGGTTCGCCTCTGTGGTGTGGTGGTTAATATGATTAGCTACCACCCTCGGAGGCCCGGGTTCGATTCCCAGATTGGCCACAAAATTTGAAAAGTGGTACGAGGGCTGGAACGGGTTCCACTCAGCCTCGGGAGGTCAACTGAGTATAGGGGGGTTCGATTCCTTCCTCAGCCATCCTGGAAGTGGTTTTCCGTAGTTTCCTACTTCTCCAGGCAAATGCCGGGATGGTACTTAGCTTAAGGCCACGGCCGACTCCTTTCCTCTTCCTTGTCTACCCCTTCCAATCTTCCCGTCCCCCCGCAAGGCCGCTGTTGAGCATAGCAGCTGAGGCCGCCTGGCCGAGGTACTGGTCATCCTCCCCAGTTGTATCCCACGGCCGAGAGTTTGAAGCTCCAGCACACTGCCCTTGAAGCGGTAGAAGTGGGATCCCTCGCTGAGTCCGAGGGAAGAACTGACCCTGGAGGGTAAACAGATCAAGAAGAAGAAGGTTGTCCGTTATTCTTTTCTCAGTCTACTGTAAGTATATCACTTTATTATTATTATTATTATTATTATTATTATTATTATTATTATTATTATTATTATTATTATTATTATTAAAAACTAAACCCCGTGGCGCAACAGCCTCACAGGGCCATGGCTTTCCAAGCGACCGCTACTCAGCCCGAAGGCATTACGAGGTGTCGTGTGGTAAGCACCACGAATCCTCTCGACCGTTATTCTTGGCTTTCTAGACCGGGACTATTATTATTATTATTATTATTATTATTATTATTATTATTATTATTATTATTATTATTATTATTATTATTATTATTATTATTATTATTATTATTATTATTGGCCTTTCTTCAGTTGCATTCGCTAAAAACTATACGCGTTTTATGCGATGTGTGCACTTGAAATTATTTTGAACTAAGATGGGAAGTAGGGGTTGATCTCCTTAAGGAAGGTATATTTCCATTACCTTTGCAGAGTTGATCCACCATTTGAACTCTCGTTTCAGACATTGCATATGCATATGCGTTCATAACTAACAATGAATAGCGTTTTCACAAGTTATCTACTCTACATTAGTTAGGATGTGATATCCGTTATTAACATTGTCCCTCCCTCGCCCAATAAAACCACTGTTTTTATCCTGGTAAATGCATATGCAATGTCTAAAACGAGAGCTCAAATGTTAGATCATCTAACGCGAAATGGGCAGGTTATGGGTGCGGTTGCACTGGTATCAGGTTGGCTATTCTTGTTCCGTACATAATATCTCTTCGACAAGCACCATATGTACTCAACATGGCCTAATAAGCCGAAAGTTTATTCTATTGACTTCCTTTCCTAAACTGTATTTATAACTATAGGCGTGATAGTAGGTACTTACAAATGTTATTTCAATTAATTCTAATATAGAAACCATCTTGGAGTCAAGACAGTTGTAATCCTATCTATGTTATGTCTACGCCTTAGTGCCGTTTCCTGATATGGGGTCAAGGATGAGTTGAAATGAAATTATATTGCACGTTTTCCGTTCTGATGCCTTCCTGACGTCAACCTCAATTGGACAGCTAATGAAATGAATAATGGTGAATTAAATTATGTAAGGGGGAGAAATAAATCGGCTGTGACCTATGATTAGGAACTGTTCCGGCATGGAAAACCACCGAAAAATGTTCTCAGGATAGCCGAATGTGGGAGTCGAACGCACTCGTCTCCAAAATGCGCGACCACTCTATCTAGTACTTGTAATCCTATCTGTGATCATCTTAAACTGGTGTTGTAAACGTTTCCCAGATGTTAACTCCAGAAGTGTATTGGTATTAACCCTTACTGAAAACTTGTCCCGAATTGTTTTTCCTTAACTCAAACACGACGGTAATTAATTAAAAGATAGTCAATATTGAAAAGCCAATATAGTAGCCATGTTGAAACTGCGAATCTTGTGACATCACGGAATTTAAGTAGCATCGACGAGGTTAATACTTGAATGAGTCGATCACCTGTTGTAGGCTGGAGGAGGAAGGGAAAGGAACTGTTCACAATACCACAAGTAAATTCTGGCTCAGTGTGCCTGGTCAGTGGACCAACCTTGTTACCACCTACTGTGAAGATATTTGTTTTTGTCTTATGATCAGTATTTATCTTTGCATTTATGATGAATAAAAAATAATTTCTTCATGCCAAAAATTCATAAATAGTATATTTACTTTCAGCCATAAATTAGAAGCTTCAGCTACAGCTACTTAAATTATCGATTTCATTCATCACGGTTTCCCTTCTTAACTTCAGAACTTCTGATAGTTATGGGTGTTTATGTTCAAGAAATTAATCCTTAAAAATGAATTGTAAATTAAATGAAATTCTTCTCATAATGAAATTCCTACAACCCGAGGAGGCTTTACACTAATGTGATATTCTTATTGCTACTGATGTAATTTAGGAGCCTCATACTTTAATGATCGTCGGCACGTAGTTGTAGTACGCAGTGTTATTGGTTTCATGCTCTGAGTCAAGGTAGTGTGTTACTGTAAATTTTTGAGTTATAGGTGCTAGTGTGCAAATATCCAGAGATAAATTTCAGGATAAATAGAAATTTAAATATCTGATTCACTGAACCTTAAATATCAGATGCAACTATTGCATTTGTGAACAGTAACAGAGAGTGTCGTGGCGTTAATTTAAGTAAGTAAAAAGGTTAGAATCTATCAGTGATATTCATAAGCCGAAAACTGTATACTGTATATTGACTTGGAACCACAGAAACTTAAACATGACACTTAATTTCGGAATCCTCACTTCTGGCACTCGAAATTGTAACCATGTCTACCTTAATGAGATGCCAGTAACGAACTGAATGTTGGCCAATTCATTGTCCTCTTCACCATAATGTCCGACTCGTTGGCTGAACGGTCAGCGTACTGGCCTTCGGTTCAGAGGGTCCCGGGTTCGATTCCCGGCCGGGTCGGGGATTTTAACCTTAATTGGTTAATTCCAACGGCACGGGGGCTGGGTGTATGTGTTGTCATCACCATCATTTCATCCTCATCACGACGCGTAGGTCGCCTACAGGCGTTAAATAGAAAGACCTGCACCTGGCGAGCCTAACCCGTCCTGGGATATCCCGGCACTAAAAGCCATACGACATTTCATTTTCACCATAATAATTGTTATGCCTTGTGTTTTACACCACTTAATTTAATATAGATAGTGCAGTGGATTCGCGGCAAGATCAGGGATTTTTTACCTAGACCTGAGAGGTGATTTGAGATCCACTCAGCTTACATCATTACAACTGAGGATCTATCATGCAGTGAGATGGCGGACTCGTTTTAGAAAGCCACGAATAACGGCTGAGAGAACTTGTCGCACTGACGACGTGTTTCCCCATAATCTCGAGGCCTTAGAGCTGAACAGCGGGCTCTAGACAGGCCTAAAATCCCTCAGGGCCGGTAGCACCAGAGAAGTTTGGACTTTGAATGCTTCTATAGCTTTACGAACTGTAATTGGGCCGGTGAGTGTTACAAAAACACGAAAGTTCTAATATTGAAGTAATTAATGGATAGCACGTGTGACGCCAGACTTCAGTATTTTGCTGGGCCATTCTATCCATCAACAAGAGTCTGAACTAGGTAGGACGTCATCGGGTAATAAAGTAGTGCTACGTGCCGCGCGGATAGTAATTAGTGTAGCTCTGGACTCCTCCATAGAGTATTAGCACGTCGTGTGAGGTGTAATTCGATTCGTTTCAGTGATATCTATACAGGCACGCAAAACATACTAAAAAAAGTGCTCATTTAAGGAAATTATGGTGTGAAGAAGTTCGAAAAGTTTCTTTCCTCCACAAAATTTCGCTTCGTATGAACAATAAGTGGGTTCAGAATTATCAAAAATGCATTCTAGAGGCTTGTCAGAAATCACCACTATCGAGCATCAAAAGGCTTATCCAGAGTGTCTCGAAGTGAAGGCAGCCGTAAGGTGATTTCTACTCTACTGAAGCCCTAGTGGGGCAAATCTACTGCCCGAGTGGTGGAAATCTGAACTTACTCGCTCTAACGTTCATGAAAATGCTTTTCAGTCTCCAGTATCAGCTGTCCATTGAATTTCCAACGACTGATAGAAATATATATTTAACTTTCTCCCGTAATATTGCCGTCGGTCGTTTACAATATGTGTGAGTAACTTCTCTTATAGCAAAACCATTGAACATCGACTTTGTGTTGAAGTCGTGTAAGATTTTTCAGAATTAAGATATTTAAAGAAATGCTTCAGTGCCCGAATTTTGCTCTGCAGGCTGTTTCATCAACGTGACAGTAAATCTATTGGAAAGTACTCCTCCCACTTTTAAAATGGCGAGTGACAGATCCGGGATTGTACATCGCAACCTTGAGGACAAAAGCCGAGCGCCCAACCAGTAATGCAATAGAATTCTTCCTCCTCTTCTTCCTGTACATTGGACTTTCAACTGGACAACTGGTCGGATGCCCAGCATTTCTCCATCAGGTGTGCGCCAGTGATATTTTTTTTGTTTCAACGCGTCCATATTCATCTCCTTTGTAGACGGGGTAATACAGGCATTTCCGGCGAAAATAGATAGAAAGAGTTTATAAAGCTCTGTAAAGAGCTTGATAAAGACACGATGTTTCAGCTCTGGCGTAGAAATATTTTCGTAGATTTGATATCTGATTGTTGTGTAAATTGACAATCCCAATGGGTAAGAAGCCCCTACCACCTCCTGACCGAAGTGTAAACTGTTCGGTTGCAGATTTAGGATGATGCGTAATATACCGGATGAATGAGACTGCTGTTTTCGTTTGTAACTGCTGAAGTTCTGTTTGGGTCCATCTGATGACGCAAAAGGAGTATGTGAGCAGTGGTATGGTGTACATATTGACATGTTTAGCTGTCAGATTTGATGAGAGTACTTTGGTGAGGCGTGCTAGGTATTGATCTGTGTCATTTCTCTTGATGTCGGCATGTTTCATACGAGTTCTCTGATGAAATCGTAGTACATTTCTTCTTCCTCCAGCTGTTGTATAGGGTCGTGATTATTATTATTATTATTATTATTATTATTATTATTATTATTATTATTAAATATAAATTAATAAAAACTGATTTTACGCTATTCGGACGACAACTGCAATTGATTCCGTGCTCATATATGTATTCCTTGGAAGAGATGCTTTGATGTATTCTCTCATGGCTGTTATTATTTTCTGCACTGTATACACGGTATGTAAAGTTATTCAGAGCTAATGCTATTTATGTCCGTCTCATTGTATTGAACCCAGTTCATCTTACGGCTAGAGACCTTCTTTAGTTGATGTTATCGAAGATATAAACTTTTTATATCATCAGAATTTGATTGGCTTCATTTCCTAGAAGTTGTAGGAAACACACACACACCGCACATTTCAGTTTAGAAGGTTTTGTACCAGATGCTGGAGAATGAGAAAAGGTTTGTTGGCTAGGGAAGGGGGAAGAGAAGAACTGCCACCGAAGTTAGAGAAAAGCTGAACTTTCATACATAAAATTCATAGCGAGAAGTGTGTGGGGCTATTGTAAGGTAGTGTAGGAGAGTTTGCAATATCGGGCGCTAGTCGACAACTGTTCGAGTTGTTAGGCAGCTTCTGGCCGACCTGAAGATGTGTCAGCAGTGTCGGGAGATTCAAGGGGAACTATGCGACCACGGAGAGCAAGAAAAATCTGTGACACATACATTACGGCGGGGTAAAAAGTTTGGACTGACCTAAGAGGAGATAGAGGGAACAAATAAAGCTCGAAAGAAATGAGCGTTGACCCAGGCGTTGACCTATCATAGCTCAAGATACCACTGGAGACAGATCGAGATTAAAGTGGAAATAAAACCGGCGAATGTGTTACGATTCAAATTGCAAGGATGGAATTGGATTTTCAGGCTCGATGATTGCTTGAAGTGATATAATTTATTAAACCTCCATATACAGTCGTAAAAGTTGCCTCAAAATATCCCAGGGTACTCTTTCCCCGTTATAAATAAGATTCAATTCAACGATCATCATACCCATGACTGAATAACAGTATAATGACCCCACTGATGAACTCGGCCTTCTGTTCCTAGGATAACAGATTCGATCCCACTTCAGTCGGTGGAATCTGAGGGTTTTTAAATGTAACAGCTCAGTGTCATTGTCTTGAAGAACAAAATTACTTGACGAAATAATTGAAGGGACGTGGGCAATTAATAATAATAATAATAATAATAATAATAATAATAATAATAATAATAATAATAATAATAATAATAATAATGATGAGGGAAATATCCTAGGAACGGCCAATGTTTCGTAATCATCGCTCCTTTCGGAAACTACGAGCATTGGAAGCAATGAATCGTAAGATATGTTCTAACATGATGCATAAAAATGTTCCTTTCGTGCTTGTTTAATCAATTTAGAGACTATATTAGCTACCTAAATGTTTATATTTAAAGGGATAAGAATCCGAGGCCAGGTAATAAGTCAGCTATGGACTACATATCTGAACGCAGTTCCAGTGAGTCAAGTTGGTAGAGAATTAATTTCACTAACGACCTGTCGCAATGTTACCTAAACGATTGTCCTCAGCCTAATAAAATTTTCTTCACTATGCAACGGCATAAAGTCAGTACCAGTAAAATGAAATATTAGACACGAACAATAAAAGCTTCATTAAACCTGAGCCGGTATCATATGTCTGTGAGACGGCTATCATGTTTTCCATTGCCATACCCTTTCCTTCCAGGGTCCTACTGATTTTCTAGTTGTCTACATGAATAATAGCGTACTCTGTGATAAGAAAATTTGTGCACCGTAACCATAGATTTAGGACTCTTAAAGTTTCAATATATCGATGCCTTACTTCTAAATCCTCGTATCTCCCAATTCACTTTATATCCATTTTCTTCCTTAAGACTGGTCACGCCTCCCAGCCACAATTGGATGCATAGTCCATCAGAACAATTTTCGTGGTGTTCATTTTCCTATGGTTATGTGTAAAGGAAAATGAACCTATAATACGTTAAACTGTAGGAGTATTTAAATTCGCCATGAAAACAACATCCCTACAACACTGTATGGTAAGGTCCATTTTCCTTTACACGTCTTCACAGGAAAATGAATACTACGAAAAAGGTTGTGATGGACTATATATAAATATGTGACTGGGAGGCGTGACCTGTGTTAAGGAATGCAATGGGTAGGAATAACATTGTAACATACAAGGTTTTAGAAGTAAGCCGACGATATATCGAATTTTTTCCTTTTTTCTTTAATCCTTTGCCGATTCAAGGTCTTTTACAAATAATTGACAGAGTAGATCATAGTAGATCACATAAAGTATTTTCTAGATATTTGAGAAAAGTAGGATCCCGTTTTTTGGTAATTGAATTTGGTATATTTGCATTTTTTTGTGAGCTTGAAATTTTATGTTTTGCTGTGACATGATTGAAAGTTCATTTTAAAATACTTAAAGGACTCGAGTTCAATAAATAAAGAAAAACGATTTAATTTAAAGTGTCTGACCGACACATTATAACACTTGTGTTACAAAGTTGAATGATGCCAGTTGAGAGCTAAAATAATTCGCAGGATTAGAGACTCGAAGTCGTTTTCAATTCTTTCTCCTAATGTGGCCACATTGATAATGGAATTGTGCACGTGAACTTGAAATGTCTGTCTGTCTTCCGAAATGATATCTCAAATATATTCAGAGGGGAACTATCAGATGTAAATGTTCTGTTTCACCGAAGTGACAGTTACATGAGAGAACAAGTCTCAGGTAGACCCCAAGCTACCGTACTCCTTGCTAAGGTTGTATGTACACTTACAAGAGTTGGACTACTTGACAAATGAGTGTAAAATTAATAAATAGATTCTAGTTTTGTTTCTAAACTACAGTCTACTTCGTTCGCTTCTGTAACTTACTATCAATTTTCTACATCAGATGGATATATCGTCGGCTTACTTCTAAAACCTCGTATGTTACAATGTTCTTCCTACCCACTACATTCCTTAACACAGGTCACGCCTCCCAGTCACATATTTATATAGAGTCCATCACAACCTTTTTCGTAGTATTCATTTTCCTGTGGAGACGTGTAAAGGAAAGTGGACCTTACCATACAGTGTTGTAGGGATGTTGTTTTCATGGCGAATTTAAACACTCCTACAGTTTAACGTTTTTAAGGTCCATTTTACTTTACACTGAACCATAGGAAAATGAACACAACGAAAATTGTTCTGATGGACTATGCATCCAATTGTGGCTGGGAGGCGTGACCAGTCTTAGGGAAGAAAATGGATAGAAAGTGAATTGGGAGATACGAGGTTTTAGAAGTAAGCCATCGATATGTTATTTATTATTGATAGTATTTTTAGTATAAGGTATAAGGTACCTTCCGCCTTAACAACGAAAGACAGCCCTAATATGAGAATTCGAATGAGACAGAAAACACACACGAGCCTGTTCCTAATGCTCAACCATATTTCCGTAATGTACTGTACACTACCTATGACAATATACAAGGAACCAGCCTCATATACATAAATGTGCTACGATGTCACACTACTGTATCTTCCATACCCTACCCTCCATACCGTACAAATTAAATGACGCCTATCTGTCTGTCCGTCTCCCTTCCTAAATGACATCATATCTAAACCGCTAGGCGGAAATTCTTGATACTTTGCACAAACATTTTCGGGAGTAACTGTCACAATAATATGTTTTATTTCAAAATATTGACCTGAAAAGATATTAGTCGTGATTTTATGTTTTAAATCGCATATGGCCTAATTTAAGTGAAATAGTTTGTGTCTCTTTCACGGACTCAATCATGTCAGACGTACACTATAGGAGCAATTGAGCTTACTTATCACTGGAACTCGCATTATTAGGCCTTTAAAAGTTACAATTTTAAGCGTATTAAATGTGGGAAAGATACAATTGTATATCCCTTGTTAGTCCATACCTTAGGAATTCTTCCTTCAAATACTCACTGCTTTCGCGAGGCTGCACGGAAGTGTAACTTGACATAATTATGTATCTGGAGGCAGTACCAAATGTAGGTGTGCTGCCATGTGTGCCCCTCATATTTCATCCTTTAGTAGACCTTTGCATTCACTATACCAGCAAAACAGTCCATCCAAATTTCTTCAATAAATTTCGCATATTATAAAAGGCCGATTATCAGGAACTGACTTTTTGTGGAGGATAATATACTGTGTATAGTAATAAATAAGTTACAAGATTGTGAGCAACTACAAAAAGGCCTTGAACATGTTGTGAGATGAACAGTAGACAATTGTGTGATGGAAAATGGGGTTAAAATCAGGTTTCGAGTTTCACTAACAGGAAAAGTCCTCTCAGATTTATTTCCTGACTAGCGAATGTACCCGTGCTTCGCTACGGTATTTTACATTGTATTCGAATATCGAAGTAAATAGTGTACATGCAGTAAATAAGATTGTTTTAAAATTGCATGTCTCTTAGCGTTATCCGAGAAAGAGCATGGGGATGTCCCCGTACGTTGTTTCCAATGTAAAGTGTTTGTTACGGATTTGTGATATAACGACAGGCTCACTTGCCTACTGGCATTCACAATCGAGTTGGGAAGTTTACATTATAATTGCAGGCCCCATTGCCTACTACGCGGACAGAATCGATTTGGGGAGTTTTCGTTAAAATGGCAGCCCCATTTCCTACTTCCAGACAGATTACAGCTGAGGAGTTTCTATTATAATGGCAGGCAATTACCGTACTATCACTCGAAATTGAGTTGTGCAGTTATCATTATAATGCCAGGCCCATTTTGCTACTGCCAGCCAGCTTACTGCTAGTCACACCAAGTTGGTGAGTTTCCATCAAAATAGCAGGCCACTATGCCTAATGCCAGTCACATTTTAGATGAGGACATTTCTTTATAATGGCGGGCACCCTTGCCTACTGCCAAACACAATCGGGTAGGGGAGTTTTAAACAAAACTGCATGCTCACTTGCCTTCTGCAAGTCAAATCGAGAAGGGAACCATTCATTACAATTGTAGGCCTTCCTTACTAATGACAGTTACACAGGAATTGGAGAAGGAACCCTTTCCTACTGCCAGTCAAAGTCGGTGTGGGGAGTACTGATTACAATAGCAGACCCACCCTTTCTCGATCGCTAAAAGTCGACATCAGTGAATACATATAGATCGACATACGAAAGTATGTGCGTGTTTGCAATATTGAAGGCCTCCATTTACAGATTAACTGCTACTAAACGTACGTCATATCGACAAAGGACCATAAGACACGCCGGATTTAGTGGCCTAAATGGCTGGTCCTATGATATGTCATCTATACTTGGGTCAGATTGAGTTAGAAACGTGGAACAGGGTAACGGTTTTGTAAGATTATCTCACATTACATTACTTTTCGGATAATTATGTGACAGCTACATACATAGCATTTGGCTCACATATGGCTACTGGGTGGGCCAATTTTCGTGAAGAGTTTGATGATTCTGCATTTCATATAAGTAATCGAAAGTATGAATTATGCATGTGAAAATTCCAAATTGACTTAACATCGATTGACAGAGAAAAATCAAACGTAAAAGGGATACAGATACGGCAAAAAGTCATAAGACCAAGGTTGTAAATCATTCCAAATTGAACGGAGATTGTGCAATCCGTTATGTGATAGGAATTTCCGAAGGTCTGCACCATCATTAAAATTGCCTGCATAATCGATATTCTTCGGGGATAAAAAGTGAAAAATTTAATGATCTAGGATGTTTTCCGTTCGTTACAGGCTAAAACGTATAATTTTGTCAAATTTCAATTATCTTCTTTTTCTTCTGGCAGATTATGCCGCAATCTGGATTTTGGGCGAGGCGGGTAAAAATTAGGACTTTCAGGAAACTAAACCAAAAATTATGGAGATGGTCATTATTACCCCTTAAACGGAAAGCTGTACGAAAATTTCGCCAAAATAGTCAGGGTAGAGGCACACAGTCGTTACGATTTGATTTATATATTGATAAGGAATCTGCTCCATGTAAAACACCTTTTGGGCTATGTCCGCTGGACTTAACCTGCAAAAGTGACCATTCATGATATCTCCCTTATTAATCCTCCTGACGAAAAAATGCACATGAAAAAAAGGGTTTAGAGGTGGAATTCCATCACGTTTGGTTGATTTCCAGTCAGGTTGGTCTTGTTCTGTATATATTGTGGAAGAGTAAAATCACCATTTCGGTGATTCCCCAGTCCATTCCGGAACATGAAATGTTATTTACGTTAAAACCTCTTTGGACAGGTGGATGCTAAATATAAATTTTGGTTCGAATGTCTTCAGTAGTTTTCAAGTTGTAAGGAATACGCTTTACACGCACCCGCTCGTGAGTTAAGTCCGATGGGACTTGTACAGAAAAACGGTCCGTTAATGATATCTCCCTTATTAATCCTCGTATCGAAATGATGCACATGAGAAAAAAGGTTTA
Organism: Anabrus simplex; assembly: GCF_040414725.1. Classification (NCBI taxonomy): domain Eukaryota; kingdom Metazoa; phylum Arthropoda; class Insecta; order Orthoptera; family Tettigoniidae; genus Anabrus; species Anabrus simplex. The sequence goes on along the minus strand of NC_090265.1, from coordinate 297,356,134 downwards.
GAAGTTAATTTCTACCAAGGTAGGTAGATTTCCATAAAGTTTGGTTGTGTATATTTTGTGGAAGTGCAAAATCACTGTTTCGGTTTCGTATAAGTACAGAAAAACGGTCCGTTAATGATATCTCCCTTATTAATCCTCGTATCGAAATGATGCACATGAGAAAGAAGGTTTAGAAATTAATTTCTACCAAGGTAGGTAGATTTCCATTAAGTTTGGTTGTGTATGTTTTGTGGAAGTGCAAAATCACTGTTTCGGTTTCGTATAAACCCCCAGTCAGTTCAGGAATTTAGAAACAATATTTGCCCTAAAACCTATCAAGGACAGGTGTATTCTAAATATGAGTCTTGGTGGAAGTACATCCAGTAGTTTGTAGCACTCGCGTACATACGGCGTAATTAAGGAATAAAATAATACAGTTAAGAAAGTTGAAAATAATAGAAAATGGATTATAACTGAGGACAGCCGGATAACGACAAATATGTAAATGCCAAGTGGATGTATTGGAAAATCAAATGCCCCTCAATAAATAATGCTAGTGTGAGTTATGGATATAATAAAGCGATAACAGAGGATAAATTTAGTTCCAGTGATTCTTAGGTAAAGAAATAATAAGAAGATGACTAATGGTGTTATTACTTAATCTATTCGAAGGTGGTTATAACATCCAACGATATTCCGCCAATATCCCGCAGATAGGCCAATTGACGCCTCTCTTGCCTTCTACCCAAGGAACAACCACGAATTTAAAAGCATGATGAGGAAAATGGCAATACGTTACTTCCCTGCTGGCATGCAGTCAGAGACGTTGCCATGGTAACCTGTAGGTTCGTTGTCGGTCTGTCGGTCACTCAATGCAGAGCATGATACCAGCAGAAAATTGTAAATTTCTCCGTCATGTGAAGAGTAACGTTAATTATGAACATAACGAAAGTTGTTTATAATGAAGAGACGTTTCACGTACGGTAAACTAAGTTTACAGAAAATCAATAGTATAAGAGAAAATGGAGGAAAACCAAATGGTTTTCCCTATAAAACCCCCGTCTATTCAAAGATTTTAAAATAATATGCATATCGAAACCTTCCCCGAAATGAGTATACTCTAAATATGAAGTTAGGTTGAGATGTATCCAGCCGTTTCGAAGTGATGGTGGAAAAACCATTCTGGTTTTCCTATAAACCCCCCGTGTATTCAAAGATTGTAAAACGATGTGCATATCGAAACCTTCCCCGGGATGAGTATACTCTAAATATGAAGTTTGGTTGAAATCTATCCAGCCGTTTCGACGTGATGGTGGAACAGACAAACAGACAAACAGACAAACAGACAAACAAACAGACACGAAACGTAAAAACCACCGATTCGGTCTTGAGTTGACCTAAAACGGTCAAATATCTGAAAAATTGGCAAAACAAAAGAAATTACAGACAGCGGACCCCCTACAATTTTATTTATATAGATTTGATAGGGTGGAAGTTCCATATAGGAATCACTGTAAGTTTCTCCATGTTAATACAGTAAAGATCTTCATCGGGGTAATCACGTACACGGAATTGTAAATAAAAGGTACAAATCTCTGCACATGATTATGAGGGTATTTAGGGGTTCTGGTAAGTATGTAAAGGAGGAGGCATATGAGTTTCTAGGAATACCCCTACTAGGATATGGTTCCAATGTATGGGACCCAAACAAGGATTACTTGATTCAAGAACTGGAAAAGTCCAAATGAATGCACCTCGGTTTGTTCTGGGTGATTTTCGACAAAAGAGTAGCGTTACGGAAATGTTGCAAAGTTTGGAATGAGAATAATTGGGAGAAAGGAGACGAGCTGTTTGACGAACTGGTAGCTCCGAGCTGTCAGTGGAGAGATGATGCAGAATTACGTTTGTAGACGAATAAGTTTGAGTGGTTTTATAAAAGTAGGAAAAATCACACTATGAAGATAAAGTTGGAAGTCAAGAGGAAAAATTGGGGTAAATATTTGTTTATAGGAAGAGGACTTACGGATTGGAAAAATTTACTAAGGGAGACGTTCAATAAGTTAAGAAAAAATTAGGTAAACAACAGATAGGAAATCTGATACCTGGGCGATTTCCCTAAATGTAGATCAGTTGTCATTTATTTATTTATTTATTTATTTATTTATTTATTTATTTATTTATTTATTTATTTATTTATTTATTTATTTATTTTAATTATTTGCTGATTATTTATTTATATATTTTCATTAATTTGTTTATTTATTTATTTATTTATTTATTTATTTATTTATTTATTTATTTATTTATTTATTTATTTATTAAATAAATAAATTTTATTTTTAATTTATTTTTAATTTATTTATTGAAGAACCTTATAGTTTTTGAATAAAGAGTCAGCACATTAAGAGAACGATTAGACTAGACGTAATGCAATTCTAAAACGGGTTTTAAGGACGAAGTTCAATTATTTTATGCCTTAAAATGTAAACACAATAAAAGGGGAAAATAAAATATAATTACCAATTCTTTTGAGAAATCTGGATTGAGGTTAGCCATTCAAACGAAGGTAGTGTTCCCATAATCTGTGACATTCCATGCAGGAACGTCGACTCGTATAGTTAGTAAAATTCATTTCTTCAAAATAATATAATTATTTCCTTAGTGAAAATACGGTATAACTTGGAACTGTTTATTTCCTGGGGACCCCGCAGCTTTTCTTACGGTATACTTAATAACATGCAGGTTGCGTTTTCCTCGTTTGAGAACATGAGTCAATAACAGAACATCTGCCTTCTAATGCAAACGTGCTCTGAATAATGAATTGTATTTTAGGACCTGAAATGCACCATTTCCTGTGGCCTCCAATTGGAGTTTAATTTTAGCTAAATATTACTAACCTCGATTACACCCCACTGTGAATATGCCTAAAGGGGTCATAAAGCAGGTTCTATAACCGTTTGTACAGTTTCTAAAAGACGAATGTCTGTTTCTTTTTCTTCTGAGCAGCTGTAGGACTTGGATATAATATATGAACGAAATTTCACATGCTTTTAACTGGAATATAAGAATTATTTTGTCGACAACAGATTTGTCATGTGTGGTTACGTTTTCCTGTTGAATTCAAAGTATATATCTGTGCAACATACCACTATCCTTGGATGTAGAATTAACTGGAATATGCCGGTCGGAGTAGCTCAGATGGGAGAGCACTAGCCTTCTGATATGAATACGTCAGGTTCGTGTTAGTGGATTTACTGGCACGAACATGAACTCCAATGAGGCAACATTTCTTCACCTCGGCACCTCCGTAAATCGTAAAATTAGTTAGAAGGATGTAAAACCTATAACATTATTAGGGTTATTTGGTGGAAATGTTTATTATTGGGATGGGAGTTGTTATTTCTGTTTTCATTTTTGTTGAATTTACCTTTACTTTGTAATTAGACACGTTTCCATAACTCGATTCTTGAAGGACTAGTTCAGATGCCCCGTACTCAGTATGTTATAAGATGCGTACGTTATTATTAATAATAATATTTTAGGTATTAGTTATTGTGACATGAAATAATTTTTACTGATAGAGGATCAGTGAATCCTAGTCTAAGATAGCTCTGACTAGGAATACGTTTATACATCATTGCAACGATAATAGTGAATAGAACGAAATAATTTAAGGTCTACGCCTTCCCAACAAACGTTAGGATGAAGCTTGTCTTCGTGAAACAAAATGAAAAAAATAGATTTATACCTTGCAATTGCAAATGTATTATCTCACTGACTAGAAAAGGACGATTACGTGGCAAGAAATACTCAATTGTCAAACCATGCTTCCAGTTACTGTTTTAGACATAGCCACGCTCATTCTCATAAAGTAGTAGATGTGAATCTAATTGGTGAAGTGGGAAGATATGTAAATAAATTGTAAGCAAATGTTATGCAATCTACGTGATATGTGAGAGTGAAATATTCACCATATTAAGGATTTCCATTGTTCTTAGTGCATGGTAGGGGAACGGGAAGATTGCGGATTCGAACCACACCACCAGCAGACCTGAATATTATTTTTGGTTTCCCATTTTCACGCCTTTCGGGAGCTGATACTCAATAAATGTTATGGCCACTTATTTTCCAACCTAGCTGTATGGTACTCCATCGCTGCGAGGAACTTATCTGAGTTTATGTGACGTTAAGCCGGTAACAAAGGAAACGAAAAACACACTCTATTAAGTGCATGGTGGTGATGAAATGAAATGTCGTATGGCTTTTTGTGCCGAGTTATCCCAGGACGGGTTTGGCTCGCCAGGTGCAGGTCTTTCTATTTGACTCCCGTAGGTGACCTGCGCGTCGTGATGAGGATGAAATGATGATGAAGACAACACATACATCCAGCCCCCGTGCTGTTGGAATTAACCAATTAAGGTTAAAATCCCCGACCCGGACGGGAATCGAATCCTGGACCCTCTGAACCGAAGGTCAGTACACCGACCGTTCAGCCAACGAGTCGGACCATGGTGCTGATCATGATATCTCAATCAACAACAAGATATTATTGTTGACACCGTCGTTATCAGCTGTGTAAAAGATTGTATAGCAGCTTCGCAATTGGTTGGTCAAACATAGATTCCTGACTCCATCACGAATTTTAAGCTCATTTCATCCCCAGCCGTTGCTGGAACACACCATTGCATATACGTATCACACATGTATAAGCCTCCTTGGTGGTCATTATAGTTAAGGCGTCAAGTCCACCTGCTCTCACATCGTGGTTAGCCTGTTCGAGTCCTGTTTATGGAGAAACATCACTGTCAGAATGTTGGTAGGAGAGGTGGTAGTATACAATTTATAATCACAAGAGTGCGTGCCAGTATCCTGGATTCAATTCCAAATCTCTCCTCAGTGTTCAGTGAGGGAATATTACACTCTAGGTAACGATTCATTTATCGGATGGAGAATTTAAGTATTGAGCAGTCCCCTTGATATTATTTGACGGGAGTAGGCTATGCGGAGGCAATGGGTTCCACCCCCTCCCCACCTCATTATCACCATCAATATCCCACATCCCGATGGGCAAATCGGCCATGGCCATCAAATAGAAAGACCTGCTCCAGGCGTGTCGGACATGTTCTTGGGCACTCCCGGCACTAAAAAACAGACGACTAATACAATAAATAATAATATGTGTTATCAGAATTCAATCTTTCAAAGTTTTTGGATTGAAGTGTCGTTTGGCTTTTAGTGCCGGGATATCCCAGAGTAGTATCATACAGGGATTCGGCGGCCACCTCCACCTCAGGCTCCCAGTGGCCACCTCCACCTCCACCTCAGCCAGAGGCCTTCCAGTGGCCACCTCCACCTCCACCTCAGCCAGAGGCCTCCCAGTGGCCACCTCCACCTCCACCTCAGCCAGAGGCCTCCCAGATGCCTCCTCCACCTCCCGCGGGAAATTTGAATTTGTAAACAAAGCCACGTGCTTTTTGACAGCTGTCATCGACAACAACGCATCGCTAACCTCAGTACTGCCATCTTGACGGGCCTAAATCTCAGTAGTGCCAACGTAACCTCACTAGCTCGAGATAAACAAAGCCACGTGTTTTTTGACAGCCACGTGCTTTTTGACAGATTTGTAAACAAAGCCACGTGCTTTTTGACAGACAACAACGCATCGCAAACCTCAGTACTGCCATCTTGACGGGCCTAAACCTCAGTAGTGCCAACTTAACCTCACTAGCATGAGGTAAACAAAGCCACGTGTTTTTTGACAGCCACGTGCTTTTTGACAGATTTGTAAACAAAGCCACGTGCTTTTTGACAGACAACAACGCATCGCTAACCTCAGTACTGCCATCTTGACGGGAATAAACCTCAGTAGTGCCAACTTAACCTCACTAGCTCGAGATAAACAAAGCCACGTGCTTTTTGACAACCACGTGCTTTTTTGACAGCTGCCATCCGCCATCTTTGAGCGCTGTGCTGCCCTCTTGCGTCACCTGTCATCGGCAGTGCAGCCATCTTGGCGGGCCTAAACCTTAGTGCTACCAACTTAACCTCACTAGCTCGAGATAAACAAATCCACGTGCTTTTTGACAGCCACGTGCTTTTTTGACAGCTGTCATCCGCCATCTTTAATTCATAGAGCACAGTGCTGCCCTCTTTAGCTACTTACCTTTGAAATGTGGTGGCGGATAATTTGAAAAATGCTTTTTGACAGCAGCCATCTTGCATCGCAAACCTCAGTGTTGCCCTCTTTAGCTAGATACCTGTGGTAGCAGACAATTCCACGTGACAGCAGCCATCTTTAATCAAGAGAGCACCGTGCTGCCCTCTATGTGGTGGCGGCAAATTGAAAAATTCCACGTGCTCTTGTTTGGAAACAAACTCACGTGCTTTTTTTTTGACAGCTACCATCCATCATCTTTAATCAACAGAGCACAGTGCTGTACTCTTTAGCTAGATACCTTTGAAATGTGGTGGCGGCAATTTGAAAAATTCTATGTGCTCTTGTTGGGAAACAAAGCCACGTGCTTTTTTGACAGCTGTCATCCGCCATCTTTAATCAATAGAGCACCGTGCTGCTATCATGCGGGCAATTTCATCACCTATCACCCGCCATCTTTAATCTACAGAACACCGTGCTGCCCTCTTTATGGCTACTACCTTAAGCATGTAGTAGCGGGCAATTTGAAAAGTTCTGTTAGCTATCATCCGCCATCTTTAATCAAGAGAGCACCGTGCTGCCATCTTTAGCTAGATACCTTTGAAATGTGGTGGCGGCAAATTGAAAAATTCCACGTGCTCTTGTTTGGAAACAAACTCACGTGCTTTTTCGACAGCTACCATCCGCCATCTTTAATCAACAGAGCATAGTGCTGCCCTCTATGTGGTGGCGGCAAATTCCACATGCTCTTGTTTGGTAAACATAGCCACGTGCTTTTTTGACAGCTATCATCCGCCATCTTTAATCCAGAGAGCACCGTGCTGCCCTCTTTATCGTAGTAGATGTAAATTCGTCACCTGTCATCCGCAGTGCTGCCATCTTTAGCTAGATACCTTTGAAAAGTGGTGGTGGATAATTTAAAAAGAAAAATTCTACAGCAGCCATCTCTCGGCGCTAATTGCATAAGATGGCGGCTATACATAACTCCTTAAGTGTGCTTACGCAAGATGGCTGCTATACACAGGTTCTTATGAGACGCCCTTGGGATGCTTGCGCAAGATGGTAGTTATACATGGCTCCTTATGAGATGCCCTAGGGATGCTTGCGCAAGATAGCGGCTGCTCTTATGGGACGGCTTAAGGGTCCTTGGCTAGAGACTCCCTAAGGATGCTTGCGCAAGATGGCGGACACAAGATGGCGGCTATACATAACTCCTTATGAGACGCTTTAAGGGTGCTTGCGCAAGATGGTTGCTACTCTTATGAAGAATGCTAGCTTAGAGGCTAACGTGTCGTGATAGTTCGATTCATTAAATTTAGGGCTTAAATGCAAAATGTTAAATATATCGAAAACGGTGCACCGTAGAGCAAAACGGACAAAATTTTTCTGCCTAATACCTCGGTTCGCAGTATGAGGAACAAGAAAATCATAGTCTAATGATGTGATCAACGGTTCGGTTCCTACTTAGGCCCTTTGGCATTTGCTCTGTTTTAGCTTGTATTGAAGCGAGTCTTCGTAACATGATCAGGTCTAGCTATGGTAGAGAGTATAACGTACCGTGCAGGTTCGATTCATTAAATTTGGAGGCTTAAATGCAAAATGTTAAATATCTCAAAAACGATGCATCGTAGAGCAAAACGGACAAAATTTTTCCGCCTAATACGTAGGTTCGTAGTATCAGGAACAAGAAAAAACATAGTCTAATGATGAGATCAACGGTTCGATTCCTACTTAAGCCCTTTGGCATTCGCAGCTATCTATTTCTTCAAGATGGTGGCTGCTCTTATGAGAAACAAGATGCCTTGAGACGTCCTAGGGATGCTTACGCAAGATGGCAGACACAAAATGGTGACTATACATAGCTCCTTATGAGACGGCCTAGGGGTGCTCGCACAAGATGGCGGCTACTCTTATGAAGAAAGCTAGCTTAGAGGCTACTACGCAAGATAACAGCTGCTGTTATGCATGTGGTGGAGGGCAATTTGAAATTCTATGTGCTTAATCAACAGAGCCCCCTGCCGCCCTCTTCAGCTGAAATGTGGTGGTGGATAATTTGAAAAATTCTTTTGACAGCTATCATCTTTAAAAACAATGGCGACTATACATAGGCTGTTAAGGCCTTATCATTCTCCTCCTCCTCCTCCTCCTCCCCCCTCCTCCACCTCCTTCTCTACCTCCTCCTCCGCCTCTTATGTCAAGGCATAGCTTTATATCGAACAAGTTTAAACCTGCATCGCGAAGGCAAGCGCGTGCAGCGATAACATTATTGTGCATGTTTAGACTTTCGAAACATAAGAAGAGTAGAATCAAACGCTGTACTCGATACGACATGTGATCAGAACATTGATTGATGCGTTCAGAAAACAAAATAAGTGATCAAGACTAGAATCGAACAATGTACTCAATACATCATGTGTTTAGAATATGTCAGGGGATACGCTTGTTCTAAGAAGATCAGATTGAAACATAACAAGACTAGAACAGAACACTGTAATCGATGTTGTTAACTTCAACATGTGATCAGAACATTGATTGATGTGTTCAGAACACAAAATAAGTGATCATTACTAGAATCGAACACTGTACTCGATACAACATGTGATCAGAACATTGATCGATGTGTTCAGAACACGAAATAAGTGATCAAGACTAGAATCGAACACTGTACTCAATACAACATGTATTTAGAACATGTTAGGGGGTACCCTTGTTCTAAGAAGATCAGAATGAAACATAACAAGACTAGAATCGAACACTGTAATCGATGTTGTTAACCTCAAGATATGATCAGAACATTGTTTGATGTGTTCAGAGCAAAAGTACAATTTTGATGATTTGCGCAGCTAACTCGCTCGGTAAACGATGTGGCCAAAGTATAACTTCAAATTATTTACCTTCCATCATTCGTCTTGTGTGTAAAAATCAGTCGAACAAGTTATCGCATAAACATAGCTGAAAAAAAATCGTGATAGGGTATGGAACCCAGGGGTTACATCTTGTCAGAAGAGCAAAAAGGATGAAAGGACTCTTCCTCCTCCTTACCGCACATTCCTTGGCTAAAGGGCTAATGGGCTAAAGGGCTAATGGGCTAAAGGGCTAATGGGCTAAAGGGCTAAAGGGCTAAAGGTGCAACAACCTCGTCGATCGCTATCAGCAAGAACGCTTGTACTTTGTAGAAAATTAATCTTTATTTGTAAATGGTTTCATGTTCAGAACAAGGAATGGAACCTAGGGGTTACGTCTTACGTAATAAAATCCCCGAGGTGCGATGAGTTACGTTTTTCGAACTAGTGTTTGGAACACTGAACTTTTCAAGATGATAGCAGAGAGTTTAGCAATGTTCTGTTGTTGGATTTTAAATTCCGCGCTACAACATGCATAAGGTGGCAGCCTTGAGGTTTACCGCCGTAAAGATGGCAAGAGTGAGGTTAACAATGTTCTGTTGTTGGATTTTAAATTCCGCGCTATAACATGCATAAGGTGGCAGCCTTGAGGTTTACCGCCGTAAAGATGGCAGCAGTGAGGTTAGCGACGCTCTATTGTCCTTCAAAGTGAGGTTAGGGTTCGTCAAGAAGACAGCTGTCAAAAAAGCACGTGGCTATGTTTACCAAACAAGAGCACGTGGCTGTGACGTCACGGTCACGTAGTATGCCGCCTCAGCATGCAAAGTTTAATGTCTACAACTACGTAGTAAACATTCTGCTATGTTCACAAGATTTTTTACACATAACTATTCTTTATGCTTTAAGTTCATTCACATAGGCTATGCTAAGATAGCAATACAAACACATGCGAACTTTGTACATTCTAATGGAATAAGTTTAGTACTGTGTGCGTCATGGATACATGATGTGTGCACGCATTTAAACTTGACTATACGTAATGCTGCTGCTTTGTTTACAAGATTTTTATACATTGCTATTCTTTATGCTTTAAGTTCGTGCACACACAAGCGATAGTCGTACGCTCTGGCAGGAGAAGTTTAGTACGACAGTCGATGCATACATTATCGATAGGTGATGTGTACACGCTTTAGAACATAGCTCATCTTTATGCTTTAAGTTCGTGCACATGGGTTTGGGATACACAAAAGCGATTGCTACATGCTCTAGCGGAAGAAGTCTAGTACGATAATCGATGCATGTAAAATCGATAGGTTATGCTAAGATAGCAGCACACTTACATGATTTTAGCACAATCTAGTGGAAAAAGTTTAGTATGATAGTCGTTTCGTGCAAAATCTTTAGGTAATGTGTAAACGCTTTGAAACAAGGCTATTCTTTGTACTTTAAGTTCATGCGTACAGGTTATGCTAAGATAGCAGCACAATCTAGCGCAAGAAGTTTAGTACGAGACATGCAAAATCGATAGGTGACGTGTACACGCTTTGAAGCATGGCTATTCTTCGTACTTTAAGTTCATGGGTATAAGTTATGCTAAGATACCAGCACAATCTAGCGGAAGAAGTTTAGTACGAGATTCGATGCATGCAAAATCGATAGGTGATGTGTACACACTTTGAAACATAGCTATTCTTTGTACTTTAAGTTCATGTGTATGAGTTATGCTAAGATAGCAGCACAACCTAGCGGAAGAAGTTTTGTACGAGAGTCGATACATGTAAAGTCGATAGGTAATGTGTACACGCTTTGAAACATGGCTATTCTTTGTACCTTAAAGTCATGCGTATAGGTTATGCTAAGATAGCAGCACAATCTAGCGGAAGAAGTTTAGTATGATATTCGATACATACATTATCGATAGGTAATGTGTACACGCTTTGAAACAAGGCTATTCTTTGTACTTTAAGTTCATGCGTCTTAGTTATGCTCGCGATAGTCGATGCATGTAAAATCGATAGGTTATGCTAAGATAGCAGCACACTTACACGATTTTAGCACAATCTCGTGGAAGAAGTTTAGTACGAGAGTCGATGCTTGCAAAATCATTAGGTAATGTGTACACGCTTTGAAACAAGGCTATTCTTTGTACTTTAAGTTCATGCGTCTTAGTTATGCTAAGATAGCAGCACAATCTATCTGAAGAAGTTTTGCACGAGAGTCGATACATGCAAAATCGATAGTTGATGCGTACACGCTTTGAAACATGACTATTCATTGTACTTTAAGTTCATGGGTATAGGTTATGCTAAGATAGCAGCACAATCTAGCGGAAGAAATTTAGTACAAGATTCGATGAATGCAAAATCAATAAGTAATGTGTACACGTTTTGAAACATGGCTATTCTTTATACTTTAAGTTCATGTGTATAAGTTATGCTAAGATAGCAGCACAACCTAGCGGAAGAAGTTTAGTACGATATTTGTTGCATGCAAAGTCGATAGGTAATGTGTACACGCTTTGAAACATGGCTATTCTTTGTACCTTTAGGTCATGCGTATAGGTTACGCTAAGATAGCAGCACAATCTAGCGGAAGAAGTTTAGTACGAGAGTCGATGCTTGCAAAATCGATAGGTAATGTGTACACGTTTTGAGACATAGCTATTCTTTGTTCTTTAAGTTCATGCGTCTTAGTTATGCTGAGATAACAGCACAATCTACCTGCAGAAGTTTAGTACGAGAGTCGATACATGCAAATTCGATAGTTGATGTGTACACGCTTTGAAACATGACTATTCATTGTACTTTAAGTTCATGGGTATAGGTTATGCTAAGATAGCAGCACAATCTAGCGGAAGAAATTTAGTACGATATTTGATGCATGCAAAATCAATAAGTAATGTGTACCCGCTTTGAAACATGGCTATTCTTTGTACTTTAAGTTCATGTGTATAAGTTACGCTAAGATAACAGCACAACCTAGCGGAAGAAGTTTAGTACGATATTTGTTGCATGCAAAGTCGATAGGTAATGTGTACACGCTTTGAAACATGGCTATTCTTTGTACCTTAAGGTCACGCGTATAGGTTATGCTAAGATAGCAGCACAATCTAGCGGAAGAAGTTTAGTACAAGAGTCGATGTGTGCAAAATCGATAGGTGATGTGTACACGCTTTGAAACATGGCTATTCATTGTACTTTAATTTTATGGGTATAGGTTATGCTAAGATAGCAGCACGATCTAGCGGGTGAAGTTTAGTTCGATGGTCGATGCATGTAAAATCGATAGGTCATGTGTACACGCTTTGAAACATAGCAATTCATACTGCTGCTCTGTTCCCAAGACTTTTAAGCATAGCTAACCCTAATACTGCTCTTAACGACGTCGAGCTAAGGATTGATTACGTGACCGTGACGTCACAGCCACGTGCTCTTGTTTGGTAAACATAGCCACGTGCTTTTTTGACAGCTGTCTTCTTGACGAATCCTAACCTCACTTTGAAGGACAATAGAGAGTCGCTAACCTCACTGCTGCCATCTTTACGGCGGTAAACCTCAAGGCTGCCACCTTATGCATGTTATAGCGCGGAATTTAAAATACAACAACAGAACATTGTTAACCTCACTCTTGCCATCTTTACGGCGGTAAACCTCAAGGCTGCCACCTTATGCATGTTGTAGCGCGGAATTTAAAATCCAACAACAGAACATTGCTAAACTCTCTGCTATCATCTTGAAAAGTTCAGTGTTCCAAACACTAGTTCGAAAAACGTAACTCATCGCACCTCGGGGATTTTATTACGTAAGACGTAACCCCTAGGTTCCATTCCTTGTTCTGAACATGAAACCATTTACAAATAAAGATTAATTTTCTACAAAGTACAAGCGTTCTTGCTGATAGCGATCGACGAGGTTGTTGCACCTTTAGCCCTTTAGCCCTTTAGCCCATTAGCCCTTTAGCCCATTAGCCCTTTAGCCCATTAGCCCTTTAGCCAAGGAATGTGCGGTAAGGAGGAGGAAGAGTCCTTTCATCCTTTTTGCTCTTCTGACAAGATGTAACCCCTGGGTTCCATACCCTATCACGATTTTTTTTCAGCTATGTTTATGCGATAACTTGTTCGACTGATTTTTACACACAAGACGAATGATGGAAGGTAAATAATTTGAAGTTATACTTTGGCCACATCATTTACCGAGCGAGTTAGCTGCGCAAATCATCAAAATTGTACTTTTGCTCTGAACACATCAAACAATGTTCTGATCATATCTTGAGGTTAACAACATCGATTACAATGTTCGATTCTAGTCTTGTTATGTCTCATTCTGATCTTCTTAGAACAAGGGTACCCCCTAACATGTTCTAAATACATGTTGTATTGAGTACAGTGTTCGATTCTAGTCTTGATCACTTATTTCGTGTTCTGAACACATCGATCAATGTTCTGATCACATGTTGTATCGAGTACAGTGTTCGATTCTAGTCATGATCACTTATTTTGTGTTCTGAACACATCAATCAATGTTCTGATCACATTTTGAAGTTAACAACATCGATTACAGTGTTCTGTTCTAGTCTTGTTATGTTTCAATCTGATCTTCTTAGAACAAGCGTATCCCCTGACATATTCTAAACACATGATGTATTGAGTACATTGTTCGATTCTAGTCTTGATCACTTATTTTGTTTTCTGAACGCATCAATCAATGTTCTGATCACATGTCGTATCGAGTACAGCGTTTGATTCTACTCTTCTTATGTTTCGAAAGTCTCAACATGCACAATAATGTTATCGCTGCACGCGCTTGCCTTCGCGATGCAGGTTTAAACTTGTTCGATATAAAGCTATGCCTTGACATAAGAGGCGGAGGAGGAGGTAGAGAAGGAGGTGGAGGAGGGGGGAGGAGGAGGAGGAGGAGGAGAATGATAAGGCCTTAACAGCCTATGTATAGTCGCCATTGTTTTTAAAGATGATAGCTGTCAAAAGAATTTTTCAAATTATCCACCACCACATTTCAGCTAAAGAGGGCGGCAGGGTGCTCTGTTGATTAAGCACATAGAATTTCAAATTGCCCTCCACCACATGCATAACAGCAGCTGTTATCTTGCGTAGTAGCCTCTAAGCTAGCTTTCTTCATAAGAGTAGCCGCCATCTTGTGCGAGCACCCCTAGGCCGTCTCATAAGGAGCTATGTATAGTCACCATTTTGTGTCTGCCATCTTGCGTAAGCATCCCTAGGACGTCTCAAGGCATCTTGTTTCTCATAAGAGCAGCCACCATCTTGAAGAAATAGATAGCTGCGAATGCCAAAGGGCTTAAGTAGGAATCGAACCGTTGATCTCATCATTAGACTATGTTTTTTCTTGTTCCTGATACTACGAACCTACGTATTAGGCGGAAAAATTTTGTCCGTTTTGCTCTACGATGCATCGTTTTTGAGATATTTAACATTTTGCATTTAAGCCTCCAAATTTAATGAATCGAACCTGCACGGTACGTTATACTCTCTACCATAGCTAGACCTGATCATGTTACGAAGACTCGCTTCAATACAAGCTAAAACAGAGCAAATGCCAAAGGGCCTAAGTAGGAACCGAACCGTTGATCCCATCATTAGACTATGATTTTCTTGTTCCTCATACTGCGAACCGAGGTATTAGGCAGAAAAATTTTGTCCGTTTTGCTCTACGGTGCACCGTTTTCGATATATTTAACATTTTGCATTTAAGCCCTAAATTTAATGAATCGAACTATCACGACACGTTAGCCTCTAAGCTAGCATTCTTCATAAGAGTAGCAACCATCTTGCGCAAGCACCCTTAAAGCGTCTCATAAGGAGTTATGTATAGCCGCCATCTTGTGTCCGCCATCTTGCGCAAGCATCCTTAGGGAGTCTCTAGCCAAGGACCCTTAAGCCGTCCCATAAGAGCAGCCGCTATCTTGCGCAAGCATCCCTAGGGCATCTCATAAGGAGCCATGTATAACTACCATCTTGCGCAAGCATCCCAAGGGCGTCTCATAAGAACCTGTGTATAGCAGCCATCTTGCGTAAGCACACTTAAGGAGTTATGTATAGCCGCCATCTTATGCAATTAGCGCCGAGAGATGGCTGCTGTAGAATTTTTCTTTTTAAATTATCCACCACCACTTTTCAAAGGTATCTAGCTAAAGATGGCAGCACTGCGGATGACAGGTGACGAATTTACATCTACTACGATAAAGAGGGCAGCACGGTGCTCTCTGGATTAAAGATGGCGGATGATAGCTGTCAAAAAAGCACGTGGCTATGTTTACCAAACAAGAGCATGTGGAATTTGCCGCCACCACATAGAGGGCAGCACTATGCTCTGTTGATTAAAGATGGCGGATGGTAGCTGTCGAAAAAGCACGTGAGTTTGTTTCCAAACAAGAGCACGTGGAATTTTTCAATTTGCCGCCACCACATTTCAAAGGTATCTAGCTAAAGATGGCAGCACGGTGCTCTCTTGATTAAAGATGGCGGATGATAGCTAACAGAACTTTTCAAATTGCCCGCTACTACATGCTTAAGGTAGTAGCCATAAAGAGGGCAGCACGGTGTTCTGTAGATTAAAGATGGCGGGTTATAGGTGATGAAATTGCCCGCATGATAGCAGCACGGTGCTCTATTGATTAAAGATGGCGGATGACAGCTGTCAAAAAAGCACGTGGCTTTGTTTCCCAACAAGAGCACATAGAATTTTTCAAATTGCCGCCACCACATTTCAAAGGTATCCAGCTAAAGAGTACAGCACTGTGCTCTGTTGATTAAAGATGATGGATGGTAGCTGTCAAAAAAAAAAGCACGTGAGTTTGTTTCCAAACAAGAGCACGTGGAATTTTTCAATTTGCCGCCACCACATAGAGGGCAGCACGGTGCTCTCTTGATTAAAGATGGCTGCTGTCACGTGGAATTGTCTGCTACCACAGGTATCTAGCTAAAGAGGGCAGCACTGAGGTTTGCGATGCAAGATGGCTGCTGTCAAAAAGCATTTTTCAAATTATCCGCCACCACATTTCAAAGGTAAGTAGCTAAAGAGGGCAGCACTGTGCTCTATGGATTAAAGATGGCGGATGACAGCTGTCAAAAAAGCACGTGGCTGTCAAAAAGCACGTGGATTTGTTTATCTCGAGCTAGTGAGGTTAAGTTGGTAGCACTAAGGTTTAGGCCCGCCAAGATGGCTGCACTGCCGATGACAGGTGACGCAAGAGGGCAGCACAGCGCTCAAAGATGGCGGATGGCAGCTGTCAAAAAAGCACGTGGTTGTCAAAAAGCACGTGGCTTTGTTTATCTCGAGCTAGTGAGGTTAAGTTGGCACTACTGAGGTTTATTCCCGTCAAGATGGCAGTACTGAGGTTAGCGATGCGTTGTTGTCTGTCAAAAAGCACGTGGCTTTCTTTACAAATCTGTCAAAAAGCACGTGGCTGTCAAAAAACACGTGGCTTTGTTTACCTCATGCTAGTGAGGTTAAGTTGGCACTACTGAGGTTTAGGCCCGTCAAGATGGCAGTACTGAGGTTTGCGATGCGTTGTTGTCTGTCAAAAAGCACGTGGCTTTGTTTACAAATCTGTCAAAAAGCACGTGGCTGTCAAAAAACACGTGGCTTTGTTTATCTCGAGCTAGTGAGGTTAAGTTGGCACTACTGAGGTTTAGGCCCGTCAAGATGGCAGTACTGAGGTTAGCGATGCGTTGTTGTCGATGACAGCTGTCAAAAAGCACGTGGCTTTGTTTACAAATTCAAATTTCCCGCGGGAGGTGGAGGAGGCATCTGGGAGGCCTCTGGCTGAGGTGGAGGTGGAGGTGGCCACTGGGAGGCCTCTGGCTGAGGTGGAGGTGGAGGTGGCCACTGGGAGGCCTCTGGCTGAGGTGGAGGTGGAGGTGGCCACTGGGAGCCTGAGGTGGAGGTGGCCGCCGAATCCCTGTATTATACTACTTCCCAGGACGGGTGCGGCTCGCCAGGTGCAGGTCTTTCTATGTGACTCCCGTAGGCGACCAGCGCGTCGTGATGAGGATGAAATGATGATGAAGGCAACACATACACCCAGCTCCCGTGCCATTGGAATTAACCAATTAAGGTTAAAATCCCGGACCTGGACGGGAATCGAACCAGGGACCCTCTGAACCGAAGGCCAGTAAGCTGACCGTTCAGCCAATGAATCGGACAAATTTTTTGGATTGCTCACAACGGTATCTCTGGTCTTATATCAAGCAAGAAGACGAAAAATAATAAGAAGAAGAACATCTACTACTACTGTTGCAACGTATGCATTGTTCTTTAATCAGGTTGAGTGGTAGCAACATCGGCATTTCTCAACCTGTCCTATATTTCATGACGCCTGACACGCACACAGGGTACGTTTCTTACTCGGAGGACCCTGGTTTCATTTTCGGCTGGTTGAAGGATTTTAATTTTGGGATGGGAACTACAACATGGTTCAGTCAGCCTTGTTAGATCAACTGATGAGGTATCCGACAGCGAAACGTATCAAGACTGCCAAACTATATCATTAGTGATGTTGTCATGTTGACCAAATGTTACTTCAGTAGGCAGCAGTCACCTTGGCAAACGAAGTCCCTATTTACATACGTGCTACGAGTTTGCTTTCTCTCTATATATGTCAGAAAGGAAATGAAAGTGCAACAGCCTCTTTCAAAAAATAAGATTGTTGGTGAAGACCGAGAGGACCTAGGAAATGCGGAAAAATGGCATTTCTCCTGGGTCTTTCCATCATGGAAGAAAAAGAACAAGGAAGTTCTAAACTCAACTTAAACTCGACTTTAAGAAACGGAGACGATAATGGTTTAGATATCTAGAATAACAGGATATATGATCCAGGAAGATCATCATAGAGTCAAATACTGGTATTTGGAATGTCTCGGCACGAAAAAGAAATTGTATGTACAGCAAAAAAAAAAAAAAAAAAAAGGAAATCTATTCGAGTGAAATAAAAATAATTATCCTACAAATGTATCCTACTATTAGAAGTAGTGCGGCCCAGCTGAGGCAGTAAAGGCGAGATCAATTCGCCCGAAAGGACGTGGGTTCTATTCCCCTTCAGGGAGCCGTACAATAGGTAACAAGGTTTCTACTGCTGGAGAGGCATATGACTCCAATGTTCACTCAGTCTACTTCAATAAATGAGTACCCGGTTAATTCCTAGTGGTTAAGGCAGCTAGGCTTAGAGCTAACCACCCTACACCATTTAGTGCTGACCTTATCTTTACTTTACCTTCCACTCGTGCAAGGGTCTTTGTGGCTGTAAGAAGATTGCTTTACTTGTTACTGTTTTTGCATATTCATAAGCCAAATGCAGTTTTTGCTACAGGTAGACCCATCAGGACAGAGTCAACCTCCTGTACCATGAGTATATCGTCGTTGCCGGGACAAAACCTCCTATGTGAAATATTTTAGCTTATAACTTCAGCCGGTAAGGTTCTGTCATCTAAGGTGCAATATTGTGTGAATATTGTCAAGGCATTCTCGCTCTTCATAATGTATGTGCTGCGGGTCAGTATAACTCCAAAAATATTATCACATAGGAGGTGTTGTCCCGGCAACGACGATATGCTTCTCTGTAAAATATTTCGACAGATGGCACTATTCTCAGGTTCGAGTTGTAAGTATGGGTGACGTCAGAACTAAACTACAAATTTAAGAATTGCCTAGTTAAATGAAATTATCAACTTTAAAATTAAATACGAATGGAAAAGGCTGAATAGATACTTATTTAGCCCCTGGCCACCACCCTATCCTCTCTTAAAATCCGGGAATTGAAATAATCATATGAGAGTACTGATGGTGGGAAGTGTAGTATGTAGTAATATAAATTATAGAAGTCGTTCAAAAGGACATCCATAGTATTTCGTAACAAATTTATAATTAGATACTGTTACAGAATAGGGTACTGAAAATCCCTGAATATATAATCTTTCCCACCGACCATTAAAAATTTACCAGTACTGCATTTAGACCTATTGAATTTCTGAATGGATGCACCTACTCAGTCTAGTATATCCTGTACCAACTGAGGCTCATTTGTAAGTAATTTGAAGATGAGGATTATCTCGAAACGAAAGTAGAAGTAACGACTTTCTAAGCTGTCTAGACACGCGATCCCATCAGCAATGCGACCTCTTTAAAAGTTCAGAAGGAAGATCTTAGCTACAGTCATTATCCAATGAAATAAATCACTCTAACAAAATGAACAAGAAGTGTAGAGTCAGCTGTTCCTCTGAAGCAACGAAAGTAGGTCAAATGGGTGTTGTGCATTGTGTCTAAAACGATATCATTTCCTCTTAACTGACTACTAAAATAAGCAGCAGGCAAAGTACTCCTACATATTTGAACAAAAGTGGTCCTCTACCAACTTTTTCTTAAATATGAGGAGGTGTATGATCACCACCAAGATTGGTATCTCTGTGTAATAACAACGAAAACGACAACAACAACAACAACAATACTACTACTACTACTACTACTAATAATAATAATAATAATAATATTTACTTCGTCAACGGCACCTTCGATGGAGTCGATTGAATACTCTGGTTCACTTTGACTGTTTTTTTTTTCTTCTTTTCTTAAGGCCCGATGCCTTTCCGGTCATCAAGTGCTAGTCCTATTAATAAATACTGTCCGGCTCCAGAGCTAAATGGTTAACGTACTGGCCATGGATTAAAGAGGTTGCGAGTTCGACTTCCGGTGGGGTTAATTCTGGGGCCCCTCCGAACAGACGCGCAGGTTGCTTATAAGGCGTCAACTCGAAAGACCTGCACCACATTTCTTCGGAGGCCACACGCCATTCTTATTCTTATTCTTATTCTTATTCTTATTCTTATTCTTATTCTTATTCTTATTCTTATTCTTATTCTTATTCTTATTCTTATTCTTATTCTTATTCTTATTCTTATTCTTATTCTTTAATTTCTTATTCTTATTCTTTTTTTTTGCTATTGGCTTTACGTCGCACCGACACAGATAGGTCTTATGGCGACGATGGAACAGGGAAGGGCTAGGACTGGGAAGGAAGCGGCCGTGGCCTTAATTAAGGTACAGCCCCAGCATTTGCCTGGTGTGAAAATGGGAAACCACGGAAAACCATCTTTAGGGCTGCCGACAGTGGGGTTCGAACCCACTATCACCCGAATACTGGATGCTGGCCGCACTTAAGCAACTGCAGCTATCAAGCTCGGTTATTTTTATTCTTATTCTTATTCTTATTCTTATTCTTATTCTTATTCTTATTCTTATTCTTATTCTTATTCTTATTCTTATTCTTATTCTTATTCTTATTCTTATACTTATTCTTATTCTTTAAGTTCTTATTCTTATTCTTATCCTTATTCTTATTCTTATTCATATTCTTATTCTTATTCTTATTCTTATTCTTATACTTATTCTTATTCTTATTCTTAAATTATTGTACATTAACTGGACCTTTTAACCCAAGTCCCTTTAATGATTGCTTAGAACACAATTCCCTTTGAGGGTTTAACCTGCATGAATCTGTGAAAGAAGGAGGTGACTCCGTAGGCCTCTCTTCACAAGTAATAACATCTGCTGCTTCTCCCTCACCCTGGTGAGATTGCGGGTGCAAGTATGTTCCACGGAATTCCGTCTCAGTGTCTGCGGAGGGAAGTATTTACTTTATGTGTTTCTGTGGTGGTTGGTAGTGTAGTTTTTCACTTTGTTACACGTCGCTCCGACACAGACAGGTTTTACGGCGATTATGGACACGAGTGAATTGGACTGGGAAGGAAGTGACCGTGGCCTCATTTAAGGTTCAGTCCCAGCACTTGTCTGGTGTGTAAATGAGGAAACACCGAAAACCATTTTCAGTGTTGCCAACAATGGGTTTCGAACGCACTAACTTCCGAATGCAAGCTCACATCGACGGAACCCAAATTACGTATCCTACTCGATACTGTGATATATGAAGAGGTGTGTATTAAGTAAACGCGAGCACTCTATCCCCACGCCAGCGGAATTAACGAGGCGTTGTAACAATTGCTGACCCGGCCGGGAATAGAATCCCCTAAACCAAAGGCCGCTATGCTGAGCATTCAGCGAAGTAGCTGGACATTCTGTTTATATGAATTTTACGTTAATATTGGATATATTGATGTCTGGTAGACCCTTTTACGCCTCTCTTAATTTTCACGGCTGACTGCATTAACTTGGGGGCCTCCGTGGCTCAGGCGGCAGTGCGCCGGTCTCTTATCGCTGGATACCATGGTTCAAATCCCGGTCACTCCATGTGAGATTTGTGCTGGACAAACTGGAAGGGGAATAGGTACTCCGGTTTTCCCTGTCATGTTTCACTCCAGCAACACTCTCCACTATCATTTCATTTCATCTGTCAGTCATTAATCATTGCCCCAGAGGAGTGCGACAGACCTCGGCAGCCGGCACAATTCCTCTCCTCGCCGCAAGTTGGAGGCTTCATTCATCCCTTCCCTGACCCGGTCATTGACTGGAAAACAGGTTGTAGGCTTTCGTTTTCACTGCATTAGTTTCTTAGCTTATGTCCATATCCTGCTCCATTCATCACACATGACCCCACGATTGAAGCTTCTCTTTACACACAGGTTACAATCCAGTCTGTGAGTAAAATACACTTACTTTAGGGTCATATTTAACAAATAAAAATTGAATAGATGTAATTATTACTGTTTTTAACATTAGCAATTACTCCTTTCACAATATTTTGCACTATCGTAGCAGTAACAAATTAGTTACCAAGCCACTGACACAACAGGTTACGTGGATGAGAGTGGAATGGCTGAAACCTACATTTCTTTTAGATGAAAGTGCCGTGTGGTTTGTTCAACATCCATTTCTACGACACTTCAGCATCACAAAGTAAATCGCTGCGTAAATTCGCGACCAGTGAAGTATTAGATATCTAAGATAATTCTCTAACATCCCGAGGATTCTGCCTAGTCGAGGTGGCATAGGATTACGCTATGCAGCAGTAAGTCCAAACCTTGTCAGGAAGTTGTGAAATTTGGAAACAAGACTTCCACATCTGCTGAGTCTGATAGTCTTGGATAATGAGGCTAACCATTCTAGCACACTCAGTGTCAAGGCTATTCATCGTAGAAGCATTTATTTTTAACTCCTTCAAAATCCATTGCAAGAAACAAATTTCATGTTAAACCCATATTATCAGTTAATAATAATGCCGTATGATCTCCGGAGAGGCCTGATGGAGGTCTTTTTCTAGTAGACGGCCTATTAGGCGACCTGCATGTCTGTGAAGATGAGGGCCCTACCTAGGGTGATTTCTAATGTTGAATACGCCACACACACCCAGCTCCCGAGCCATTGGAATTAACCAATTAAGGTTAAAATCCACGGACCACCCGGGAATCGAACCCGGGACCCTCTGAACCGAAGGTCAGTAAGCTGACCATTCAGCCAACGACTCGGACTATTGTCAGTTATAAAACCGTTATACATCTTCAGTGAAAAGTTCCACCTTTACCATTCAAAAGTTATTAACATATATAATAACATATATTTTTTAACTTAGGACATACTTCGTCCATATCAGGGACATCATCATCTAATAAGCAAAATAGAGGTTAGACAAACAAGGACATTATTACATACACGCATGTTCATAAAGACAGAACACCTTGAAAGACTAGCGATAGGAAGTTCATATTCACAGGACATGTTCATTGGTATGTTCTGCAGAAACGATTAGCATTTCAGTCACCTAGGTTCAGCATGTGTCATGTTGACTTGTAGGCACTGGGTCCTCCGTGGGCACTGATACTTGTTCCATGCATGATGGCATCGACGCGTATAAGGCGCGAACGGCTTCCTGGGGTATAGCCATCCAAGTTTCATTCACCTAGTTCCACAGTTCATCTTTTGTATTTGGCATTGGGCCAGAGCGCCGCACCCGTCGTTTCACCATATCCCACACATTTTCGATTGGCGACAAGTCCGGTGATCGGACGGGCCAGGGCAAGAATTTAACATCCTGTGACAAGAAGAAGAGACATGTTCGTGCAGCAAAATGTGGTCGCTCATTGTCCTGCTGAAATACGGCGTCTGGGGTTTCGTGCAGAAAGGGTATGGCTACGGGTCGCAGGATGTCAATCACGTAGGTCAGACTGATCACAGTGCCCTGGACACGCACCAACTGCAATTTGTGGTTGTACGCAATAACACCCCACACCACAAGGCCTTGAGATGGCTCTGGGTATCTTGTGCGAATGCAGTCAATGTGATGCATCTCCCACTGTCTGCGGCGAACCAAAATGCGGCCATTATTTTCAAAAAAAACAGAATCTGGATTCGTCTGAAAACACTATCTGCTGTAATTCCTGTCCCCATTGACGTCGTTCCTTACGCCATTTCAATCTAGCATGTTTATGCACATTAGTCAAAGGTGGGCGGAGAAGAGGGCGACGCCGCTCTAAACCAGACTGTAATAAACGGCGACGGACTGTCACTCCTGATACTGTACGATGCTAGGCACGGTTCCACTGTTGCGCCACAGCCGAATAGGGCCCAGATCTGTCCTGCAATGCCATTCGGATGAGGTGTCCATCTTCTCGGGGGAGTGGGGGAGGGGTGAGTCTGGGTAGTGCGACCAGACCCATCTCGTCGTGTTCTATGGCCTTCTGTGAACCATTCTGTACACACCTGTTGAACTACCGACAGGAGCAGCAATTTCCCGAACGGATGCACCACGTCCTCTCATGCAAATGGTGCACTCTCTTTCAAACTCAATCTTTTTAGGGTACGGTTCGTGCATACGTCTGCGACGCATCCTGCACGTCTGCTCAAGTCACACTGACCCATCACCTTGGTGCAAATGCTAATCCTTTCTTCAGAACACACTAATGCATATGTCCTGTGAATAAGAACTTCCTATCTCTAGTCTTCAAAGGTGTTCTGATTTCTATGAACATAGTGTACATTAAGGTTTTTAACATTTTTGTGTAGTGATTTGGTTCTACTAAGGAAGTGAATACCCAAGCTAGTGAAATACAGTAATTCATCCGTTTAATTATATCAATAACACTTCTTCTTCTTCTTCTTCTTCTTCTTCTTCTTCTTCTTCTTCCTCTTCTTCTCCTTCTTAATCTGCTTACCCTCCAGGGTTGGCTTTTCCCTCGGACTCAGCGAGGGATCCCACCTCTACCGCCTCAAGGGCAGTGTCCTGGAGCTTCAGACTCTGAGTTGGGGATACAACTGGGGAGGATGACAGTACCTCCCCCAGGCAGCGTCACCTGCAATGCTGAACGGGGGCTTTGCGGGGGGATGGGAAGATTGGAAGGGATAGACAAGGAAGAGGGAAGGAAGCGGCCGTGGCTTTAAGTTAGGTACCATCCCGGCATTTGCGTGGAGGAGAAGTGGGAAACCACGGAAAACCACATCCAGGATGGCTGAGGTGGGAATCGAACCTACCTCTACTCAGTTGACCTCCCGAGGTTGAGTGGACCCAGTTCCAGCCCTCGTACCACTTTTCAAATTTCGTGGCAGAGCCGGGAATCGAACCCGGACCTCCGGGGGTGGCAGCTAATCACACTAACCACTACACCACGGAGGCGGATCAGTAACACATCGTTTAAAATGTGGTTTCAAAACCGCTTGTTGCTTTCATTTATAAACTCTTCGAGGCGTGTCAGAATGGAGATAAGCTACTTGGCGTGCAGGTTTCTTCTATAAACGGGACGCAACAAAAAGAGAGCTTCAAAACGACAAAAGGAACGGAAGTAACACGTAAATGATAACCTTCCGAGACCGCCCCTTCCATTGTTAGTCATTTTTCAGGTTTAATCTCAAAAGTATGACCTTGTAGTTAAAAAATTGGAGCACAAAAGGTTATTTCCAAACGGCTAGATAACTGTATGTACTGAAGATTATAACGACGCTTACTAGGAAGATGCTTTATAGAATACCATACAAGATGACCATCAAAGTAAACTGATAATGTTGATTATGGGTCGTATTTGAGTTTATTATTAAAGACGTTTGTTTATTCTATGGCAAATAAAAGCTTCAAGACAATTCGTATACCGAAGAGGTTTTTAAGTGAAATACTTTCTTCTTGCAAAATAAAAAGGTTCGGTAGTGTGCAATTTTTTTGAACTATTTTTTCTTCTTCTTCTTAATCTGCTTACCCTCCAGGGTCGATTTTTCCCTCGGACTCAGCGAGGGATCCCTCCTCTACCGCCACAAGGGCAGTGTCCTGGAGCTTCAGACTCTGGGTCGGGGGATACTACTGTGAAGGATGACGAGTAGCCTACCTCACCCAGGCGGCCTCACCTGCTATGCTGAACAGGGGCCTTGAGGGGGGATGGGAAGATTAGAAGGGATAGACAAGGAAGAGGGAAGGAAGCAGCCGTGGTCTTAAGTTAGGTACCATCCCGACATTTGCCTAAAGGAGAAGTGGGGAACCGCGGAAAACCACTCCCAGGATGGCTGAGGGGGGAATCAAACCCACCTCTACTCAGTTGACCTCCCAAGGCTGAGAGGACCACGTTCCAACCCTCGTACCACACTTCACATTTCGCGGCAGACCCGGGAATCGAAACCGGTCCTCCGGGGGTGGCAGCTAATCACACTATTTACTACACCGCAGAGGCACCTGTGAACTATTTTTCCGTTTATATTAGACCATAGGTCACTCTTATTGCTCCAGGAAATGGTTAAGCTTGTTCATGGTTAGAAATGAGATGCAACAACATGCCGAGCCCGAAGATGACAGTACCGACATTGACAGAAAGTATATTCTATATCAGGGCCATCCAGCCATTGCGCTCCGAGAGCGCGCCCGCGCTCGGGGAGCACTGGGCAGTCAGACTAGCGCTCCTTGCCCTACCACCACTACAGTGTGGCAGCGAGGAGACCTGAGACAGACGGACCGCGCTGACCAGATACGTACGTACAGTCGTGCGTCCGACGGCTTTTGTGGGTTTGTTAACATAATATTGATAGGGCTGTTTTGCCATAAAAATATACCGCATCTACAAATCGAAAGGTACTCCGACGTATGGAATATGCAGGGAACGATCAAGTGCTAAGTTAAGAATACAGTAATGCAATTTATTCAAAACTGAAATTTGAACACATCTGCGAGGAAAATTCAACAACGTTTTACCGATATGAACAGATAGTACAGACATTGAGTGACTTTTGGTCAGTCGTTTTTACGAGCTTTTACTTTTGGAGCAAACAACCATCTCCAAATTGAGTAGGCCTACAACATTTCTGGACACAGCTATTCCTAAACAATTGCGCAAGTTTCTATCGCTTATCGTTGCATGATGTTTACTTTTGTTAAGCTTAAGAACCGAAAAGAAACGCTTACAAATGTACGTTGAGCCGAACATTGACAGAACTTTACATGCATGTTTATACAAAAGGCGATATTCTTCTTGCGGAAAACCGCTGTAAAATTCTTCTAAACTTCGTGACTTTAGAAAGCGGTCTTTAAGACGAACATTGCACTGCAGTTCAAGCAACTCTAATTGAAATAGCTGTGGAGCACTGTCTGCACTAAGAGAAAATGATCGAACAAATACATCTAACACCGCTTGGAGTTCTGTAATCTGAAAATCTCTTTTCAAACTCTTCTTGTAATTGGAGAATTACCTGCAAATACTCATCAAAGTCGACACCTTATTTCACTGTTTCAAGCAATGGAAAATGTCCTGGGTTCCTTGCACGCAGCTGGTTTTCCCACAAAATTAATTTTCTTTTGAACGCTTGAATTTTTTCCACCAAATCGGAGATAATGTGCTTTTCGCCCGGAAGCGAAGTGTTCAAAGTATTCAGATGGGCAGTACAGTCACTTAAAGGGGCCAAGTCCGCCACCCACTTAGTATCACGCAAAAGAAACTCGGGCCACCCTTTCATGTCATAAAAGGTATCTATTGCATTCCGCAAGCAAAAAACTCAATGAAGCACTTCGCCTTGCTCAGCCATCTTATTTCTGTATGGTACGGGATATCCGGATACTCCGCTTCGATGTCATCCAAGAACTCTGTTTTTTTTTTTTCTTCCTACTTGCTTTACGTCGCACCGACACAGATAGGTCATATGGCGACGATGGGACAAGAAAGGCCCAGGAATGGGAAGGAAGCGGCCGTGGCCTTAATTAAGGTATTAATTAAGGTACAACCCCAGCATTTACCTGATGTGAAAATGGGGAAACCACGAAAAACCATCTTCAGGGCTGCCGACAGTGTGGTTCGAACCCACTATCTCGCGATTGCGAGCTCACAGCTGCGCGCCCTAACCGCACGGCCAACTCGCCCGGTACTCTTTGAATTGACGGTGCGTGAGTCCATGGGAGTGAAGAAAATTTACCATTCGCACCACTGTTCCCATTACGTCTTTAAGCTTGACGACTTTTGCACAGATTGCCTCCTGGTGTATAAAGCACTGGATTGCCGCCATTAGGGTACTACCGCTCTCAGCCATGTTTAATTTTACATAGCTGAGGAACCCCGTGCGTAGACCACGTAAAGCAGGATCTCCATCCGTCGTTACACTAGTCAACCGCTCCCATTTTAATCCCATTGACTCAAAAACACCCTCCACTGCTTGGAAAATATCGAAACCGGTAGTGGTGTCTTTGAGAGCTACCAAGTCTAGGAAATCCTCGGTGACCCGAAGATCGTCATCCACTCCTCGAATGAAAATAACGAGCTGAGCTTTGTCCGCAATGTCAGTTGATTCGTCGAGGGCGATGGAAAAGGATACAAAATTTGCTGCCTTCTCCATTAATTGTTGTTCCATATCAACGGCCATATCGTCTATTCTGCGAGCCACAGTTTGAGGAGAAAGAGAGATTTTATCAAATTTCTCAACTAGCTCCATAGGACAAATACATGCCCCCGCATCCATTAGGCACTCGTTGATTACATTCCCTTCTGTGAAGGGTTTCCCAGCTTTGGCAGTTCGCGGCGAACAGTTGTAGCTTGTTCGTAAAATGGGTCCACCAACTCACTCTCCTCAATCACCTGTCAGACAAAAATACGGCAAGTCACAATTTTAGTATTCTTCAGATAATTCAATCATTTCTTCATTCCCGTTTGTAAACAAGCATTTAAAAATTAAAACAATAATATTTACAGAACAGTACTGCTTAAAATTTTATTTCGATTCTTCCAACTTCGATTGGCGACTGACGTCTGTCAAATCACCGTAATCATCCCTATGGTTGGCACTGTATTGCCGTTCCGAATTGTGCTTTTTTTAACACATTAAATCTCGGTGGCACACTAAAAATTTGGCATGCCCTTTATAAGCTGTACAGAAAAATGAAATTTCCCATTCTGCTTTAAAGGCTGCTGCTTCACCACTCCTTTTCTTGGTATGATGTTCAGTCATGACAACTGCGAAACTGATTTAGTTATTTAGTTACACGCTGTCAACAAAGCGCATTGGACTAGACTACAGTGACACTATATGTATAGTCACTGTAGACTAGACTACGACTGATGGATCGACTGCTCTCTTCGCGGGGCGGGCAGACCGCTCGCTCAGCCAGCCAAGCTTCTCCCACCACTACCTTCCCCAAAGCGCTCGGAGCACTGGCTTGGAGCGCGGCCAGAGCGCTAGCGCTCGGGGAGCGCTGTTTGGATGGCCCTGTTCTATATGCTCTCCTACCTGTATTTCAGTTATCGTATCACCTATTGCAATGCGAATAATTACAGGTACTACAGTAAAATAACTCCTACAATAACACAACTCATTAAGATCTGATAACATGCGAACATGAATCTGGACACTAATTATATATGTTTCTATTGTGAGTTATCATCGGCACCACTGTTATTTTTATAAAGCCTCTAAAGATGTAGGAAAGTGGAAAAGCTTAATGGAATACGAATCCACGCACTTCGATGCGCTGATGACGTATTGCTTATTGGTGATAATTCCTAAACTTAATGTAATTAAGCATAATAAATTATTGACTTGAATAAATAAGTTTAGGTCTAATTAACAAGTGACTACAGTATGCACATACATACCCTACATTTTCGTAAGCCTCCAGCCAACAGTCTTACTTTGGAGCCAGCCTGTCTATATCTACCTCGACGAAACCTCGGATATGAAAGGGAAGACAAACAATTTCACCTATTTCATATTGAGCTAGTTGGCTACACGGTTTGGATCACGCAGTTGTGAGTTTGCATTCGGAAGGTAGCGAGTCTGAACTTTAGGATTAGATTATAGGGTTGCAGGGTTAGCCCCTACATGTGGACTGGTCATCCGCCCATGTAAGAGGCCGCTTAGTAGATTTAGTTGGTGTGTTTATACATCTGTTTATAATTGTTTAGTTTCGTTTGTTTTAATGGTTCTTTCTGTTTCATGTAGTGGCAGCTTAGTAGATTTAGTCTAGGGGTGGTGCCTTGCATGGAGACTGGTATCCCGCTCGTGTGGGGGACCACCAAGTTAGTTGTTAGATTATAGGGTTGCAGGGTTGGCCCTTACATGTGGACTGGTCATCCGCCCATGTAAGAGACCGCTCAGTAGATTTAGTTGGTGTGTTTATAGATCTGTCCATAATTACTTAGTTTCGTTTATTTTAATGGTTCTTTCTGTTTCCTGTAATCTGGCACTGTGAACATGTATCTGGGCGAACAGCCTGTAATGTTCAATAAATTACTACTACTACTAGTAAGTCTGAACCCCCACTATCGGCAGCTCTGAAAAAGTTTTACCGTGGTTTTTCCTTTTTGCTGTGCAATAATTAAGACCATGGTAGCTTCCTTCCCAGTCTTAGTTTTATCCTATTTCATCGTCACCGTAAGATCTACCTGTTTCGGTTTGATGTAAACAAAATAAAAATAATCTGCTTTAAAAACATGCAGTTCTCCTAGGAAACGGGTAAATTGAGGAAACTGGCTGAGTGGAAGAAGTGGGTGACTGAGACAAAACTCACGTGTTTGCCACTCAACGCCCCCAAGATTGATAGCTGCTGGAGGTCACCTCATGTGATATGCGGGGTCGAGCGCATACAGTGAGTGTACTCTATGCTCCAAATGTATGGGTTCAGTCTTCTTCTTCTTCTTCTTCTTCTTCTTCTTCTACATCATCTTTTGGTGCTTATCTATCTCACTTCCTGATTAAGTACCAGATGTGACCTCCGCACATATATGGGTTTCTTCCGGGTTTACGGCCAATCCTATGTGCAGAGTTGTATTTACTGTTACACGTTTCTCTGGTGGTTGGTAGCTTATTTAAGTTCAGTTCCCAAGGCAGAGAGATTAACCACACGAGGATGAAGTCCCCGACTTGAAAAGGAATGTAACTCAGGACATTATGAACCGAAGACCACGATGCTAACCATTCAGAAACGGGCCTAGCCTCACCATCAGATCATTAATATATATATATTTAAAATCGTAACTACCGTGTGTCTGTACATTGACTATTTTGGCGGAATTTCCCTACGGTTATCCGTTTCATATCTAACAATGAACATCTGCATGTTTTTTAGCTTTGGTGTCTGTTTGTCTGTTTGTCGGTTTGTCGGCTTGTCTGATTGTCTGTTTGTTTGTCTGAGTCCTTGCAACTATAAAACTAATGCACATATTTCTACCAAACTTGAAATGTAGAATCCTCATCTCCTTGAGTAGGTTTTAAGCCTATATTTTTCTGAATACCTAAATTTTATTGGGGTTTATTCGAAACCGAAACAATGATTTTGCACACCCGCTAAATATGCATAACCAAAATTAATGGAAATCTACCATCCTTAATGGAAATCAATTTCTAAAACTTTTTTCTCCTATGCATCATTTCGATAGGAGGAATAATAAGGGAGATATAATGAACGGTAGGTTTTTCAGGCTAAGTCCGGCGGATATAGCCTAAATGTTTTGTACGTGGTGCAGATTCCTTATCTATCAATATAAATGAAATCGTAACGGCCGTGTGTCTGTACATTGACTAGTTTGGCAAAATTTTCATACAGCTATCCGTTTAAAGGATAGTAATGAGTAATGACCACCTGCATGTATCTTGGCTTTACTCTCTTGAAAGTCCTAATATTTACCGCTCTCCTCCAATATCAAAAATGTTGCACAATCTGCCAGACGAGCTAGAAAATTGAAATTTTACAAAATTATATGTTTTAGCCTGTAACCGACGGAAAACTTCCAAGAATTTTTAACTTTTTATCCCCAAAGAATATCGAAATGTTGAGGCAATCTAAATCACGGTGAAGACCTTCGTTTCGAGGTATTTCGTGGCAAAACGGTAAGTCCTATCTCAAAACGGATGGCACAATCTCGGTTCAAATTTGAGAGATCTACAACTTTGGTCCTATGACGTCTTGTCGTATCTCTCTAACTTATAGCCTACATTAGACTTGGCTGTATTTCTCGACTGTACGTAAATTTTGTTATTTTTACACGTATATTTTATTCTTTGACACACTTGTAAGAAATATAGTCTCATCAAATTTGGTAGGCAATTTGATACGACCAATGGCCATGCCGGAAATAAATTTCATGATGCTAGCTTACACATAACTATGCAAAAATTATGTACATGAATACGTTAGTATTATTATTATAGACCGTTATGCCTTTCACCGTTCTGTCTGCAAATCTCTGTGAATTTGCTAAACGTCGCCACAATCCTCTATTTGCTATTTGCTTTGCGTCGCACCGACACAGATAGGTCTTATGGCGAAGATGGGATAGGAAAGGCCTAGGAAGTGGAAGGAAGCGGCCGTGGCATTAATTCAGGTACAGCCCCAGCATTTTCCTGGTGTGAAAATGGGAAACCACGGAAAACCACCTTCAGGGCTGCCGACAGTGGGGCTCGAACCCACTATCTCCCGATTACTGGATACTGGCCACTATTAAGCGACAGCAGCTATCGAGCTCGGTCCTTCTCGTTAGAAACTTAGTCTGGACTTCGTCGTCTTCGTCTCCCTCTACTTTTCTTACCCTCCATAACAGAGTCCATTATTCTCCTAGGTAAACTATCCTCCTCCATTCGCCTCACATGACCCCACCACCGAAGCCGGTTTATGCGTACAGCTTCACTCATCGAGTTAATTCCTTTGACTTTATGTCCTCATTCCGAATACCCTCCTGCCATTGTTCCCACCTGTTTGTACCAGCAACCATTCTCTCTAATTACACGTCAGTTACTTCTAATTTATGAATAAGATATCCTGAGTCCAACCAGCTTTCGCTCCCTTAAATGAAAGTTGGTCTGAAAATCGACCGATGTAAAGATAGTTTAGTCCGGAGGCTCACTTCCTTCTTGCAGAATACTGTTGATCGCAACTGCGAGCTCACAGCATTAGCTGTAATACACCTTGATTCAATCTCACTTACTGTATTACCATTCTGGGAGAGCACATAACCTACATACTTGAAATTACCTACCTGTTACAGCTTTGTATCACCAATGGGGCACTCAAATCTGTTGAATTTCTTACCTAGTGACATCAATTTAGTCTTCTAAAGGCTAATTTTCATACCAAACTCATTGCACCTATTTTCATGTTCCAAGATATTAGACTGTAGGCTTTCGGCACAATCTGCCATTAATACCAAATCGACAGCGTAGGCCAGACGGCTTACTACATTTCCACCTAACTGAATCCCTGCCTGCCACTTTGTACCTTTCAGCACATGATCCATGTAAACTACGAACAGCAAATGTGAGAGATAACAGCCTTTTCTATCCCTTGTAAATACCCTGAACGAAGAACAGTTTCTACCATCAATTCTCACTGAATCCCAATTGTCAACATAAATGCTTTTCTTTGATTTTAATAATCTACCTTTAATTTCATAGTCGCTCAGTTTGGCAAACGTCAATTTCCTCGGTACAGTGCCATATGCTTTCTTTAGATTTACAAAACATCAACACAGCTCTCTATTCCTCTCGTAGCATTTTTCAGTTGCCTGGGGCATATTGAAAATCTGATCCTAACAGCCCCTCTGTGGACTGAAACCACACTGGTTTTCATTCAACTTCTTCTCAACCACTGATCGCACCCAATCTTCCCATATGCCAGTGAATACTTTGCCTGGTATACCGGTACTATTCAATGACCGGGCGAGTTGGCCGTGCGGTTAGGGGCGTGCAGCTGTGAGCTTGCATCCGGGAGATAGAGGGTTCGAATCCCACTCTCGACAGCCCTGAAGATGGTTTTCCATTGTTTCCCATTTCCACACCAGGCGAATGCTGGGGCTGTACATTAATTAAGGCCACGGCCACTTCCTTCCCATTCCTAAGCCTTTCCTATACCATCCTCGCTATAATACCTATCTGTGTCGTTGCGACGTAAAACAAATAGCAAAAAGTACTAACCAATGAGATACCTCGATAGTTGTTTCAATCTTTCCTGTTCCCTTGCTTATAGATAGGAACAATTACTGATTTTGTCCAGTCTGAAGGTACCTTACCAACACTCCGTGCTAATGTGACTATACTCTATGAAGCCATTTCATCCCCGCCTTCCCACTATACTTCACCATTTCAAGTCTAATTTCATCTATTCCTGCTGCTTTATGGCACTGAAGTTTATTTACCAACCTTTCCACTTCCTCAAGCGTAATTTCGCATCATTTTGTTCCTTCCCATGAGCATGGCTGTTCGCAACACCACCGAAATTTCCTTTTACATTGAGAAGATGTTCAAAATATTCCTTCCGCTTCTCCAGTGATTTCCTGGGATCTATTATGAGTTCACCTGAATTACCCAAAACACTGTTCATGTCCTTATCCCCTCCCTTCCTAAGATTATTTATTACTGTCCAGAAAGGATTCCCTGCTGCTTGACCTAGACTTTCCAGGATATTACAAAAATATTTTTGGATTCAACAAGAATTTGTTTTGCTCATTTTCCTTCATCTACATACAATTTCCTGTCTGCATCGACCCTTGTTTGGAGTCATTTCTGATAAGCCTTCTTTTTACGTTTACAAGATGCTCGCACTTCATCATTCCACCAATATCTTCGTTCGCTTTGTTCCATTTATACACACATTTGTTCCTAGGAATCCCTTTGTTGTCTTTACTACAGCGTCCCTGTATGCCACCCATTGTCATTAATGTTAAAAATGTACCCAAATTTCACACTATTCAAGTTATCGACCTCAATCTAACCCATAAATATTAGGGATGAGAAAATATTTTAGGACCAAAGATATTATAGAACGACAAATGGGGCGTGTGATGGTGCAAACCGTTTGTTGGTAAGATGTACGGATTAGGAGCAGTAAATCTCGAAGTGAAGGACTGCACTTATAAACGTGCCAATGCTTATGTGTCATCTATATAAATAAAATCGTAACGACAGTGTGTCTTAACATTGACTATTTACGAGAAATTTCCCTATAGTTACCTTTTTCAGGGGTAATAATGACCATCTGCAGGTTTTTAGTTTTTGTGTCTGTTTTTTGATTTGTCGGATTGTCTGCTTGTTTGTTTGTTAGCTTGAGTTCTTATAACTTGAAAACTACTGGATATATTTCTAAAAAATTGATATTTAGAATCCACTTGCCCTTTGGTAGGTTTTAGGGCCAATAGTGTTCCTGAATGCATGAATTTACTTGCAGTTTATTCGAAACCAAAACCGTAATTTTGCACTCCCGCAAATTATGCACATACAAAATCGAAATCTACCATCCTTAATGGAAATCAATCACTAAAACTATTTTCTCATGTGCAATATTTCGAAAGGAGGATTAATATGGGAGACATCATGAACGGTCGGTTTTTCAGGCTATGTCCAGCGGAGATACCCCAAATCTGTTGTAAGTGGAGTATATTACATGCATACATACATATACACATACATACATACATGCATCATCATTTTAGTCCGTTATGCCTTTCAGCGTTCAGTCAGCAGGACTCTGTGGAGTTACTCAATGTCGCCACAATCCTCTATTTGCATCTAGTGCTGATGCCTCATTTAGTTTTATACCTCTTACCTACAAATCGTTAGAAAATGGGTCTAACCATCGCCTTGTCGGTCTCCCTCTACTTCTCTTACCCTCCATAACAGAGTCCTTTATCCTCTTAGGTAACCTATCCTCCTCCATTCGCCTCACATGACTCCATCACCGAAGCCGGTTTATGCGTACAGCTTCATCGATCGTATTCATTCCTAACTTAGCCTTTATCTCCTCATTCCAGTACCATCCTGCCATTGTTCCCACCTGTTTGTACCAGCAAATATTCTCGCTACTTTAATGTATATTACTTCTAACTTATGGATAAGATATCCTGAGTCAACCAAGCTTTCACCAGTTCTACCTTCTTTCTTCCATACGCCCCATTAATATTGATAGTTCCACATCGAATTCCATTTCGTTCTCCAAGTTATTCAAAGGAGTCCCTCGCCTGTCAAATGGGTCCGAGGCTTGCTAAATATCTTCTGCGCTCGGTAAATTCATGAAGCAGGATGCTACCCTACTTACACATAGTCCAAGTGAGATTCTCTCCTCTAACGGGTTAGGGACCCCCGGTGGATATTATAGCCCTAGTCGCCTGAACACAAGGAAGGCCATGACTCAGAATATGTGTGAGATGCCCACTCCCATTCCGTAGCAACTGGTATCCCAACTCTTAGGACCATTTACTAAGCCACTCAGCCGTTGCCCATGGTTCAACAACTAGGACGTTACTACAGTAACCCACACCATGAACCGTGCAGATTACTTATCTACCTATATAAATAAAATCGTAACCACCGTGTGTCTGTGCATAGACAATTTTGGTGAAATTTTCGTACAGCTATCCGTACAAAGGGTAATAATGACAATCTGCATTTATTCTGGCTTTATTTTCCTGAATGTCCTAATTTTTACCGCCCTCCCCCAAATCGAGAATGCGACACAATCTGCCAGACGAGCTAGAAAATTGAAATTTAGTAAAATTATACATGTTAGCCTGTAACCGACGGAAAATTTCCAAGAACTTTAAATGTTTAACTTTTCATCCCCAAAGTATATCGAAATATCGAGGCAATTTTATTTACGGCACAGACCTTCGTTTCGAGGTATTTCGTGGCTAAACGGTAAGTCCTATACCAAAACGGATGGCACAATCTCAGTTCAAATTGAAGTGATCTACAACTTTGATCCTATGACTTGTCGTATCTCTCTCCCTTATACGCTGGATTTGCCGGTATTTCTCGATTGAACGTAAATTTTGTGATTTTTACACCTATACTTCATTCTTTGACACACTTATAAGAAAGTGTCTTCAAATCTGGCACGCACATTGATACGAACAATGGCCATATGGAAACCAAATTTGATGATTCTAGTGGAAAATAACTCAATCTAACCCATAAATATTAGAGATACAAGAAAGTGTTTAGGACCAAACATATAGGACGATATATGGCTCGTCTGATGGCGCAAACTGTTTGTTGATATTGTCCCCGACGTAGTCAGTCAGCGAACACGAGACACCTCAGGGGTGCTCAGTTCGATGGCTGTAGGCTTATAAAAATAAATGAATGTGGCAGGATTAACATAGGGTTCATCGAATAAGCATGTTCAAGGTATAGAACAGATGTGACACTTTTATTTAATTAAATGAAATATTAACCATCCTGAAGTCTGTGATTATGACTATGATCACTACTTTATGTAATTCAATATGGCTCTTGATGTAACAAACCTAAATGCAAACAAATGGGATGGTACACGGCAGTTGTTTTCCCTCATATTCTAACAGAGTATCTTACATTGTTAATTTTCTTTATCGTCTTTAAAATCATTAAATTATTTATTTAAAGTTGAATCAAAAATTGTTATTCAGAAAAATGAGGTCTGGGCCAAGCCTTCATCGACAATCTGGAAAAAATGCAGTAATTGTAAGAACGAGTATAATAAAGAAATATCCAAGATTCAATAAGTTAACAGTTATAGCAAAAATAAAATTTTCATTCGTTATATTAACAATTTTGTAGTCATAAAATGAAACGTTGAATTTGCCATGGTTTTCTCTAAGTTAATCCGAGACGTCGGATATACCTGTTCACGTCGTCTCACATCTCTTTTCGTGAGAATTAATACTGAACTTTAAGCATCTGATCAATAATTGAACAAAATAAAACGCCTTCTGAGCTTACGAGCATACATAAATGGAGAGAATATCATCCATGTGGAAATCCCATCCACTATCCATCGATAATATCAAAGTGTCACACATTATCAGAACAAAACACATAGAAAATAATTCGCTAACTACGGAAATTATCAAGAAGACTGTGATTACCAAGAAGAAAATATCTACACTATTTACATGTCGACGAGTGTCGATCAACTACATCCCTCTCCTGTTAACAGATTTATTACGTTTCAACAAGATCGAGTAACCTCATGAGAGCGAAAAATTGCATTAACGAATGAACTTGCATAGTCACGAATCAAATATTATTGAGATATTTCATCGAAGATCTGTCCTTCAGACCTAAGGCCTTCGCGAACATTCACCTGTACCTTCAACTTGAAATTACTGAGAAAAATTGGGATATTCCTACGAATTAAGAAGTACATCGATTAACATAGACTTTCATTTTCTTCATCTGAAGACACAAATATTAGACTACACTGCATTCGTCTCGCATAATCTATATTCACCTTACAACCTAATTAACATCAGGCTTAATAACATTACGACATTAACATGTGAAAAGCTCAGTTTCACGAAGATTCATATCATGCGCAATTATTCCATATACTTTACACGTACAGTATACCACAATGACGACTCTAACTTGTCGCAGCCTGATCTCAAATATGTGTAGCCACGAAATATCAGGACCTACCATCGTCCTACAAATACATAATATCCACTTAAATGTGTCTCGATGATTAATTACTCCAATTAATTATCACATGCCCCAATGCACATATTCTCATTAAATTCATACATAGAATTCAGACTTAATATCCCGATGACACGTTATCTCAAACACGAGGTACAAGTAGAAGTTCCATTACAAGGAAAATATTGAAAATACTGACAAAATATCCTATCATTAAATCCATCGGACATAAATTAACTCATATTCGTGACGAAATTCACTCAATAAGCAAAGATGGTGTCGATAACACATGGATAACTCTATCAGAACCCTCGCTGTCAAATTCATGGTCACATGGTCATTAAACAATCGCATGTGTTAATTTTACGACATATCCGAGCAAAATATACATCCATAAAATGTGTCAAAATAGATTACTAAGAAAAAAGAAAGAATAGAACAAAACTACATAGAACAGATATAAATGAGACGTAATCGACTTAAGGAGATATCTTCACGCCTGGAAGTCTGGATTCTCAATCAGCCATGCTAGGATGAAAGAATCTGCATCCCGACGCCGCCGACGGTGGTCGATGGTTTAGAACTTCATGGTGAAGCACTGGTAATCCATAATGCGAAGTTCCGTCCTCTTCTGAAAATGATCACGTTCAGGTCTTCCACGTTCACTCGTGAGAAAGCTGAAACTTACACAAAGTGCTTTAGAATAAACTCCAAACACACACGTAACTGTATTTTGGAAGTGACACGTACTTAAGGGATTAATATCTGCACATTCGACGTCTGATCACAACACTGTTCTACGCTGTAGACAATTATCAGGAGGGTAGAGCACAGGAGTGAAGCCACTGTTCCTGACGACAGTATTCACGATGTTCTACGTTGAAAAGGACTCTGAGCGACTGAAGATGATAGTTCGGGAACACGTCAGTATGTGAGAGTGAGTACTCTTATCACATGACTTAAATATCGTGTCTGGTGCTCATGCACGGAAGTAAAGTCAATTTAGATACTAAATTCTTCTACCGTATGAATATATAATTTTATCACCATTTTAGCCAAAAGGTCGTGTAAATTAGTTCAAAAATTTTAGTTTTTAATTTATATCCTCTGAATGTGCTATTATTTATCCAGTTTATTTTAATTTAATCCTTGAGCATTCCGTAATTATGCATGTCACGCCACCAAAGATATTATAAATATTTCATTCATATCGTTCCTCGCAATTACAAGTGACACGCGCTAGCATCTTTTTTCTCTCGCCAACCTTCATTTTTTTATTTTTATTTTGTTAGTCGACCGGCCGCCCTCTTCACGTAAAAAAACTTGTTCTCGTCCTCGCCCAAGGTCGCGCACACCCCATCTCGCCGACAAGCGAACACAAGCCACACACCAACACCTGTCCAGTCAGCTGTGACATATTCACGGCCACAATATAATGTCCCGTTTAGGAGTAGTAAATTTCGAAATGGAGAACTGCACTTATAAACGCGCCCATGCTTATGTGTCATCGAGCCCCTTGTGATCAAATTTTATGCATCCCTTCACATTTATTACAATTCTGAAAGTCATCGGTCCCTCCCCCTGTCGGCAGCCCTGAAAATAGTTCTCCGTGGTTTCCCACTTTCGCAATAGGCAAATGCTAGGACTGTACCTTAAATATGGCCAATGTCTCTTCCTTCCCACTCCTAGACTTTTCCTATCCCATCGACGGCGTAATACCTATCGGTGTCGTTGCGACGTAAAACAAATAGCAAAAAAAAAAAGTTCGTCTCCTCTGCAGTGCCCGTGTGCTAGTATGAGGGTTACGCCGGATAGCGTCAAACATGACCTCTTTCTTGTCAGCAGACGTTACGGGGTGATCTCGAACAGGCCCTGTCCTTCCCAGGGATGCAGTATCCCGCAGGCGTCTTTCCACACTCGGAAATGTCATGCCTGTCGGTTGTCGTCTATCTGGATAGCGTTCTTGGTATAAGCGTTGTGCCTGGTATGCTTTCTGTCTAGCTTCTCCATAGATAAGTAACATCCACATACTCGTCGTTGTAATACACCTCGAGGCAGTGAATAAACTTGTGTTATGAATTCCTCCGAAGGAGGGGAGTTCGAGCAGCTACATACATACCTGCCATCGCATGTTGTTATCGTTCAAATAGGGCATACTTTGCCCTAGCTGTGTTCTACGAAGTTTGGAACATGTACGCCGTAGCTAAATGGCCACAGACCATCATCTCCACATCCTCGTCCAACCCAGCACCATACTCAGTGCAACGATACATACTATCTTTTACAGGGTTAAATAAACAAATAAGTCATTGTAAGTTATCAAGTCCGCCTCTGTGATGTAGTGGTTAGTGTGATTAGCTGCCACCCCCGGAGGCCCGAGTTCGATTCCCGGCTCTGCTACGAAATTTGATATGTGGTACGAGGGCTGGAACGGGGTCCACTCCGCCTCGGGAGGTCAACTGAGTAGAGGTGGGTTCGATTCCCACCTCAACCATCCTGGAAGTGGTTTTCCGTGGTTTTTCACTTCTCCTCCAGGCAAATGCCGGGATGGTACCTAACTTAAGGCCACGGCCGCTTCCTTCCCTCTTCCTTGCCTATCCTTTCCAATCTTCCCATCCTCCACCAAGACCCCTGTTCAGCATAGCAGGTACCGGTCATTCTCCCCAGTTGTATCCCTGACCCAGTGTCTCACGCTCCAGGACACTGCCCTTGAGGTGGTAGAGGTGAGATCCATCGCTTAGTCCGAGGGAAAAACCAACCCTGGAGGGTAAGAACATTAGGAAGAAGAAGAACAAGAAGAAGTTATCAAGTTTGCAACTCTACCACATCCCAGGCTACTGGATGTTAGAAAATCGTATGAGAGATTTGAACCTCCTACCTCGAGCACTGTCCACTAGGTATATCTCCCAGTCCCCTTGCCATGCGAGCTACTGCGACACTTGACGTGCGGTGCCCACTTCCCAGCCTATTCAATGCCGTGCTCTCGGTCTGTGTGTTCACCACCTGTTTTAAAGCACGTTTCGAGCGTATACGTACTCGTTTACGAGTTCATTCGAGGTACCCATAATGAATTAATAGTGGTGCTTACGATTACTCCTGTCTTTCAGCCCGTAAACACTCATCCCGGTATATTACCCCAGTTTTGGGAGAGGGACCGATATCTTTCACAATTGTAATAAATGTGAAGGTATGCATAAAACTGGATCGCAAGGGGCTGGTGGGACTACCTGGTATAAACAAATATCGTAACCACCGTTACGTATATTGACTATCTTGGCGAAATTTCCCTACAGTTATCCGTTTCAGGTTTAATAATTACCATCTGCATTATGTTATAGCTTTGGTGTCTGTTTGTCGGTTTGTCGGTTTGTTTGTTTGTCTATTTGTTTGTTTGCCTGAGTTCTTATAACTTGAAAACTACTGGATATATTTCTACCGAACTTAATATTTAGAAACCATCCCTCCTTGGGAAGGTTTTAGGGCCAATATTATTCCTCAGTACCTACAATTACTGGGGGTTTATTCGAAACCGAAACCATGACTTCGCACTCCCGCAAAATATGCACATCCAAAATTAATGGACATCCACCATCCTTAATAGAAATCAATTTCTAAACCTTTTTTCTCTTGAGCATCATTTCGATAGGAGGATAAAATAAGGGGGATATCATGAACTGTCGGTTTTGCAGGCTAAGTCCAGCGGACATAGCCCAAAAGGTGTTGTACGTGGAGCAGATAAATACCTTATCTATCCATACAAATAAAATCGTAACGACCGTGTGTCTGTACATCGAGTATTTTGGTGAAATTTTCGTACAGCTATCCGTTTAAAGGGTAATAATGACCATCTGCATATTTTTTAGCTTTAGTTCCATGAAAGCCCTCATTTTTACACCCCTTCCCCAAAATCAAGAATGTGGCACAATCCACCAGAAGAGTTACAATATTGAAATTTGCCATAATTATATGTTTTAGCTTGTAACGGACGGGAAACTTCCGAGATCTTTAAATTATTCACTTTTTATCCTCGATAAATATCGAAATATCGAGGCAATTCTAAACACGGTGTAGACCTTCGTTTCGAGATACTTCGTGGCTAAACGGTAAGTCCAATCACAAAACGGATGGCACAATCTCCGTTCAAATTGGAGTGATCTTCAACATTGGTCCCACGACTTTTTGTCGTATCTCTATCCTTATATGTTAGATTTGTTTCTATTTCTCAACTGTAAGTAAATTTTGCACTTTCTACACGCAATATTCATACTTTGAATCACTTACAAGAAAGATAGAATCATCAAATCCTACTTGATCATCTGCCCACACAGTAGCCATATGTGAGCCAAATGCTATGTTTGTAGCTGTCACATAATTATCCGTAGAGTAATGCACTGTGAGACAATCTTACACAATTTTCACCCTATTCACCGTTTCTAACTCAATCTGGCCCATGAAGAGACGACATACGTGAAAATATCATAGGACCAGCCATTTAGATCGCCAAATACGGCGTCTTATGGTACAATCCGTTTGTCGATATGACGTATTGTTTAGCTGTAGTTAATCTGTGTCCACCTGTGTGGTGTAGTGATTAGTGTGATTAGCTGCCATTCCCAGAGGCCCGGGTTCGATTCCCGGCTCTGCCACGAAATTTGAAAAGTGGTACGAGGGATGGAACGGGGTTCACTAGCCTGAGGAGGTCAACTGAGTAGAAGTGGGTTCAATTCCCACATGAGCCATCTTGGGAATGGCTTTCCATGGTTTCCCACTTCTCCTCCAGGCAAATGCCGAGATGGTACCAAACTTAAGGCCACGGCCGCTTCCTTCCCTCTTCCTTGCCTATCCCTTCCAATCTGTCCATTCCCACCAACGCCCCTGTTCAGCATAGCAGGTGAGGCCACCTGGTCGAGGTACAGGTCATCCTCCCCAGTTGTATCCCGACCAAATGTTTCACGCTCCATGACACTGCTCTTGAGGTGGGATACTTCGCTGAGTCCGAGGGAACAACCAACCTTAGAGGGTAAACCGATTAAGAAAGGAAGAAAGAAAGAAAGAAGTTAATCTGTAAATAAAGGTCTGAAACATTTTAAACATGCACATACTTTTGTATATATATATATATATATATATTGATGTCGATTTGTAGCGTTCAAGGAAGGGTGTGTCTTCTATTGAAATCAGTACTTCCCACATTGACTTTGACTGGCAGTAGGCATGGAGTCGTTTCCCAACTCCTGTGTTAGTGGCATTAGTAAGGAGGGCCCAGCACTCTAAAGAATAATTCGCTTCTCGATTTCACTCGCAGAAGGCAAGGTAGCGTGCAATTTTGTTCAAAACTCCCCCAACCGATATTTTTTGGCCATGGACAAGGGTGCTCGCAATTATGAACAATATTTACCCATGTAAAATGTGTTCGGTATTAGGCACAGTGACACATGGAGACTCAAACACTCGGTGTGACTGTCAGTAAGCTGGCTGGCGTTAGGAAAATGGGACTTTCATTATAATGATAACAGCACAATTCAATTTAGATTGGCAGTAGGGAAGTTGCTCGCCTTTATAAAAAAAACTCCTCAACTGTA
Organism: Anabrus simplex; assembly: GCF_040414725.1. Lineage (NCBI taxonomy): Eukaryota > Metazoa > Arthropoda > Insecta > Orthoptera > Tettigoniidae > Anabrus > Anabrus simplex. Next base: position 297,312,762 of record NC_090265.1, on the reverse strand, counting down.
ATCTGTCTGGAAGCAGGAAAGGGAGCCTGCGATTGTAACGAAAACTTCCCAAAGACATTGAGACCCCACATTAGGCACTGGGGCCTACCATTATAATGTAAACTTTCCAACACCATTGTGAATGGCATAGGCAAGTGATCCTGCCGTTATCATCACAACTCCGCAATTCACACTTTACATTGGGAACAACGTATGGGGACCTCCCATGCTGTTTCTCGGATAACGCTAAGAGACATAGAATTTTTTTAAAAATCTTATTCATGCATGTACAGTAATTTACTTCGATATCCGTATACAATGTAGGATACCGTAGCGAAGCAGGGCACATTTGCTAGTTTCTAGTATATAACGTCATCATCATCATCATCATCATCATCTGTTTACCCTCCAGGGTCGGCCTTTCCCTCGGACACAGCGAGGGATCCCACCTCTACCGCCTCAAGGGCAGTGTCCTGGAGCTTCAGACTCTTGGTCGGGGATAGAACTGGGGAGAATGACCAGTACCTCGCCCAGGCGGCCTCACCTGCTATGCTGAACAGGGGCCTTGTTGAGAGAGGGGAAGATTGGAAGGGATAGGCAAGGAAGAGGGAAGGAAGCGGCCGAGGCCTTATGTTAGGTACCATCCCGGCATTCGCCTGGAGGAGAAGTGGGAAACCACGGAAAACCACTTCCAGGATGGCTGAGGTGGGAATCGAACCCACCTCTACTCAGTTGACCTCCCGAGGCTGAGTGAACCCCGTTCCAGCCCTAATACCACTTTTCAAATTTTGTGGCAGAGCCGGGAATCGAACCCGGATCTCCGGGGGTGGCAGCTAATCACGCTAACCACTACACCACAGAGGCGGACTCTAGTATATAACGTAAATTTTAATTTGTAGTTTTTATGGTTTCGTTTACATTTGGGACTTCAGATGTTCGATCATTGTTCCCATTATACTGACGGGACTTTTATCTGCCCTATATTATGATCAAAGCACAGCCCGTGATTGAATGAGAATCAGTAATAATATGGTACTACGTTTGATTAAGATGTTCATTTTCCATCGTAACAATGTTTGTTAACTTCGTCTGCACTTACATAATGCTTCAGATAGACTCAATATTTATAATGTCAGCAGGGTGAGTGGTAGACGTGCTTTCTTTGAGTTAAGTACTCTGAAAATGGAAGCTAACAGTGTCCACTGCCAGAATCAATATTCAAGTGCAACAGATAGATGAATGATTACCCGTGATTTGATATAGGCTACCTCTGACCTCTAGTGGAAGGAGCTTTCATTCGTGGCTGGCTACAACAGTGAAGGCGGAGTTATAGGTTGAGGATTTGTGTTTAGGTACAGCGAGCAGTATCGTATACAGTGCTCCGGTATTTTTATCGTGATGTTCAGGAAGACTGTGGAATCATTCACATAAGTAGGTTTTGCACAGTGAGCCAAGGATTCGGTGCAATATTGACAACGTAGGAAGCATGCCTCTGTCTTCAAGGTGGAGCCATCCGAGGTCAATGTCAGAGTGGATAACTTTATCAGAAAATTTTAAGTTACATGGCGATATCTTAGGGGCTGCCTGGCCGAGGCGGTAAAGGCGTGCTCGGTTCGCCCGGAAGGACTTGGGTTCGAATCCCCATCAGGAAGTCGTAAAATTTAAGAAACTAGATTTCCACTTCGGCAGGTGCACATGGCCCTGAGGTTCACTCAGCCTACACCAAAATGAATACCAGGTTAATTCCTGGGGGCAAAGGCGGCCGGGCGTAGAGCTAACCACTCTACCCCATCACGTGCCGAGGTTACGACTGGTGGAAGCCTTTACCTTCCACCCCTCCAAGGGCCTTCATGGCCTGTACGGAGATGACTTTTGAGGATATCTTTTATTCAGTGTCCCTTGTCGTTTACCTCAGAGTTCTGTTTCTGCGTCTTTCCAAAATACGGCACAGGAGTCGAATATTGTACGAACGAGGCTTTCGACTATGAGTATAGTGTTTCCCTGTCGTGTCGAGAATCATAAACAACATTCCCATACTTCGCTAATTTTTCAATGCTACCTACCCTCGTCGATGTAACACAAGAGGAGAACCTAGGCTCAATTTAGAACTAGGCCAGAAGTTCAAGTACGGATACCCTTCTTGCTGACCCGCGCTAATTATAGTTAAAAGCATCCAACTGACATCAGTGGGATTCTATCCCAGAACACTCGAGTTGGAAGTGCAGTGACAAGATCACTGTGTTAACGCAGCCATCAACGTGCTCACAAGAATGAATGAATAAATATAGTTTAACCTTTAACTATTGACATATGACCCTAGGGACTTCACTGGGCCGGCTTCTGGTTCGAGAATCTTTAACAACGATCATTAAAGTAGACTTATTCCATGAATATTCGAAGCATTGCGTGTAAAGTGTATTTAGAAGGGCGAATAGTTTACTTCAGGAGAGGCAAAGTTGGTCGATTGTAGATTTCCTCAGTCTTTTGTTTATTATGTTATGCTTGTATTATTATTATTATTATTATTAAGACACAAACTATAATTTCAATTTTAATGAATTTACTTCTCTGTGCACTACCTATAAATGTAATACGTTCAAGTCTTATTTTCTTAATGTATCTCGTTTTCGTTCCTACCAAGGCTGAGTAGCGCAGACTGAAGATCCTTCCGTTATCATCACAACTCCGCAATTCACTTTTTACATTGGAAACAACGTGTGGGGACCTCCGATGCTGTTTCTCGGATAAACCTGACCACAAGTTTTCTGGTTATATTCCAGCTAAGTCCCGTAGTAGTTACAGCTGCTCAAATACTCCACGTGACACGTAGAAATGCTGTGGGACAAACTTCCGGTACTTGGTATCACTGGTCAAAGTTATCAAAGTTTGCAAAGGTGAACAATACCTCCTCTAGACACTTGTGGCATCTGAAAACAGCATTTTGTTTATTTAATCACGAAAAATATAATTATTTTATCTCAATGTTTTCCTAATCACTGCTTTTCACAACTCCTTTGTCTTAAACTTGAATTGACACTTCAAATATTACCATTGTTTTTAAAAAGATAATATTATAAAGAAAACTTCTCCTTGACATGGAAATTAATCTCTTCAAATTTGAAATTTTACGACGGCTTTTGTGTACTGTAGGAAGTTGGAAATCTTTAAACCTAGCGGCAAGCTTGAGAGGGAGTTGGCAGGCAGGCAGGCAGGAAGGAAGGATGGGTGATTGATTGCCCGCATTCTCACTCGCAGCGTGTCGCCATATTACAGTGAACTCACGCACACCCACACGCACACGCACCCTTGTTCATGTCAAGACAAGAAGGATCGCGTGAATTCATTGTAAGTTACTCCCGTCTCCGCCTTCGACTTGCTTCAAACACTGCTTCAGAACATTTCATACGCCAGGGTCAGGGATACATGTACCTCTATGGCTGAGTTTTAATTAATTTTGTCAAATGTGTTACCAGAAATCTATAACATGCCGACTTCGTACGACGTGGAGTGTCGAATGGATTTTATTTGTTCCTTCGAAAATTCGAATGTCTCACGGTCTTGAGCCCACAATTAGTATTCATTATTGCGTTACCTATGTTACGTTCACATTTATGAACAAGCTGTCGATATATTAACGTTTATTAATATTTTTAGTAGATTCCATTTTTGATTTTCAAATGAATTATTCCTTTGGTGGCTTAACTCTTATTTCAAAACCTAATGACATTTTCTAAATTCTTTAGCTACAGATTAGCTGATGAGTACTTTAAAAATTATATTCAGCATGCAGTTATATATGTGAAAGTTGGTCTATGATTGACAAGACATATGGCTGCCATTACATGCTCCTTTCTTGGTATAGATAGTATTCACCGCATGAAAATGCAAAAATACTTCTATGAGCTTATCATTAGCCATGACACTCGTACACTGTGTTACCAGGCAGTGTTCCCATATGTTCTTATTTACAAATATCTTAGAAATGCCTTATCCCAGTACCACATTCATATTTTAACTACTTGTATGTGTGAAGTTATTAATACAAAATAAAAACACCATACCTCACTGTGAGACACGTCTGATCAATTCAATATCTCTCAAGATTTATAAGGGGCTAGATATTTCTCTTTTTGTGAATCTCCCTGTGTCAGAATATCGTGTTAAAGTCACGTAAGCTTCGGGCAGCAAGATATCACATCCCAAAGGAAGTTATCATTACGAATAGCCCAGCTCGCCCTTCCTTTTTGTTTCGGCTTCTGGGAAATAGTGCAGGCAAAGCAAAAAAGTACACCCGAGAAAAATGCCATCCGAATGATTCTTCATTCTCGCTCCTTCTCTGAGTACAGGGTGGTTCAAAATGTAGACACCAGAATGAGTCGTATAAAACATACGGAAAATAAAATGCCTTACGTTGACTGTAGTTACGGAATAACGAACACTCGCTTCAGGAATGATTTAAGGCACATTTCATGAATGTTCTTAATCTGATTTATGGTGAGATATATGTATATATATATATATATATATAGATAGATAGATAGATAGATAGATAGATAGATAGCGTTTATTTTTACTGGCAAGGTTAAAGACACGTCTCCCTGTCTTACACTTAACCAGTGAAATACATAAATAACATAAAATAAAAATATTAATCTATTGAATAAATGAAAAAAGAGACTGAAACTAATTACGATGCTACTATGCAATCCTACTGTACCTAATATATCTATTATAATACACTATATTAATGAACACTTTGCTTCCTAAGTACAATAATATAACACCAACGAAGAAATTAATATACAACGAATTACAATAATAATAAAAATAATAATACAGATAAACCTACTAATATTTACAATTAATTTTTCCAATTCCAGAAATTTCTCATGTTGACGAATGTTACAGTTTTCATGTTATTACTGTGGGCGGAAACATCACAAAATGGGGATCAGGATAAGGATAACTATGCAGGGAACCGTATCTGAGTACTCCCTAACACTATTGATGAATGATATAATAATAATAATAATGAAGAAGAACAAGAATGAGAATAAGGATAAGAAGAAGAAAAAGACCAGGAGGAGAAGAAGAAGAATACTGTCGTACTACGAGCTCTTCTCATGGAGATACTTTGAAAGCTTAGTTTTGAAGTCGTACGTCAGGGGTGTACATGCGGTAATTAATGGAAATAAGTCATGGGTGGGTAACTGCTATGGTTTGGGTTTTTCTTCGGGTTTAAAATAAGACCATTCCGGGAAAATCATTTGCTTACGGCCTCTAGTTACATGTTAATTTGCTCGATTGCTGCAGAAACGTCCGTTACATTTGTATGGATGTACAATATTGTGCGTCGTCAGCACAAACGTGAAGTTTACAATGTGTCAGCTGTTTAGCTAGATCGTTGATATAGACATAAAATAGCAATAGATGCTTGGAATAAACATGGTATGGAGAAAGTATACTGTAGAGTTTCAAAGCTATAAAGAGACGCCTTGAGGTGTCTCAACAACACATCAACGCTGCTGATAATATGATTTAGTTCTGACGGTCCAGAATAGAGAAAAGCGTACATAAATATATACATTATTATTATAGACCGTTATGCCTTTCAGCGTTCAGTCTGCAAGCCTCTGTGAATTTACTAAACGTCACTACTACCCTCTATTTGTAACTACTGCCGTGGCCGCTTTTAGTTATATACCTCTTATCTTTAAATCGTTAGAAACTGAGTCTAACCATCGTCGTTTCGGTCTCCCTCTAATTCCCTTACCCTCCATAACAGATCCCATTATTCTCCTAGGTAACCTATCCTCCTCCATTCGCCGCACATGACCCCTTCATCGAGGCTGGTTTATGGATACAGCTTCATCCAACGATTTCATTCCTAACTTAGCCTTTATCTCCTCATTCCGAGTGCCCTCCTGCCATTGCTCCCACCTGTTTGTACAAGCAATCATTCTCGCTACTTTCATGTCTGTTACTTCTAACTTATGAATAAGATATCCTGAGTCCACTCAGCTTTAGCTCCCAGAAAGCAAAGTTGGTGTGAAAACAAACCGATGAATAGATAGTTTCGTCCGGGAGCTGACTTCCTTCTTACAGAATACTGTTGATCGTTACTGCGAACTAACTGCATTAGCTTTATTACACCTTGATTCAATCTCACTTACCATATTACCATCCTGGGAGAACACACAACCTAAACACTTGAAATTATCTACCTGTTCCAGCTTTGTATCACCACTCTGGAATTCAATTCTGTTGAATTTCTTTCCTACCGACATCAATTTAGTCTTCGAAAGGCTAATTTACATACCATACTCATTACACTTATTCTCAAGTTCCAAGATACTAGACTGCAGGATTTCCTCACAATCTGACATTCAATTCGTCAACACAGGTCAGACTGCTTACTAAATTTACACCTAACTGAATCCCTCCCTGCCACTTTATACCTTTCAGCAGATGATCCATATAATAATAATTTCGTGTGGCTATTTCTAGCCGAGTGCAGCCCTTGTAAGGCAGACCCTCCGATGAGGGTGGGCGTCGTCTGCCATGTGTAGGTAACTGCGTGTTATTGTGGTGGAGGATAGTGTTATGTGTGGTGTGTGAGTTGCAGGGATGTTGGGGACAGCACAAACACCCAGGCCCCGGGCCATTGGAATTAACCAATTAAGGTTAAAATCCCCGACCCGGCCGGGAATCGAACCCGGGACCCTCTGAACCGAAGGCCAGGACGCTGACCATTCAGCCAACGAGTCGGACAGATGATCCATGTAAACCACGAACAGCAAAGGTGAAAGATTACAGTCTTGTCTAACCCCTGTAAGTACCCCGAACCAAGAATTCCCTGCTGCTTGACCTATCCTTTCCAGATTATTACCAAAATCTTCCCACGACTTCCTTTTGGATTCAACAACTATTTGTTTCGCTCAGTTTCCTTCATCTACATACAATTCCCTGCATGCATCAGCCCTTTTTGGAGCCATTTCTGATAAGACATTTTTTATGTTTACAAGCTGCTTTCACTTTATCAATCCACAAAGATGTTCGCTTTTTGCCATCTTTACACACAGTTGTACCTAGGCACTCCCTTGCTGTTTCCACTACAGTATCCCCTTATACCACCCATTCTCTTTCTACATTCTGAAACTGCTTACTGTCTACTGTTCGAAACTTCTCACTAATCATATCCAGGTACTTGTGTCCAATTTCTTCGTCCTGGAGATTTTCTGTCCTTATTCGTTTGCGGAAAGATTTCACTTTTTCTATCCTAGTTCTAGAGATACTTAGTTAACTACAGATGAGGTGATGGTCTGCATCATTGAAAAATCCCCGGAAAATTCGTATATTCCTAACAGACTTCCTGATTTCTAAGTCCGTTATGATATAGTCTATTATGGATCTGGTACCCCTAGCCTCCCGTGTGTAGCAGGGAATAGCCTTATGCTTGAAGAATGTATTCGTAACTCATAAATTCATACTAGAACAGAATTCCATCAAACGCTTCCCATTCCCATTAGCCTCCATATCTTCCTCACATTTTCCAATGACCCTTTTTTATCCTTCAATTATATTTCCAACTCTCGCATTTAAATCGCCTATTATCACTACTCTATCCTTGCTTTTGATCCTGACTACGATGTCACTCAATGCTTCATAAAACTTGTCAAATTCCTCCTCATCTGCAACCTCACATAGTGAATAAACTCAGACAATTCTCGTCCTAATTCCTCCAACTGCCAAATCTACCTACATCATTCGCTCATTTACGTGCCTAAAAGAAACTATGTTGCGTGCAGTGGTATTCCTGATAAACAGCCCTACCCATACTCTGCCTTTCCCTTTTTAACACCTGTCAAGTACACTATATAATCTCCTATCTCTTCCTCGTTACCCGAATTACTCCTAGCACATCCATATGCATCCTCTTTGCTGAATAAGCCAGTTCCACTTTCCACTTTCTTTCTTCCATAAGCCCCATTGAAATTGATAACTCCCCATCGAAATCCATTTCGTTCGCCAAGTTGTTTCAAGGGAGTCCCCAGTCTGTCAAATGGGAGAAGGTCCGAGGCTTGCTTAAAATGTTCTGAGCTCCGTAAATTCAAGAAACAGGATGATACCCTACTTGCACATAGTCCAAGTGAGGATCTCTCCTCTAACGGGTTAGGGACCAGCGGTGAATTGTGTAGTCCTAGCCGTCTGAGCACAAGGTGGCCATGACTCAGAATATGTCCGAGATGCCCACTCCCATTCCATAGCAACTGGTATCCCGACTCTCAGGACCACCTACTAGGCCACTCAGCCGTTGCCCATGGTTCACGAACTAGGACTTGACAACAGCAACCCACACCATGAACCATAGAGAACAGCATACAGAATGAAAAGTGACGAGCGTAATGAGCTAGTAAGAAAATAACAGATATATTATCAGCACTTCTATGGATACTCTGCGTTTTCTTTCAAAGCAAGGTTTGCCTTTCAGGGATCATCGAGAAACTGAAAAGTATGATCATAGAGGGAGTTACAAGCGTCAGTTGCTAAGAAAGGTGACATATATCGGCACCACTTCGAAGCATCTGCATTTTCCTCAAGACTGTCATCTAATATGCAAAATTATATTATTGAAGTTATAGCTACATTTTTACTAACGAATACAAATTCAATATGAGGTTAAGGAAGTAAACTTTATTTCCGTAATTTCGGACGAAAGTACATAAGTTTTTAACAGGGCACAGATCTCGGCTGTTTTTTAAATATGTTGGTCCGGAAGGCGAAATTCAAGAGAGATTTTTGAGATTCAGTGATATAAGTGGTGACCGCTCTGCTATTTTTTATCTAAACATCTCTTTGTAGTGATACCAGAATTTCAGTGTGGTGAAAAGTTAGTTGCAGAGACATTTGATGGCGCAGCAGTGATCACAGGACTGCATGGACGGTTGCAGAAGCTAGTATTGAATAAATATCATCAGACTATATTTGTTCACTGCTATGATCATAGGCTCAACTGGGTATTACAGCAATATATTAACCACATCAAAGAATGCAAAGGTTTTTTTTTTTTCAGATCTTGTCCGTGTTAGCAGGGATTTCTTTATCGTCCCTTAAGTGGGGCGCGGCTCATGATATAGTAATAATACAAAGATGATTTTGATTACCAACACAAGCACCTCTCCGATGGATATATGCTGGTCGGCTGGTTGCAGTTGTGTCCTCTATCTACACAGATCTACTTGGATTCTTGATCGGAGGATGCAGAGTGGGTGTGTCCCGGCCTCCAATTGGCCATGGCTGGCCCGTAGTCGGACAGCTCTGCACTCCGACCGGCCAACCGAGCAGAGGAGGGGTGGCCACGGCTCTACCGTGGCTCTACGTCTCTGCAATCGGGAGACGGAAAAGGGCTGGACCTAACGACTGGCCCTAACCGTCGGCTGTCCTGAGAATGGTTTTCCGTGGTTTTCCATTCTCTTGCACTAAGGCGAATGCCGGGACAGTTCCTACTCCCTCTCACCATCTCCGCACATGGCCTTCTCCGTAACAAATATCCCGGCCCGAGAGATGACGTCACCGTCTAAGAGACCGCCTCCCGTTTAATAGGAAAAATTAAAACATTTTTGTAGTAGTAGCTGAATTCTTCAGAGAAATGAAAGATAACGCTGACGAATGGTGCGGTGGGACGCGATTTCAAGCCAAATGTTACTATGTTACCCAGCAAGTCTTTGATTTCTAGTTCCTATTAAATTTATTCTTACCGGGCGAGTTGGCCGTGCGCGTCGAGGCGCGCGGCTGCGAGCTTGCATCCGGGAGATAGTAGGTTCCAATCCCACTATCGGTAGCCCTGAAGATGGTTTTCCGTGGTTTCCTATTTTCACACCAGGCAAATTCTGGGGCTGTACCTTAATTAAGGCCACGGCCGCTTCCTTCCAACTCCCAGGCCTTTCCTATCCCATCGTCGCCATAAGACCTATCTGTGTCGGTGCGACGTAAAGCCCCTAGAAAAAATAAAATTATTCGCTGAAGTGATCTTCCAATCTCATATTCTATATGAAAATGTATAATATAGCCTTCTTTTCCAAAGAGATCCAGCAGTTCAAAGCGTATTTTACAGACGACCGGAAATAAATTTGAAACTATGTGGTCAATGTTGCAAGACAATGAAGGAAGACATGATTACCCTCAAAAGCGCCAGAGAATTGATTTTCTGAAACGAAGAAAACATCGTACCTCCGATTGTATTTGGAAATAATTGACGTCATTCCATTCAACTATCAGACAGAATTCCCTTTAGTTAACTGCGGTGCGAGCGACAATATACTCTCAAGGAGGAGTGTGGTAACACTTTTCGAAACGTCGCGCGTCGCCACTGGTAGCTTCAGCTGTGATCTAGAAACTCTCCACTTTAATTTGATATCAGAGTGGGTTGAGAATGTCCTTTCAGTTATCAGTCACAGACACAGATGAAACGTTACTAATAAGACATTGTATAGACTATGTTCTAAAACCAGGAAATTTTTTCGTCAATATTTATGTGGTGTAAGTGTTGGGAGGGGTGAATTTCCTTTTTGAGAACACTTGAAAAAGGAGTGGATTCTAGGTATTCATACATTTTACCCAGTATTTCTAGGCAATTGTTGTAAAAGTATATCTTATTCTAACCACGATCACTTCCTTTCGAATCATGACTCAATTAGTAACATGATTGCAAGCACCAGTAAAGATATCAGATTCACCATCTTGATTATTAAACATGTTCCATACACACACTTGACGGGTACATTATCTTTTGGGGATACATTGTGTCTTTTGGCACAGGCAATAATAAAATGTAGCTTTGAAGCCTCAATCCCATTTACGGCTGTGACAGTGTACAAGCCTGGAGCAAGTGTAGCTGTAGGTGTGTGGGGAGTTAATAAACGCGCGGTACCCCTGTCTGTTGTAAGAGGGGACTGTAATGGAACCCCACAGGATCTCTGCTTGCAAGTGTGGGTAGGAGCTAGTCTGGCATTTCCTACGCTTACATTTGAAGGAACCTAACATTCGTATTTACTATCAGATCTCGCTTAGTTAACTCTTGTTCTATTCTGACCCGATGGTTTTAGATTTGTAAAGCCTAGGAAGTATTTCATCTTCACGCTCTTCTTGGAATTTCTTCTTTTTTCAATAACTCAGTGTTAGATCTCTTACTTACTCCCTTATGATTAGTGTTAATAAAGTGAATAAATGAATGGATAATCTTCTCTCCCAGTCACGTACGAACACCAACTGCGGAGTGAGAGAACTCATTTCTTTTAATAATAATTTATACATGCAGTTCGTTTGTACAATACAAAATACTGAAGATAATCCAGCTAAGAAAATGCTACAAAGTTATTTAAATATAATTTACAAATATACTGTATTGATTAGTGTTAAGAGAGAATGATAACCCAATTTGATTTCTTCTTAAAACAATCAACACCACCATCAGTATGGAAGCTGCTTAGGTATGGGTGGTACTTGAGTAAATATATTCGTAGCACAAATATTGCACCTGAATGTTATGAAAGATTGTGTTGCAATAACGCTTTCTGGTTCAGTGCGGAAAACTATGGTAAAAAACTAACTCCTCGCCATTTCTCGGAGGCCCCACCATTATGCCACCTGCAGTTTTGGTAGTACTAACTGAGTATCCAAATAGTATCTGAACTGAAGACTTATAAACAAACAGACAGGCAGTAATTGGTGTTGCATCAATGGGCCTAACATCTATGTCATCGGCCCGATAGACAGACAGACAGACAGACAGACAGACAGACAGACAGACAGACAGACAGACAGACAGACAGACAGACAGACAGACAGACAGACAGACAGACAGACAGACAGACAGACAGACAGACAAGAATTAAGGAGCATGGTGCTCCAAGTTCCTAATATCAACGTAAACAACACCAACAATACCTTCATAGTATTAATACGTTAAAAGTAAATCTCAAACATTATGGCAATAACCGAGCACTTCAGCTTCTACTCGGTGCGTTTTAACCAAATTTTGTATACGTCAACTCAGTCACTTAGGTAGCCGATTTGGATTTTAAATAGGGGCCCAAATTTCGAACATGGAGTATTTGTTCCGAGGGATTCAATTAAAAGGTGTGAGTTCGTTTCGGAAAATGGTTCACCCAGCTTTCTAATCTATGTTTACTTAAAATCAGAGTGAAGTACAGTTCTGGTTTCAAAACTCATTTCAACATCAAACATAACTTCCAGCCTCTGTGTCAAGTAGAAATCCATAGCCGAGTGGGTACCTACGCGGTTTGTGTCTCGTACCTATCAGCTTTCATTCTGAAGGTAGTGGATTCAAACCCCACTCTCGGCAGCCCTGAAGATAGTTTTCCATTCTTACACCAGCGAAATGCTGGAGCTCTGTATTAATTAAGGCCACGATCATTTCCTTCCCAATGTTAGCGATTTCCTGTCTCATCGTTGCCATAAGACCTGTCTGTGTCGGTGCGACGTATAACAAATAATTAAGGAAAGAAATGTATCCACGACAGAGATAAAAACTGAAATCTCCGCCCCACAACATATTGTAACCGCTAGAACCAAACGATGGTCTCAAATTTATATCACAGAACGAATATGAAACGTAATTCTCCTTATAAAAAGTGTGTGTTACACCCACACTTTCTGTTTCGTCCTAAGCAACTTAGACCCTCAGCAGTCCAGGTGATGCAAAGCCCTTTTTGAGGGGCGCGTTAGAAATGCATCGTGTCTGTTATTTACAAAGTCGTTCCGCCTGGGAAAACCACTAAGTGAAATATTTCGGCTTAGAACTTTGACCGGTAAGGTCCTGTCACCTACGGTTCAATATTGTGCGAGCAACCGTAAGAATTCTCGTTCTTGATGGTGTAGGCACTGCGGGTCAATATCTGTTTCATATCATTATCACATAGCGGTTTCCAAAATTCAACGGCAATATACTGCAGTTTATATCGTCGGCTTACTTCTAAAACCTCGTATGTTACAATGTTATTCCTACTCATTACATTCCTTAACACTGGTCACGCCTCCCAGTCACATACTTATATAGAGTACATCAGAACCTTTTTCGTAGTGTTCATTTTCCTGTGGAGACGTGTAAAGGAAAATGGACCTTACGATACAGTGTTGTAGGGATGTTGTTTTCATGGCGAATTTAAACACTCCTACAGTTTAACGTATTTAAGGTTCATTTTCTTTTACACGTAACCATAGGAAAATGAACCCAACGAAAATTGTTCTGATGGACTATGCATCCAATTGTGGCTGGGAGGCGTGACCAGTCTTAAGGAGGAAAATGGATAGAAAGTGAATTGGGAGATACGAGGTTTTAGAAGTAAGCCGTCGATATCATCGTTGCGTCTCGAAAAATTAATATGTGATAATATTTCAGCTTAGAACTCTGACCAGAAAGGTTCTGCCATCAAAGGTAAACGAATTTTTGTTGTAATTAATATATGGGCCGCAGGTCAGTGTTTCTTCCCTCTACATTGTCATATAACGTTATTTCAAGGCGCAACGACAATATGCACTTGTTAAGGTAAGTCCTGTGTATTTGTTTTTTTCTTTAGGCATAAGCACATTATTGTCATCCTAAACAAAACGTTATTACTTTCCATTAATTCAGTAAACACATGAGTAGAAATTAATATTTAGGAAAGTTGAATGAACCTTCAAAATAGAGGTAAGAAAACTCGCTTATGTTTCCTTAATGTATTTTTTGGCACTCCCAGCAGTGGAGAATAATTCAACTACGGAATCTGCGGAATTGATTTGACTGTGATTGTAAATGAGTTACCTTTAATAATAATAATAATAATAATAATAATAATAATAATAATAATAATAATAAGGAGAAAATAGGAGATACTAAATATTGATAAAATATTAATTTACACATCTTTCAATCACAAGGCCGTTAAAACGTGTCTATATAAATAGGCTGTAGGAATAAATAAGTATATATTCCCTGTCATCCTGAAGAAATACCAATTCACAGTATTAAATTACCAAGGAATGAACGATAAGCTTTGCTGTAAATGATTCCTGAAAAAAATTCTCGTCGGTGTTCACGAGGAAGACCTCCCTTTCTTCTGAAGACGTGGTGCAAAGTTCTCTACAAAAAGGTAAATACTTTCACACTGTTTTCTTGACGTGGCAAAAGCCCGAAAGCTATATGATCATGTATATAATAATAATAATAATAATAATAATAATAATAATAATAATAATAATAATAATAATAATAATAATAATAATAATAATAATAATAATAATAATAATAATATTAATAATAATAATAATAATAATAATAATAATAATAATAATAATAATAATAATAATAATAATAATAATAATAATAAGACCCTGAGTGGAGACGATACACGTTATCCCAAGCCAATTCAAGAATGCAGTTCATCAGGATTTAAGCACTCTCAAAATGACAATCTGCTATGTAAGGTTTAGATTCCGCAACCATGGAAATGGAAGATAAACACATGTTCAGGCTATTTATTCAGTCGCTGTTGAATGTTCGACCACTGAGGAATATATATACTTTAAGTTTCACTCTCCCCGTGACTCCAGTAGACGAGTAATAAAGTGAAGGAAATGTTAAACCCTCATATGCTGGCTATTTCTACCACAAAAGCTAGCATTTACCGGGTCCTTTGAAAGGCATTCTATTTCATGAATAGAGGTTATAGAGAGTGTGATTTATGTCAACCTATCGACATGTAGCCAATAAAGGTTCGACACAACGATCTATCTCGCAGGCAGCGCTTACATCGCAAGCCAAACCAAGCCAAGCCGAGCGTCGTAAACAGAAGTAACGCGAGACCAGAGGTGTTGACACAAGTGCAATTAATTAACGTTACCGGACAAAGTGATGGTAACAAGTGGAATTCTTGCGCCACTATCTGGCAACAAACTGGTTGATTATTGCATAATCAGGAGATTAGGAATGTAGGCGAAACCTATTTAATTCGTTGTGGTGAAACCTATTTCATTCGTTTTGATGCAATAGTGTTAGAATGTGTTAACATGTTTTACAGATTTTTATAATTATCGTACTGTTCCTAGAATTGTTTCAACAGCGTAGAGGCATATGTTAGGCTCTGGTGAAATGCTGGTATTTTATTCAAATGTTTGCGTTCATAATGCTAAAAATCAATCGACCTAGCATTGTCGGAATGTCAACAATACCGGATCCAGAGCGCGGGGAGCTAGATTGAGTTCCTCAGAAGAATCCTACACTTACCATTACCTTAATTAAGTTACATACTTAGCATTTCCCATGTAAGAAAATCGGTAACAATGGAAAACGATCTTCAGGGTTGCCGAGAGGGGTTCTCGAACCCACCATCTCCCGAAAGCAAGCCCACAGCTACGTGAACGAAGCCGCGTGGCCATCTTGCTCAGTGTTTACAAATTTTAAAGAAAGTTTTCTTGAAAGTCACTTAATGCTCACTTAATCATATGAAGGCTAAACTCAGTGTTACACGTGGTTAGTTATTGTCCTTCTGTTCCCAAGGTTGTGAGTTTGATTCTGGCTGATATTATTTCCCCTCCCTTACCAACATAAAAGTGATAACCTCTTTCCTTCGAGGCAGAGAACACGTGCACGAATATAGTTAATCAGTGCTGAAGGTTCAATTTTCCGTCTTCCATATAAAATATGTGAAATGTCCCCAGTGAGTAAATAGTCCGGCCGAGGATTTTTATATGTAATATATATATTCCTTCAAAAATTATCTAGAGAAAATCTGGAGATCAATTTGTATTTATTGTGTCCATTTAACCCATAACTATAATATTATCATAACATAATAATGATATTAGCTTTACGTCTTGCTACCTATATTTTTACGGCTTTCGGAGACGCCAAGGTGCCGGAAGTTTGTTCCGCAGGAGTTTTTTATGTTCTGGTAAATTTACAGAGAAGGGTCTGACATACTTGGGCTCTTTCAAATACCACCAGGCTGAGACTGGATCAATCCTGTCAACTTGGGATCATAAAGCAAGGGCCTTAACGGTCTTAGCCACTTGGACGGTCAACTACAATATTCAATTATCGATTTAAAGAGTGCATGAGTAAAGCAAGTCAAATACATAAGTGTTTTATGACCTGCACAGCACGGAAATATATTGCTTTATTTGTGCATTTAAAGTCATTGGACGGCAGTATACAAACATGTCGGCTTCATCAGTTACGTAAATGAAGATGATCCAAACACGATATTAGAGAAAAGTAGGTTTAAATTATGTTTTTGAGTCCGGTAGGCTGAAGAATTTATATTAAAAATGCACGTAGTTGCGATAATATACAAAAGAATTGCAGGTAGTTGTTGACTGGTTAAAGTTCCTCATATACTTATACCGGATTGGTCACTGGAGCCAAGAACTCATTAGCCAATATTGCAGTATAAGGGTGAATGTATTGAATATTTATAAATGTATTCAAAATAGTTTGACTTAAAAGCAGGAAAGAGTCAGAATGTTAGCAATGTTCTTCAAAATACCATATTATCTGAAATGAATCCCCGTAGATCCCTGTACTTGAGGCACAGTATCGGAGTGATATTTTCGCAGGTTTCTCACCAAGACAGTCATCGTTCGAATTCCACGTATAACTGTCTATCATCTAGAGACATCAAAATTATAAAAACTAAAGTAAACGTTTTATACGTAGAAGTACTTGGTCTTGTTTTTAGATATTCATACCCACGTCACCTAAAATCAGATTTCCTTGGTAAACAGAATGCCGTCCCACCTACTATGCACTTCGAAATCTGACCGCTTCCGAGAACATATTTCTCATTCTTTCATTTTATGTAACGACAATGTTAAGAAAGACTAATCTCCCAAGCCATTAATAGGATTCTAACAGTTTACAGTAATTCTTAAGTCGCTGAAAGAAGACGCAGTTTCTCTCTCCGATGAATTCATGGATATTCTTGAATCTATAAATGGATTTTTGTTCTTAAGAAAGCCAGCTATAGCTGGTTTGAAGACACGTACAGAAAATGTTCCCATATTTACTGCAGTGTCAATGACGGAATTCTACATTGACAAAATTTGTCACATTTGTTGAGATTATTACCAATTCACAAATTATTGACAAGTTTATGCAATGGATTATTTTACATTTTGCTCTACTTCACTTCACACCGATACAGATAAGTATTATAGCGACGATAGGATAGGCCTGGGAGTGAGAAGGAAACGGCCGTGGCCTTAATTGTGGATCCACAGCATTTGCCTGGTGTGAAAATAGAAAACTACGGAACACCATCTTCAGGGCTGCCGACAGTGAGGTTCGAACACACCATCTCCCGAAAGCAAGCTCACAGCTGAGCGTCCCTAACCGCACGGCCAACTTGCTCGGTACTCCTAATTTCAGTCGTGGGACATAGGCCACATATTGTTCGTTTAGTATGCAACGGGGTGGCAAAATGAAGGTAAAACATTAAATGCAAGATTTCCCTCTTAATATTACCTGAATCAAAACCTTGTACATAATATAATATACGTAGTATGCGTTTTTTACTGTACGAAGATCATTAACGAACAAGTTTACGATCACTTCATTTCTAAAATTCTTTCAAATAGCCCCGAAAATATTAGTCACATCTGAAAGGTGTACACAGCAAGAATAATTATTATTGAAAATCTAATTCATTTCTTACTTATAGTGCCTTTTTACCATGCGAGCTACAATCATAAATATATTTACAATTATAGACATTTATTGCTAAATCCTCGAATGGCAAGCATTGCTGATGTGGGAATATTGTTCGGTCGTCATAGTACCGACCTAACAGGCGATGGTGATGATCATTGTTGTGTTGAATTTGATAAGCTCTGAAACCACGTGATCATTAACCCCGACTGAAGGCAAATATAAGGAATGATTCTCAAAATGGGAATAAAAATTTGAAGAAGCTGTCAGTAGAAGAATAAGGAAAATGAAACGAATCATAAAAGAACGGCTGAAAGTATCCGGCCCTAATGTTCGAATATAGCTTCGTTGGAACAGAACAAACTCTGGTGACCTAAAATGTCTGAAGTCTCTTATGAACAATAACATTATTGCTCCTGACTATTGGTGTTAGTTGAGATATTCTGTGTCTCTTCAACTGCCAGTTATCTACGCCAGATGGCATTACTGCTTCAATCAAAAAACTTACCCGTCAATGACAGGAACACCACAGCTAAATATTTACGACTTCATAGCACGATCATTTCTTCTGGGACAGAAGATTAAATTTGTCTAGAGGTGGGGTTATATAATGAAGTGGGTAATACTGAACTTACTGTCTTTCAGATCAAAAATTATATGGATGGCTTTTCCGGCGTTTGCTCTATTAACCAGCGTTTCGTCTTAGGTCTGACACTAGACTCTTCAGAGTGGGATGTGTCAGACCCTACCCACTGATGCTGGGGTGTATGCAGGTGAACTTATCAGAAGCTTATTTATGAAGCACAGTCTGATAACTGCATACGGGAGATAAAACTCCACAATGGAATTAATGCCCGCCTAGCAATTCCAAATGGAAATTCTAAGTTCCCATGGAGGGAATTAGATTCTTTTCCACCAATAGAGCATATCAAAAATCAGATCAAAAATTATATGGATGGCTTTTCCGGCGTTTGCTCTATTAACCAGCGTTTGCTCTATTAACCAGCGCCGGAAAATGCTCTATTGGTGGAAAAGAATCTAATTCCCTCCATGGGAACTTAGAATTTCCATTTGGAATTGCTAGGCGGGCATTAATTCCATTGTGGAGTTTTATCTCCCGTATGCAGTTATCAGACTGTGTTTCATAAATAAGCTTCTGACAAGTTCACCTGCATACACCCCAGCGTCAGTGGGTAGGGTCTGACACATCCCACTCTGAAGAGTCTAGTGTCAGACCTAAGACGAAACGCTGGTTAATAGAGCAAACGCCGGAAAAGCCATCCATATAATTTTTGATCTGATTTTTGATATGCTCTATTGGTGGAAAAGAATCTAATTCCCTCCATGGGAACTTAGAATTTCCACTTACTGTCTTTCTCAAATGATATATTATTTTCCAGCAAAAGTAAATTCTTTGTAACAACTACTACGCAATACCTGATATTTATATTTTAATTTTCCTGTTATTTTCATCACGTCCATAGCACTGCAGCTTGAATTAAGACTGTCTTCTAGAGTGGATGGCATGATTAGCATGTGCGGATGTTAGATCTACCGCTGGAAGTGCATTAAGGACACGCAAGAGGCTCATCGTTCATTTATTTCCCATTAATATGCCCCTCTTCGTTTACCTTTTCTTCTTCTTCTTCCAAAGAAACTTTTCGGAAAGGTTATATTGCAGTCCTCTTAGAGACAACTACAAGTAAACCTTCACACATATTTGGATTAGGATATAGAATTTGTTAATGGACGAGTGGAAATTTCATGCGTTGTTCCGAAATTGTATTTGCTGTGTTATTGATGTAATAACCCTAATAAGAGATACTATGACAGGTCACTATTGCTTTAAGCGGAAATAAAATTATACAACTATCTTCCCGTAACTCTAATGAGAAATGGAACCGGAACAGGTCTAATCCTCCGAAGAACGAAGGTATGGCAAAACAAAGAGACGACCACGAAGAGCCCGAAAAAGAAGAATTCACTGGGCCTCTCAGAGCTAATACCGTCAGAGTCGGGAGAGAACACGATTTGATCAAGGAAGCTCGGATATGTTATCTTCTTTATATAAGATATAAGTGCACATTATTTGATTGTCATATAATGCAATAATATCTTCATACATACACGAGAGTTTCAAAATGGTGAATCGAAGTTTGAATTCAAACTCACAATAAGGACAATTTCCTATGTATTTCAATTCATTCTGCCCGTTTACTGGGATTTAATATTTTCACTAATTTAAACCTTGGGTCTCATACAGAGCAGATATATGTAGATCATGTGTGCTTTACTGTGTTAACTAGACATAAACTTCTATCTTCAGAGCACATGTTGTATAGCTCGTGAAGGGCTCCATTAGAAACCTCAAATTGCTGGACAAGGAGTCGTTTTACTTAGTAGTACTTCGTACACACTGGCGGGAAATGAAATCCCAACACCAAGAAGGAGTTGTGCTCGATAAGCGAAATTTAGGAGGTGTATTTTCACATCTGAAAGATGACGCCTGTTCAAATTTTCATGCTAGTCGACAAAGAGTGGTGCTAGTAGCGCCACTATGACCTTGCTGAGCAAGTTTGCTTTAAATACCCGTTGTACCCTTCGTGAGCGTTAAACATCGTCACGTGTTGACGTTGTGAGGTAGGTGTGAGTGAAACAAAGGAGAAAATACGTCGGTATCTTCACCTTACTGAGTTTCAACGAGGCCGTGTAATAGGTCTACGAGAAGATGAAAGGTCTTTCCGCTATATTGCAGAAAGACTTGGAATGATGAATCCACAGTACAAAGGTGTTGGCAACAATGGCGCATGAAGGCACTGTCTCATGCCGATCGGGGTCCGACCACACACGGGCCACTACGGAAAGGAAAGACCGCCGTATTCACTGCATGACTGTCGTGGGTCGTACTGCATCTGCAGTAGCTATTAGAGTTTCAGTTGGCACCAGAGTGATACAGGAAACTGTAACAAATAGATTACTTGAGGGAAATCTCCTAGCCAGATGCCCTGTAGCGTTCATGCCACTAACTCCGAATCATTGTCATCTGCTAATTCAGTGCTGTCAAGCTAGAGCTTTTTTATGGGCGGAGTGGAGATGTGTTGTGTTCTCAGTGAGAACCATTTCTGTCTTGGTGCCAGTGATGGTCGTAGGTTAGTAAGAAGATAGACAGGCGAGCGCTTCGAACCGAGCCGTCTGCGGCGTCGACACACTGGACCTAAATCAGACGTTACGGTCTGGGGAGCGATTTGCTTTTACACGAGGAGCACTCTCGTCATTATCCCAAGAGCCTTAACTGCGGATTCGAACATCACACTGTGATTGAACCACTTGTGCTGCCATTCACTTGCAGAATTCGGGGGGGGGGGGGGTGGATAACGCTCGTCCTCATACCCTTGGTGTCACCCAACGTGCTCTACAGAGTGTCGATCAGTTGGCTTAGCCTGTGAGAACAGTAGACCTTTCGCTCAATGAGAACGTATGAGTCATTATGGCACGACAAATGTAGGGTCATCCAATACCGGCATTAACCGTTGATAATTCGACTGACCCAGTGCAATAAGCGTGAAACTACATCCCAAAAATGGCATACGACACCTGTACGACGCAATGCATTCACGTTCTAATTCTGACATTTAAAATCGAGGCGACTACAACGAATATTAATGTACCACAGTGACACATGTCTTCTCGAGCATAAATATGACGACCTATGGAAACGTTAATCAAATAAATATGTTACCTAGACAATTGCTTACGCTAAATTGCATTCCTCTAATGTCTTCTGGGTATTAGGATTTCATTTTCTGTGAGTGTATAAGATATGTTTTGTGGTTCACCCGACTTGTATTGTGCTTTGTATCCCACTCATGGTCTCATATTTTTTTCACGACAATAAGAAATACGAATAATAACGATAACATACGGATCCAGTGCCTGAATGTCTAGAGGTGTTTGGATGAATAGCTATGCTGAAGTATTGCCCTGAAAGTGGTATTTTAATTAACAAATGTTCTAATAAAATGTATTGCAAATACATTTTTCATGCAATGTTATCCCGCGACTGGTTCGAAACGAATGTCTTACCATTTCTTAAAGATTAAACTTCAAGGTGTACTTTAAGGAATGAAAGCCTTTGACGATCATCAGAACGGAATTCAACGTCATATTTCTGTCGAAATTTGTAGCTGCCATTGCAATTGAAGATAAATTCTGAGTGAACCTACATAACGACACTACCACAGATCATTGTGGAAGACCAATCACAAACCTTTCTAGTACGATGAACTAATAAAACGAGCATAAATGAATCACATATCGTCACTCCTGTTCCAAAACCACGAATATTACAATGCTCTTCCAATTCATTATTTCTCTTAAGACTGGTCACGCCTCCCAGCGAGATATTGTTATGCAGTCCATCAAAACAACTTTCGTTGAGATCATTTTCCTATACGCATGTGTAAAGGAAAATGAACCTTAAATATATCATACTCTAAGAGTGGGTTATGTCGCGCAAACATAAATTCTTACAACACGGTACAGTAAGATTCATTTTCCTTTACACACGCGTACAGGAAAATGAACTCAACGAAAATTGTTCTGATGGACCGCACCAGGTGTATGCACAAGTTTTTGATGGCTTTGTGGTGAAGAAAATTCGTTATTTTCAAGGGAAATTATTTTTTGTTTATTTAAAATATTTCCCATCGGCTTGTACACACTTCACCCACCCGATACCATGCCAGAAAAGTTGCTTGTCTTTTACGGCAAACCATTCGTCTAGCTATTTTACAACTTCACCGAAATCCCTGAAGTGTTGCTCTGCGAGTGCGTGTCCCATTGATGCAAGGATGTGATAGTCAGATGATGCCAGGTCAGGGAAATACGGCGGATGTGGAAGGATGTCCCATCCAAGTGATTTCAATGTGTCTTTCACTGCTTTTGCTGTGTGAGACAGCGCATTGTCGTGTAACAAAATCTCTTTGCCATGTCTTCTGGCCTATTACGGTCGTATTTTGATCAATGCGTGATTTAAATTAATCATTTGTTGGCGATAGTGTTGTGCATTAACTGTTTCGCCGGGATCCAAGTGTTCATCTATATATATAAAAGCAAGTCGGGCTGGAGCGATGTATATATAAATATTTAAAAATGAAAAAAGACGTGAATTAATGAGGCACTTCCAGAAATGTCAGAAATTTGAAACTTGGTACGAGGGAAACTGATGACCCCAGGATCCCTAGAAAAATCGGAAATTCTCAAAATTCCCTGAAGGGGGCACGCTGGGGGGGCTCAAATTTTGGGCTCAGCATAAGAACACAGTCGTATAGTATATCCAAAACGATAACCTATAGGTTTCGTGGGCTTAAAAATTTTCGGGAATTTCCTCATTTTTATCCCCTATCCCCCCAAATCAAGATGGCGGCACAACCTGCCAGACGAGGTAGACAATTGAAATTTGGTGAAATTATAGCTTTTGGTCCCTAACCGACGGGAAAATTCCAAGATGTTAAAATTTTTCACTTTTTACCCCCAAAGATATCGAAATATGGAGGCAATTTTAATGACTGTGCAGACATTCCTTTTGAGCTTTTTTTGGCTAAACGGTAAGTCGTATCACAAAACGGATGGTTCAATGTCTCTTCAATTCGGAGTGATCTACAGCTTTGGTCCTGTGACATTTTGTCGTACCTCTCTCCCTTATACGTTAAATTTGGCCGTATTTCTGGATTGTTCGTAAATTTGGTGATTTTTACAAGTATATTTCATTGTTTGACACACTTATAAGAATGATAGGATCATCACGTTGGGTGCGCACATTGGCACGATTAAGGGACATATGTGTACCAAATTGCATAATTCTATCTTATACATAAGTAGGCAAAACGTAATGTAAAATGTAAATAATGCACCCAAATTTCACCCTATTCAAAATTTGAACTCAATTTACCCCCTTAATATGGGAGATACGAGAATATGGTTTAGAAATAAACATGTAGAGCGATAAATGATACGTCTAATGGCTCAAACCGTTTCTTAATATCATAAACCGTTTAGGAGATATGAATCTCGAAGTGGAAGTCTGCACTTTTCAACGTGCTCATGCTTATCCGTCATCTATATAAATAAAATCGTAACGACCGTGTGTCTGTACATTGATTATTTTGTCGGAATTTCCGTACAGTTATCCGTTTCAGCTGTAATAATGACCATCTGCATCATTTTTAGCTTTAGTATCTGTTTGTCTGTTTGTTTGTCTGTTTGTCTGTCCTTCTATAACTTGAAAACTACTGGATATATTTCCACCAAACTTCATATTTAGAATCCACCTGTCCTTGGGTAGGTTTTAGCGCAAAAAATAAAATCGTAACGACCGTGTGTCTGTACATTGATTATTTTGGCGAAATTTCAGTACAGTTATCCGTTTCAGGTGTAATAATGACCATCTGCATCATTTTTAGCTTAGGTGTCTGTTTGTCTGTTTGTTTGTCTGTTTGTCTGTCTTTCCATAACTTGAAAACTACTAAATATATATTTCCACCAAACTTCATATTTAGAATCCACCTCTCCTTGTGTAGGTTTTAGCGCAAATATCGTTTCTAAATCCCTGAACTGAGTGGGGATTTTTACGAAACCGAAACCGTTATTTTGCACTCCCCCAAAGTATACACAACCGAACTTAATGGAAATCAACCTGCCTTAATGAAAATTAATTTCTAAACCTTTTTTTTCTCGTGTGCATCATTTCGATAACAGGATTTAGTAAGGGAGATATCATTAACGGACCGTTTTTCGGTACAAATCCCAGCGGACTTAACGCAAGAGCGGGTGCGTGTAAAGCGTACTTCTTACAACTTGAAAACTAACAAGATATTTGAACCAAATTTTATATATAGCATCCATCTGTCCAAGGGTAGGTTTCCTTGGTGTCTGTTAGTTAGTTAGTTAGTTAGTTAGTTAGTTTGTTTGTTTGTTTCTTTGTTTGTTGCTCTGTTTGTCTTTCTCTAACTTGAAAACTACTAGATATATTTCCACCAAACTTCATAATTAGAATCCACCTGTCCTTTGGGGAGGTTTTAGGCAAATATTGTTTCTAAATCCCTGAACTAATTGGGGGTTTATACGAAACCGAAACCGTGATTTTGCACTCCCTCAAAATACACACAACCAAACTTAATGGAAATCTACCTGCCTTAATGGAAATTAATTTCTAAACCTTTTCTTCTCATGTGCATCATTTCAATCACTTACAGGAAAGATAGTATGATCAAACTCTACACGAACATCGGCCCACCCAGTACCCATATGTGAGCCAAATGCTATGTCACATAATTATCCGAAAAGTAATTCAATGTAAGATATTCTTACACAAATTTCAACCTATTCAACGTTTCTGATTCAATCTGACCCATGAATAGATTAGATGCGAGAAAATATCATAGGACCAGCCATTTAGATCGCTAAATACTGCGCCTTACGGTACAATCTTTTGTCGATATGACGTACCGTTTAGCAGCAGTTAATCTGTAAATGAAGGTCTGCAATATTGTAAACATTCATATACTTTCGTATGTCCATCAGTATATATTCATTGATGTCGATTTGTAGCGATCGAGAAAGGATGTTTCTGCTATTGTAATCAGTACTCCCTACACCGACTTTGACTGCTGGCAGTAGGAATGGGGTCCTTCTCCAACTCCTGTGTAACTGGCATTAGTAAGGAGGGCCTACCATTTTAATGAATAATTCACTTTTCGATTTGTCTTGCAGAAGGCAAGGGATCATGCAGTTTTGCTCGAAAGTCCCCTACTCTATTGTGTTTGGCTCTAGGCCAGGGTGCCCGCCATTATAAACAAATGTTCCAATCTAAAAATTGACTAGCATTAGGCATAGTGGCCTGCTATTTTCATGGAAACTCACTAATTCTGTGTGACTGGCAGTAAGCTGGCTAGCAGCAGTAAAAAGGGACTGTCATTATAATAACTGCACAACTCAATTTTGACTGGTGGTAGGGAAGTTGCCTGGTATTATAATAAAAACTCCTCAACTGTAACCTGTCTGAAAGTAGGAAATGGGTCTGCCATTGTAACTAAAACTCCCCAAATCGATTGTGACCTCGCAGTAGGCATTGGGGCCTGCAATTATAATGTAAACTTGCCAACTCGATTCTGAATGGCAGTAGGCAAGTGAGCCTGGCGTTATTATCACAACTCCGCAACCCTCACTTTACATTGGAAACAACGTATGTGGATCTCCCCATGCTATTTGTCGGATAAGACTAAGATACATGCAATTTTAAAACAATCTCATTTGCTGCACGCACAGTATTTACGTCGATATCCGTATACAATGTAGAATACCGTAGCGAAGCACGGGTACATTTGCTAGTAATACATAATACTGCTTTCGTGGTCTACCAGAGCGTCCTTCACATTGACATCACCACGTTTAAATCGTCGAAACCACGTCTCACATGTTGTAATCGATGTAGTGAAAACGATGGCTTTCGAGAGCCTTTTCCTTTTGATTACATAAGAAAAGCAATGCGTGCTTCAAATGTTACTTTTAGACACAAACGTCGACAGGATCACTGAACGATACAACAAAGACGCTGGTGTTCGGCGATCTCAACTTGTGTGTGTTGGTAGGTTAATGTCAGACGAACAAACTGACGTATGTGTCAAATTCATACGCTGCGTACTCTTCGCTGGCACCGGAAAAGATGCATACACCTGGTATGTATTACATAACTATTTTAAACAGTTTTACTTGAAGCCGCCTTGTCAATACACCTTTTAATGAAAGAAAACTATTTATTTTACCATACATGATTCGGGACTCATCCATTCCCTTCATCAGTGGAAAACTAGAGTATTTTAAATAGTTCTGTAATACATTCAGACTAGTCAATACGGATCAAACAACCATATTAACCTACCATAGTTACGTTTATCAACAGTACACCTGGTATATCAAAATGTGGCGTGACCAGAAGGGAAATCATAGAGAGGATGAGCATTGTCTAATTCGTGGTTTTGGCATAGGAGCGACGGTATCATGGCGGTGGAGATTAGGGCACTTTAAGTAAGAAAGTAGAATACTGGTAAAATGGTTTCGAGTCACAACCATGAACAATGGGATGGTATTAAATTATGAAGGCTTTCACGGCCGGTGTCAATATTATAAAAATCTTCCGGACTCTTTTGCCGTAGTCCACTCCTCTCGTTTCTTCCAGACGTTTCGACTACTGCTGCGGTAGTCAACTTCTGTGGCGTCGTGTAGATAGCGTATCTACTACCGACGACTACTCTGGCGTCGTGTAGATAGCGTATCTACTACCGAGTACCGCTGCAGTAGTCGAAACGTCTGGAAGAAACGAGAGGAGTGGACCACGGCATAATAGCCCGGAAGATTTTATTATAATGGGATGGTAGTTTTTTGGTTAAAACAAGACAAAGATGTGTGCTCATGTTTATAAGTACAAACGGACAGCAGAAAGGAAAGGGATGGATTTTCAAAGTCTACTGAAAGTAATCTACGTACACTTTGCAGATGACAGCAAGTAATTAAGTGGATTTTTAAAAATTAATATAACATGTACAAGATGGAAGTGCAATATTAGTATGGCTAATAAATGGAATAAGACGAAAATAATTGTTTTTATTAAAGGTGAAGAGATTTAGTTGACTGCTATACTAAATAGTTTATTTACCGAGTTTCAGTGATAATTGACTCCGGTGACTGTGAGAAAGTGTTCAGACGACCTAATCAGCTGTGCTTCCATGGAAATACTAAAGAGAGTGTAACAAATCGGATCATTAATACAAGGGAAAGTTCAGTCAATTCACTCGTCTTTCTATACGGTTGTGAAAGGACGAACAGCGCATCACTATCTTTGAAATTTGGTGCTGGTGGCGGATGTTGCAAATCGTCGCTGCCGGGACAAAACCTCCTATGTGAAATATTTTAGCTTAAAACTTTGGCCTGTAATGTTCTGTCATCTAAGGTGCAATATTGTGCGAATATTGTCAAGGCATTCTCGCTCTTCATAATGTATGTGCTGCGGGTCAGCTTATCTCCAAAAATATTATCACATAGGAGGTTTTATCCCGGCAACGACGAAATATTACGGATGGCCATGAAAAAAATAATTCTGTAACCGAGAAAGTGGAGGTGAAAAGCTGCCCGTATAACCGTGCGGAATAAAATGCATCACAATGTCAACCTGGAAAAAAATAACTGTCCTAGGAAAGGCGAATGGTTACGAGGACAAGCTACAAAAGAATGTCTTGACCGGATTTGTGACATTACGAGGTCTCCCATATAAACTAAGACCGTCGCATTTTTACACTCCTACACGTACAGTCAGCAGAAGTATTGGAGGCGCGCGCATAGTTCTTGACCTTGCAAGCAGCCTGCTCGTATTTGACCTCGCAAGCATCAGTAACCAGTCTCAATCTCAGCTGTTAACATGGTGACATGGCAACATCGTATATTCGTATGTAAAAGTTATTTTAAGTACGAGTCGGCTCGACGGGTACGCGATCCATTTGTTTAGCAATTTCCTGATGAAGTCTTATTCCACTTATTTTCACGAGCAAACATTCACGTAATTGTAAATAAATTTTCAACTAATGGCTCAGTGCTCAATAAAAATCATGCGCGCACATGAACAGTTTTAACAGAGGAAAAGCTAGATGAGATTGGTGCGAATCTTGAACGGCTAGCGAATAAATCACCCAAAAAATTCGCACAACAAGTAGGGGTTTCGGTTTCTTCTGCACACAGAGCTACAAAGCTGTTACACATCGAAACGTACAGTTTTACACGGGTACATTATTTAAAGCCGGCCCCGTGGTGTGGGGTAGCGTGCCTGTCTCTTACCCGGAGGCCCCGGGTTCGATTCCCGGCCAGGTCAGGGATTTTTACCTGGACCTGAGGGCTGGTTCGAGGTCCACTCAGCCTACGTGATTAGAATTAAGGAGCTATCTGTCGGTGAGATGGAGGCCTCGGTCTAGAAAGCCAAGAATAACGGCCGAGAGGATTCGTCGTGCTGACCACACGACACCTCGTAATCTGCAGGCCTTCGAGCTGAGCAACGGTCGCTTGGTAGGCCAAGGCTCTTCAAGGGCTGTAGTGCTATGGGGTTTGGTTTAGTTTTTACATTATTTAAAACCTGCTGATCCAGCTACAAGTGTAGCATCATTCAATGATCATGTATTCGACCCACAGCTTGTGTTCACTTCACATGAGGCCTTGTTTCATATAAATTGTCGTATGATTAGTCATAACTCTCGCTATTGGTGTGCAGAAAATTCTAATGCTGTTTATGAAGTCCCTCATTATGATAGGAAGACTGGAGTTTGGTGTGCTGTTAGTGCAAGGCGAATAATAATTAGGTCTATTTTTGTCGGGACGACAGTAAATGCAGAGAGGTTCCATGAGGGTACTCTGACACCGTTCTTCCATCATTTAAGGAAAGAAGAAAAATCGCGTGGCTGGTTTCAACAAGATTCAGCCCCTGCTGTAACAGCAGAAGATTCTCTTCTTACAATCTCGGAACTGTTTGCAGACTGAGTGATCAGTGCTGGTCTATTTTCCCCTCATTCTCCAGATCTAAAATTGTGTGATTTTTTCTTGTGGGGTAAACTGAAAGTGTAGCGAACAAATCCTCACACACTGAAATACAGTGGCAGAACTCACTCGCGTCAACCATAACGTGGTTACCAAATACAGTGCCTTTATAACCCAGGAAGGCCGGCACTTCGAGCATATTTTATAAGGTAATATTTCTTAAAATATTGTATATACGCTTAAAGCAGGGCGGCCGCGCGCGATATAAGTTCACTCTTAGATTATATAGGAGACCCTGTACTTGGTTTCCAGGGGAAATAACCGCTTCGAAAGCAGATCGTCAGGAATGGCACCCATTCACATGTACTGTAATTCAGACATGAGTGAAGCATCTAGAGAGAAGGGGGGTTCAACAGTTAGGCATCCCTTTTTGTTGTCTAGGAAAAGGATAGATCTCTGCTAGTTAATTTGTTGACTTATAATATAGGATCATTCTGTGTTGTCCTAATATTTATGCCTATCAATCGGGCATTTATATATCGAGAAGTAGAATGTGTGAAAACTGACTTCTTTGCAAGAACCACAACTTCCTACCATAATGTTCAACTTATCTCCCTTATAGAGTTCATTTACAAACCTCCTTTCTGGCAGAAATCTAGAAGTGTGGAATCTGGAATCTTGAAATCTTGAATAAAAAATCTGAAGCATTTCCTGTCTTCAAGTTTAAGATTCAAGCCAACTACGTCCCGCATCCAACAACAATCAAACTATTTTTACCAGCATACATTGTGTAAAATGCCTCATTTATTCACTCATGCAATTGTTCCCATTTTCATTGTTACATTCAGATTATGCACGCTCAATTAGGTGTCTTCTTGCACTTGAATGCATAAACATGAAATCTTGTCCTATTTCGCATTGTGCCACCTGGCATTGATAAAACGCTGCATTGTCTGGAATGAATAAGTTTCCTGAAAAATAAACTTTTGCGATTATAATAGTCATATAAGTGAGTCGAGAAGAGCATTTTGTTCAACTGTATGCCGTGTGGAAGAACAGAAACATATCAACGAAAATAAGATTCAATACAAATGTACTCTTTCATGGCTAGGAAACATGGAAAGTTATCCATAAGACTACAAACCAACTACAAGTATTTATAAACAACTGTCTACGTCGAATTATCAACTGGAAATGGCCGGATGTTATACCCAAAGAAAAATTGTGGAAGTTAACTGAACATTAGCCAGTCGAAGTCCAGATCAAGGAGAGGAAGTGGATATCTGTACGACACAGATTGGGAGTACATGAATATGGGAAAGACCTCCAGCGAGATAAAGAGATTGACCGACAATAAAACGCAATAGAGGTTTTTCACGGATATTCTCTGCTCCAACAGGATTAACAGGAAATATATCAACTTTTTTTATTGAAAACGTTATTGAAAGAAAGCCTACATTAATTTTTCAGACACATAAATTATTGTTGTGAAAATAACTGCACTTCTTTGGAGCCAACTCTTAGGGATTAAGAGGGATTTAAAACGCACAGTTAATATTGTATGAGACTTGTCAATAACAATTTAACATATGACTGGCAATAGTTCAGCAGTGTCAACATTGATATGAGTCGCTATTGTGTGCTCATGCAAGTTAATATGTATTGTACTAAATGTGCAATTTCAGCTAACACGAGCAACAGGTACAGTCTGATTGATAATATGTCCAGATGATAGTGGGGATGGCTTTAGAATCGACAATGAATCAATCTAGTACGAATAATGAATATTGTTGCCTCTTACTGAATATGAATGGTATATAATGCTGGAACATACTGATTAATAATCTTGAATATTTCAGTATTACGGACAATATAATATAATGTCCCATTCACACAAAAATGCAGCACTGTTTCGTATAACAATGCTGTATTCCCAAAATAATAGCAATCACTTTTACTTCCCCGCATAACTTACTTTCGTTGATATGTTGATATGTTTCGGTTCTTCCACACGGCATACAGTTGAACAATTGCTCTCCTCGACTTGTAGTTGATTCTATAGGTATTCCATGGTTTCATAAGACTCCTTCAAATGCGCCGGACGGGTAATTGGAATCGAACTCATTTGGTAAGGTGCTCATTCTCTCTGCTAAATAGCTTTCGGAATCGAATCCCTTTGCAGACAGTTTGTAGCGCATGAATGAAAGATCCTCACGAATCATCTCGTAGGTAAATGAAATGGCGTATGGGTTTTAGTGCCGGGAGTGTCCGGAGGACATGTTCGGCTCGCCAGGTGCAGGTCTCTTTATTTGACACGCGTAGGCAACCTGCGCGTCGTGATGAGAATGAAATGATGATTAAGACTACACATACACCCAGCCCACGTGCCAGCGAAATTAACCAATGATGGTTAAAATTCCCGAACCTGCGTGGAATCGAACCCGGGAACCCTATGGGCAAAGGCCAGCATGCTAACCACTTACCCACGGAGCCGGGCATCTCGTAGGTTGTTTTATTTTACTAGTTTTGAGATAAAGGCAAAATCACTTCTAGGCGATTCTTTGCAACTTATTTGCGATGCAAAACAAAAGGTATTAATTATTTTCTTAAGTAGATGACTAGTACTTACAAAGGGATGTAATTTAAAATTATTCCATGATTCTGTAATTACATAACGCACTCATCTTCAATCATCAGTGCGGGATTTAAGAGAGAAATTTACATGTCGATGAATTTGGGTGCTTGGTATCTACTCAACAACATATGGACTTTTTTCTTCTGCTATAGATACCAGTGCGATCTTTTACTCAACTAAGCAGCTCAGAATGAAAGCATGTATCTGCAAAAAACCAATGTATTGGAAATCAGGAGCAGATCGTGCAAAAGTTGCAAATACAATTAACATTAATGAACTAACATGTCCCTTTCTTCTTTTTCTTCTTCTTCCTCCATCATTCATTCCCTCATGCCTTACTTTCTTCTTTCAATTAGGTAGATTCGAGTAAATATCGAAGTAGTCACGGCTCATGTCTACTAGTTTAATGAAGAATGGCATTGTCTTTGTGCTTGGCATGCGTGAAGATATGTCCTTGGGGGTTGCATAGTACAGGACGAGCTCCGCAAACGTTGATTACATTCCGGCATTCCGCGTGCCGATAAATGAGAGCGTGGTCGTCGTCAGGCCGTTCTTGTGCGTCCGTAGTTAACCTGTCAGCATCGATAAATTCATAATCAGATTGAAAAGCATACAAAAAATCAAAATGATCCCAAATAGAGTATTTGTTTACAATTCTCGCATACAGCCTGTAATCACACTGAATCGCCATGAATCTTCCAATTTTCGGTGATTTTATATAGTGTAGAGTTACTCCTTTTCACTCTATCAAAATACTCTACAAACAGAACTTCCCTAACGCGCTGGCACTCCCGCTCTAGAAAATTGTTCGTGGAATTCTCTTTTTACTCTCCCAGCATTTTGAAACATCTACAGCACACGGCAATACGCTGTTCCTTTTCTTTAGGCACTAAACCCATTAAAGTGATCATCTACTGCTATATAAAAAGCAATCACGCTCTACATAAGAAAATCACATGACATCACTGGGCGAGTTACAAGATGGTTATCCAGCTGTACTTCCTCTTAAAACCACCTCACTGGGCGAGGTATATCAGTCAGGCGGCTATTGCGTCATCCACTCGCCCAGACATGGCACAGCGAATAAGCAGCAACTCGACAGAGGCTCACACTATAGTAGGACTTCGGCCAAAAACCGGCGCAAGGTCGATTTCCTACAGACCTCTCGCCTAAAATACTGGTCTCGGAATGACTCCATGCATTCATACTCGTAAATATCTCTTGAACTGAACTGAAACCACTGAAGATTATTGAGAATAAAGCAGCTGGAGCTTCAGAAAACGAACTTGCTCGTTGCTCCATGCGTCATGACGCTCTGTACAGGCCATTTGATGCCCAACATTGGTGACTTATCCGACTCGTTGGCTGAATGGTCAGCGTACTGGCAAGACATTAAATCGGCAAAGCGAGCAAGCCATAAACGTGTACATATTATACTGTTCCCAAAAACATCACGCACTGAATTTAGTGAATTATGAGCGGTATGTGCTCTTATCCTGTCTTGTTGGAAACATCCGAGTGACCTTCCTGGTCAGTTAGTTGAGGAAAATACTCGCTGATTGTCGGTAAAAATTAGTGGCATTTTTAAAATAGCAGTAATAGTGCACCAATCTCCTATTTTGAGGCCATGAAGCGGAGTTTCAAGATTTACTCTTGGATTCCCACGAGACCAGTTAATAGTTATTTTGCGAATTTGCATGTCCATACAAGCAAAACCTAGTCTGAAGAAACACCAAGCCTGTTGACCACTGTTGATAAACTTAAGAATCCAATTGCAATAAGGTTTGCGGCTGGAATTCTTAGACTTAAACTTTGTACTTCTCTGTCTTTTTCTGCTAAGAATGAAACTTTTCATTTTCATTGTCGCGTCAGTTAAATAGTCGTCTAAGCTTTTCATGCTGAAGAACACGAACTTAAAACACTACACAATATCCGTCAAAATGACCTATAATTGTCATTGCCATTTTTTCAGGTATATTCTTGTGTTATGAGTGTCATAAGGGTGTTCGACAGACTGAGAAACTTGTTTCTTCTCCTGTCACTCCTTAAGGCTTAAATTCAACTTCCTTGCTGCCCACCATGCAGAATAATATGAAACCTCACTTTTCTGAGATAGTTTCATACAATAATTCTGGGGGGATCATTCATGCCTTCCCCAAATGAATGGATGAAAACCATAACGGTATAAGTGACATTTGAAAAGAATATGAGTTAAGTGCAGGATGTAACTACGGGATGATGTATCCTTTCACCAGATACAAGTGATAGTGGTAATATTCTGCACTCTAGTGATGGGTGGTATAACTACAAATAGCATGCTTTATATGAGTGTTGAAGATGTTTAATAGTCTTTTTCTCTGAATGACCAAAATGCTACTTATACCATTAAAATATCCTGATTTTTTTCTGTGAAGACAGTCGGTTGTTTACCTCATTTTTGTTTAGCACTGAACAAACAGTTTGAATTTATCCACAGTTTCCTTAATTCCCTAACGCGCTGGCCTTCGATTCGGAGGGTCCCGGGTTCGATTCCCGGCCGGGTCGGAGATTTTAACCTTCATTGGTTAATTCCAATGGCCCGGGGGCTGGGTGTTTTGCTGTCCTCAACATCCCTGCAACTCACACACCACGCATAACACTATCCTCCACCACAATAACACGCAGTTACCTACACATGGCAGATGCCGCCCAACCTCATCGGAGGGTCTGCCTTACAAGGGCTGCACTTGGCAAGAAATAGCCACACGAAATTATATTATGTTATTGGTGACTTTCGACTTTTTGAAATCCTAACAAGCTGCTTTATTCTCAATAATCTTCAGTAAGAGTGAAGCGATTTCATTTCCATATATGTTATGATATACTTTGAGAGAAACAAATTTTTCACAGTTCACACCATATTTTTTCAAATGTTCACTTTTTGTTCCCCTTTTTGGTCACTTTCTTTATTACGATACTGTGGTCATGGGCGTGAACTCTGTACCACATGAAGATTTAGTCCTATTTTACAGCAGAGTACCTTTCCTAGGACTAATGAAGGTTAAAATCCCCGACCCGGCCGGGAATCGAACCCGGGACCCTCCGAATCGAAGGCCAGTACGCTGACTATTCAGCCAACGAGTCGGATAAGTCACCAATGTTGGGCATCAAATGGCCTGTACGGAGCGTCATGACGCATGTTCCGTGGTACTGGAGCGCCAGCCGAGCCATCTACTGCGTTGTAGAAAATTACTTGGAATTCGAGGTCTTGAAGATGTGTAAAAATTTTTAAAATTATGAAATGAAATAAAAACAAAATTTCGTATCCATACTGACAAAATATTTTTCGATAACAGGTGACACCGACACAGTCAAGTGCGATTTTTTCGCTTTCCTTCATTGCCCTGCACAGAGCCTCGCAGTTTGAACCTAGAATTTAAAACACCTTTTATAGCGACCAGAAAGACCTAGGGAAAAATAAGTGTTCCCAAAGTTTGCAACAGTGTTCAGCTATATGCCCAGAAGAACTTGCCTCCAGGAATTATCTGATACTTATTTCTGTATACGTATATTAGAAAAAAATCTTGAAGACTTTGGTGTGGTGTGTAGTATTGCATGGAAGTGAAACCTGGATAAGAACTAGCACTAGAGGAAAGATAATATTGGTGTTATAGAAGTATACTGAAGGTTAGATGGGTAGATCAATCACAAATGAAGAGAAAAATTCAACGAGTGGATGAGAGTAGAACAATTTTTAGAAATTGATCGATAGGATATATCGTCGGCTTACTTCTAAAACCTCGTATGTTACAATGTTATTTCTACCCATTACATTCCTTAAGAGCGGTCAAGCCTCCTAGTCATATATTTATATGCACTCCATCAGAACCTTTTTCGTAGTGTTCATTTTCCTGTGGAGACGTGTAAAGAAAATGGACCTTACCATACAGTGTTGTAGGGATGTTGTTTTCATGGCGAATTTAAACACTCCTACAGTTTAACGTATTTAAGGTTCATTTTCCTTTACACATAACCATAGGAAAATGAACACAACGAAAATTGTTCTGATGGACTATACATCCAATTGTGGCTGGGAGGCGTGACCAGTCTTAAGGAAGAAAATGGATAGAAAGTGAATTGGGAGATACGAGGTTTTAGAAGTAAGGCATCGATATCTTGGATCATTCAATACTCCTTTCTTTAAGAAAGTTGTTTCCGGTATGTTTCATTAGGCTACAATGAAAGCAGTAAGTTACTACTACGTGGATTATTTTCTAAATATTTATACAGTACATATCCATCTTGTATACTTATTTTAAAAATACTTATTGGTTTTCATTGGCTGATCGTTATGATATTTGAATTCTTTCTACCGTATACCACACAGTAAAAGACATTGCAATCTTATTTCAGTTGGCACAGTGTGTGTTCAAAATGTGTGCCATCACGTTCCACACACTTCTTGTAACGTTTCTGAAGTTCATTGAAGATGTTGATAAATAAAGTTTGCTGTAAGGACGCGTTAAATATTATTTTATAGCGTGATTTGGGAATATTTGTAGGTGAGGTCATCTGTCTTGAAAGCTGATAATAAGAAAAATAGGTGAAACCATAAGTGAACAAGGGAATGGCGACATATTCTCCTATAAATGGACAAAGCCTCGCCAGTAAGGCATAGGCTTCGTAATAAAGAATGAAGTGAAACATATTGTAAACAAAATAATCGGAGTTTATGAAAGAATCGCGGCATTAACCTTTTACTCACAAACGTATCCAAAATTACAATTATCCAAGCATATGCGCTCACAAGTACTGAACAAGAAATTGTGAATTTCTACGAACTGGAGACTACCCTGGGGACATATAATTCACCAACAAACCTTGTCATAGGAGACTTCAACAACAAAGTAGGAGTGTACACACTAGGCGAAGAAGAAACAGTAGTCCCATGTGGCTATGGAGAGTTAACGAGTGAGATGAAGGACTGATCCAGTTCGAACAAGAACAGAAACCGGAAATTGTCAGCTCGCTCTTTAAAGGTAACCTACATTCAAGATGGACGAGGCAGTCACCCGACGGGGAAATACGGAACGAAATCGACTACATCGCCAGCACTGGACTAAAGGAAAGAAAGGAAATCCAGATGTTCAAGTACATAAAATTTAAAACGTATCACAGAACGATAATTGTAGTAATGAAAGTCAAGAGCAGGCGTTAGGTTCCGAATCCAGCAAATCCCATTTAAATAAATAATGGACGGAAGCAAATTTCTGGAGCACTTAGAAAACCAACCCTCACAAGCAGAGTTCAACGCAGACCGTTGAGTGGGAATCTGCAACACACTGTAAACATGCGTACCGAAAGCAGACAACTACAGCATCGAAAGGAAAAGAGACTAAGAGATCCAAATACAAACTAAAGCCATCGAGTATCATAATCATAGAACAAAGAGAAAAGCTCCAACAGTCCAGATTCAACTCAGCCAGAGCCAAGGCTGATTACGCCGAGCTAGATAGATTGAAGAAAGGAGAAATTGGGGAAGATATACGAGAACACTACAACACATTAACGAGGCAATTACTAAAAATCACAAAGTCTACCAGAATATTGAACACAAACCTAACCAAAGAGAGACAATGGATCCTGGTAGCCAAGAAAGCGTCAGAAGATAGTACGACGAAGAGAACTGAAAAAATAGAAGAAGCAACGAGTTTATACAAAACGCTATATACAAGCTCCTACCAGAATACAACAACGAGAAGAAAAAGACATCAGAGAGCAAAATCCTCCTAATCTGCCAAGCGAAGTAATTCTGCACTTGCAGAACTCAAGAACGGCAAAATCTCCAGTATGGACGGCATTTTGAATTAGTTCATAAAGAAGGAAGTGAAACTTTCAATAAGATTCTGGAAACAGAAATAATTCCAGAGTAATGGAAATAAAGCACAATAAGGCACAGGACCAAAAGACGATCTAAACAATTACAGACCTATCAGCCTTATGACTATTTTGTACAGACTGTTCTAGAAGATAGTAACAAGAAGACTGACTAAACGACTAGATGAGAACCAACCATGTGGATAAGCAGATTTGGACTCTGGCTTTAGCACTGCAGACCATATTCACACCCTCATCCAAATCATAGTGAAGGTAGAGGAATTCAATCGGCCGCTGTACAAAGCCTTTGTTGATTACAGCAAGGCATTCGAATCAGTGGAATAGTTAAGTGTACCCGAGACACTAACCAACCAAGGAATAGATTCGAAATGCATCGACACTCTGTAAAATGTCTACAGTCAGAGCACCACCAAAGTGAGAACCGAGAAAGAGGAACAACCCCTCCGTCGAGGAAGAGAAGTAAGGAAGGGGAATCCCATCTCTCCCAAGCTATTCAACTGCGTGCAGGAAGACATATTCAGGAAACTCAAATAGCATGAAAAGTATAGCAAAAGGATAAACGGGAACAGACTGATTAACCTGAGATTTGCCGACGACATCGTGCTGGTCACAAGCTCCGACAGAGAACTACAAGTAATGCTTATTGAACTAAGTACATCGAGTACAGCAGTAGGACTTGCAATGAACTGCAACAAAACTAATGTCCAATAGGCCATCAAATCCAATTACAATCGACGGAAATGCACTGCAATACGTTGTCGAATATGCTTGTTTAGGACAACTGACTTCGCTAACCCGAAGAATGTACAATAAATTAAGAAAATAATAACTCAGGCTTGGAATGCCTTTTGGGGGTTGAAATGCATACTACTGGATAAATCATTAAACAGTAAAGTCAGACTAAAGGTCATCAACACATGCATCATTTCCGTGCTGATTTCCATCTGTCAGACTTGGGCATATCATTGGGGACAGAGTTACAAATGAGTTACTCCAAGAAATCACGTCTTCAGAGAACGTCGCGCAACAGCCCTCAAGAGCAAAATGGAAATGGGCAGGGCACGTAGCGAGGCCACGCCAGGACAGATGTGCACAGATGACAACCATATGGGATCCTTACTTAGGTAAGATAAACCGCGGAAGACCAAGAAGAAGGTGGTCAGACAGCTTCAGGCAGCTACTAGGACCACACTGGATCAGGTCACCATGATCCAAAACTGATTAGAAAAGGATGGGAAAACGGTGGTTCAAGAAAAATGTGGAACATGAAAGGAAAAATATGAGAAGTGGTTAAATAAGTGTTACGGAGTATATTTATAGAAAGAAAACTTTCTACTGATACTCGAGTGCAGCGAATAGTGTTGAAAGAAGTACTATGTATAGAAACAGAGACGAAAGATCTCACACAAGGAAAGGCGAAATGTTAAAAATAGGTATAAGTTAGTAGAAAACGGCTATAAAATGACATGAAGATACATCTCACGTTACTAGCTCATCACCCGAAATCAATCCAATAGAGCACCTCCTCTCGAGGGAGGCCATTGGCATTCATAAGACCGTACAGGCATTCATATGAAGGCATCAGTGGCCGTGAGTTCCGGGGAGCAGGAAGGGTATGGAAAAGTATAGGATGGAATTCCACGAGTAATTATGTGGTCTCCAAGGCGTAGTTGCAGAAGCGTTAGTAACTTTCCCTTGGTGTGGGCTGGAGCTCCTCCTGCTGTACACATTATAGTTCGAGGGCTAAGTTTCTGGTGCAACAAAACGGTGCTAATTCCGCATGAATAGATAAAATAATGAGGTCTCTGTAGACAACCTGGTCATTGCTTTTTGAATTCCGTGCAAAATCCTCGAAGAAAAATGGTCCAATATTCCATTACTGGATATGATGCACCAAATCGTAACCCGAGCACTGTGTAGTGGATTTTGCTGACACCAGGCCGTTTTAACCCTAAAAAACGAGTTGTTTGTCGGTGCATGTAGCCATCAAGATGAATATGGCTTTCATCTGAAAACCATATGTTGCAGAAGATATTTCTAACATTGTTAAGAAAAGACAATGTAAACAATTGATATTGTATCTGGGCATCAGCCCTAAATGCGGATCATTGATTGATTGATTGATTGATTGATTGATTGATTGATTGATTGATTGATTGATTGATTGATTGATTGATTGATTGATTGATTGATTGATTGATTGATTGATTGATTGATTGATTGATTGATTGATTGATTGATTGATTGATTGATTGATTGATTGATTGATTGATTGATTGATTGATTGATTGATTGATTGATTGATTGATTGATTGAATGTGGATCCTCGTATGTCATGGACAACACTTAGCTGCAATACTGTACTGCAAACCTTTCTGTTAGACGTTGAGCAACTTCAATGCGGTATGTAAATTCGCCCAGTTCTTTAAACATCCGCCGAACAGACCTATCGCTCTAGCAAAGCTCCTGCAATTTTCGTCATAGTCTGCGCTTTCGGCACTGTAACATCTGTTGGAACAGTCGTCCATGATTCTTAAACGAGGTGATAGATTTTGGGCACCCTGTTGTTGCGTTTCGTTGAAGTAACACGGAACCCGTGTGACGGGACTTGTCAACGAGAGCTAACATTGTTCTACTGCTTGGCGACTGCTTTTAAATCGCTCGTCGTATTATTTTTAACGTGAAGCCCCATTCCGCATGGTTAGAAATAATGTTCCGCGATAAACATCTTTTCCTCTACTGTCAGACCTACGAATGCAGAAATTACAATATGTTAATCTAATAAATAAATACTTCGTTACCAGGGATACGTGAATAGCAGATGAACAGATGTTTCAAAGTCGTTCGTTTTGTCCCGTACCTCGGGAGCGGGTTGATATTCCACTGCTGTGTTGGCGGTGCAGGCGCTTGCATATTGTACAGATTTGCGTCCGTGGCTGTGAGTTAGTTTCATTCAAGATGTTGAGTGAAGTACAGTAGGTCTCTCTTCCATGCGTGCACCACGATCGACATCCCCTTCGCATGGATTTATTTCCGTTCTAGCTGATGTACCTGTGCTTCACTACGGAATTCTACATTGTATACAGAATTCTAGGCTAGGTAGTGTACACGCTGTGAGCAAGATTGTGTTAAATTGTATAGCTCTTAACGTTACCCTAGAAACGCGACGGGGAAGTCATCAAACGTCCTTCATCATATGAAGATTGGGTTAGGGAATTTTCATAGAATTTTTTTCGTTTTTTAGAATTTGCCTTAAGTCGCACTGACACAGGTAGGTCTTACGGCAACGATGGGATAGGAAAGGTCTAGGAGTGGGAAGGAAGTGGCTGTGGCCGTGTGCCTGGTGTGGAAATTGGAAACCACGTAAAACCATCTTCAGGGCTACCGACAGTAGGTTCGAACCCACTATCTCCCGAATGTAAGCTCACAGCTCCGCTCCCCTAACCGCACGGCCAACTCACCCGGTTTTAATTGTAACGGTAGGCCCGCTTGCCTACCGTCATAATCAGGTTGGGGAGTTTTCATTATAATGGCACATACTCACCCTCCACCTTCCCTTTTAGATTATCAGAAAGACTATCTTATTAGTTTCCTCAACTGAATAGAACATAGGCCATTACAACGACGTCATAAGAAATGGCGCGATTAAAAGCAATGCTTTCATATGAAATACTCGATCAAATGAAAAACCACACATTTTCCCACTTTTAACGAACAGTAGTACACTGCCGATCTAACAGTCCAAAGTTCCGTGCTGGAACGTTGAAGCCACAGACAGCCGTGATCCGCACACACACTTCGTCTTTTTTCGGCGGCGCGGGAGGGGGGGAGGGGATCTAATAGTGCAGAGTTCTAGGGCAAAATCTATGGCCTTCTACTAACCTGTTTTATAGGAGTACCCGATGAGTCGGAAAATCTCAATTCACTACACTGGCGGCGGAACAATCTATCTGACTTGGAGGCAAATTTTTCCTCTTAGCCACAGTAGAAACACCCTCTTCATTGCTAATTTGGAATTAAATGACCGTATAATTTAATAAAAGTGAAGAGGAAGAAGCTTTTCTTAAGCAACGGCTCTTTTCATGGTTGAATTTTGAGTTATTTAGTGAATTGTGGTGCTATAATTAGGAATAGACCTAAATTGTAATTCTAGACCAGATCATACTACTACTACTACTACTACTACTACTACCACCAAGTGAGCCTCTGCCTTAAGTGTGCGCACTGCTCATTCAAAACAGCGCGTCAGAGTAGGGATCGAATAGCTGGAATACTAGGGTAATTCCGGGAGAGTTGCCGCACTTTTTTTGTCTTTTGTTATATTTCGGTATATTTACTTTAAAAATTGTTGCAAATTCATCGAGCATAATTTGAAAACATGTACATTTGATCAGGGATGAACAAAATATTGGCAATTGAAAGTAAATGGGAGAAAGGAGTGAACAAAGGAATTGTTGCATCTGCGGTGTCTCTCCCTGGATCCCGGTATAGATGCCGACTTTGCTCGGGAGAGATGCCGCGAGTAAAATAATTAATGACAAAATCAAATTTAAGCCAATTTCTTCAACTTTAATATAACCGAACACTAGAACGTACTACAAGACAATTATATCCACATAATATAATCATTCAATGGAAAAAATCTATCTGATAATTTACAACATTAAAATCATATTTTCATTTCGATTTACTATAAATGTGCATGTGCAATGGATTCTTCACTGTGTTATATAAAACCCCACGGCACTTAACACCCTTGAAATGGCTCTGGACTGCACAGCGACCGCTGCTCAGCCCGAAGGCCAACTATCAGGGAGAGACGCCGCACCCTCCTGTTTTCATACCTCAAGGCTATCATGGCCCAAAATTAGCTTACTCTCAACTACAGTTATGCTTCTGACGTCTACTGTACTAAAAACGTCTGATTTAAGCATTTGAAGCCAACTTAATATACAATAAATTAACACACGCAAAAACTTTGTCAGGAGGAAACATGTACTCGCCTCATGATATCGGCTATACTTGGCGTAATATACGAGCAAATTTCGTCACACTCGCAGACAGTAGTTCTTCCTTAGAAACTGAAAAACCACACATATTGCCATCTAGCTGTAACGATGGGAACCTTTAGCTACAGTGTATGCGGCATCTCTACCGGGGCGGCATCTGTCCCGGATTTACCTTATGATGAACCAGTGCGTTACGTAACATCAGTATCAGCAAATGTATGAACCAGAGGAATGGCACGCTAAAGAAGAAAGTTTTCTAACTCCTCAGCTATTTCCTGCCATTATTCAGTCAGCCTGTTATACTCGGTACGCAGCAGTAATTCCATCTATCGGAGTTGAGTGGCAGCATAAGAGACAAAGAAACTGGTCAACGTAATGTTATTGTTGATCATCAAAGTTATGCGCTTTTTCCTCCAACACTGAAATACCACTCGTATCATAGTCGGTAGGGTAAAATTGAATAAAACATAAATGATCGGAAATTGTATTCTCTATAACTTTTGTTACGTAGTACTTTTCGATAGGACCAGTAACACAGGTATTTAAAAATTAAATTGTAGGCACCTTCTCCTAATCTACAATTTCATCCAGGATGAATAAAATTGGTTATAGCTTAGACTGTAGTTTCTTATTCCCCGGCTCTATATACCGATTTTCATTAAATTATGTTAATCCATTTTCTCGTGGCTCGGTGCTGATATGGACTTAGCAACACGAATACAAATTCATGAATGTTTGTGTTATCATAGCCGGTACAGCAAAAATGTATAAAACATAAACGATCAGAAATTTGATTCTATCGATAGGAC
Source organism: Anabrus simplex (assembly GCF_040414725.1). Taxonomy (NCBI): domain Eukaryota; kingdom Metazoa; phylum Arthropoda; class Insecta; order Orthoptera; family Tettigoniidae; genus Anabrus; species Anabrus simplex. Next base: position 297,269,172 of record NC_090265.1, on the reverse strand, counting down.
TACTAATAATGCAAATATTTGAGAATTACATTTTAGGCCTTGCACTAAACTACTATTTCGCTCAGCATGAATGAAATTATTTATGGCCTAGATTGTAGTTGCTCACCTCCCGACTTTTTAAACTGATTTTTATTAAATGCTCTTCAGCCGTTTTCTCGTGAAGCGTCTATATACATACATACATACTTACGGAAAAGTAAAAAGTGTATTTCCTTGTTACTATGGACATGACCGATACATAAATACCATTCTTTTCAAATTCTGAGCTATGTACAGACAAAACTCTTATTTTTTTTTTTGCTAGGGGCTTTACGTCGCACCGACACAGATAGGTCTTATGGCGACAATGGGATAGGAAAGGCCTAGGAGTTGGAAGGAAGCGGCCGTGGCCTTAATTAAGGTACAGCCCCAGCATTTGCCTGGTGTGAAAATGGGAAACCACGGAAAACCATCTTCAGGGCTGCCGATAGTGGGATTCGAACCTACTATCTCCCGGATGCAAGCTCACAGCCGCGCGCCTCTACGCGCACGGCCAACTCGCCCGGTAAACTCTTATTTTATATGTATATGTAGATATAGGAGGAATTATTCTTGTTAATCAGGACAACAATGCAATGTGTGTGGTAACAATTTTCATACAGGGGAAGGTACAATTCACAAAGGCACAATGACGTGTTGCCATTGAAGGGGCCTGGTGCAGGTCTTCGAATTGATGCGGTATAGGCGAGCTGCGCTTCTATAAGGGTAGGGCCATACCTATGATGAACTGTAATGATGAAAACGGTACACGTATGTAGCCCCCGAGCCACTGGAATTGACCAATTAAAACTTAAAATAATTGGCCCGGCCAGGAATCGAACTCGAGACCCCTGGACCAAAGGCCAGCACGCTGACAATTAGCCATAGACCCGGGCACTCAAACTGATGACTTACGGATATACAATCATTCGGAATGGGAGAAGTAAGTTCACAAATTAAAAAAAATTCTATTCGAGGAAAATTCTCATGTACATAATTGTGAGAGATCATGGTGTATAGAGAGCGCCTCCATGGCTCAGGTGGCACGGCGATGACCTCCCGCCACTGGGTTCCGTGCTTCAAATCCCAGTCGCTCCATGTGAGATTTCTGCTTGGCAAAACGGAGGCAGGACAGGTTTTTCTCCGGGTAGTCCAATTTTCCCTGTTATCTTTCATTCCTGCACCACCCTCCAATATCACTTTATTTCTTCTTTCAGTCATTAATCATTGTCCCAGAGTAATGCGACAGTTTTCGGCAGTCGGCAAGATTCTAATCCTTGCCGCTAGATAGAGGCTTCATTCATTTCATTTCTGACACAGTCGAATGACTGGAAACAAGCTGTGGATTTTTCATAGTTTTAGTGAATCAGCTGCGGTCCTCAGAAATATCCCTACTTTTAATTGAAAGCAATTAAAGATGCAACGTTAACTAAGGAGTGCATAATAACGGCAGCAGACGAACGGCGTCCACAATTAATTTAAGAGTTCCAAACTATTTATTGCCATCTAGTATGGTGCGGCGTAATCAAGATTTTGATGACTGTTTTTATGTGCAGGTGATTGATTGTTATTCTATTCTGTACCTCTGGACGAAAGTACATTAACGTATGGATTCCATGTGATTAGCGCCCTAAGGTATGTTATACATACACTCGTTATTTAAAGAAAGAAAGGGATGAATTTGGGTTTCTAATCGGGGGAGCCTCGAAGGTGTGTAATGCATAAGGCCACAGCGAGGAATATTGTTGTAGGCTTTCGTATATGTACGAAGCGTTCAGTTCACTCAAAATAAAAGACAATTCACATAAATATAAAATATTAAGAAGCCCCCTGACAAAATTCATTTCAGAAATTCTTTTAATGAAAATGATGGAAATCACAAAATTGATACTTCTATTTTCTTTTAACTGGAATGTCGAGTCAATCGGTCTCAAATTTCAACTCCATTAGTCATTAGTTTTCATTTCGTCTTCTTCTAACTTCAGCAGATGTTCCAAGTGGCCACCGTTTGCAACATTACACTTTTGGAGACAATGAACAAGAGGGTGTTACACACACTGTAGTGTTTCTACAGATTTTGCTGCATATGCCGCTGTAACACGTTGTTCCGTATTCTTTAGTATTGTTGGGGATTTCTAATACACTCTATCTTTCACTGCTCCCGAGATACTAATAATGTCAAGTCGGGGCACCGAGCTGGACATCTCAAGAGGCCAACCCGTCGTATCCATCGATCTGGAAATTTTGCATCCACAACTTTTCTGAAAACAAGTACGAAGTGTGCGCGGCACTCATCATGCTGGACCACATTGCTAGAAGCGTATCCAATCCCTCGTACTCCATGGGAAGGGGCAGAGTGTCTTGAAGAAATGCGTATCGCTGTCCGTTTAATGTTTCCTGATAAAAATAGGGACCTAGAGTAGGTTTGCCAATGATACGGCAACAAACATCGACACTCCATCGTCGTTCACGAATAATCACGGGGATTTTGCACGGACTAGTAGTGATGTTCTGCAGAGTCACATTGCCGTAAAAAAATATGAACGATGCTTTATCCGTAAGCAAAGTATCACTGAGGAATGCAATCTTAACACTACAACTCCTGAAGTGCAAAACGACAGAATGCAACGCGGGATTCAGAGTTATCCCCGTACAGTCCTTGGTGCAGTGACATATGAAATGAATGGAACTTATGCCTGTGCAACCCTCTCCGTACACACTACTGCGGCTTATTCCCAAATCGCGTTCAATCTGTCGTACACTCACCACCGTCTACAGAAGCCAGAGCAACGATTTCGTTTCCTCTGTTAGTTGCAGTGTTTGCTCATTGACAGCGTCTCGGAGCCCAGCTTCCTGTTTCTACGGGCCTTGTGCAGATGTTGGCAAAGGTACAAGATGAAGGACACCATCCGTTCAGCGTTCAGCATACAATGTCACAACTGAGGTTGTATTTCTATGGCATTTCGCCGAAAATGTAAATAATGTCTAGTTTCTTCATTACTGAAGACCGGCATATCAATTAGACGAAATCAAATGTAACAAAAATAAACAAATATGGTTCAAAATATCAATATGGGAGCCGGCCCCGTGGTGTAAGGGTAGCGAGCCTGCCTCTCGCCCGGAGGCCTCGATTTCGATTCCCGGCCAGGTCAGGGATTTTTCTCTCGACGTGAGGGCTGGTTCGAGGTCCACTCATCCTACGAGATTAGAATTGGGAACATGCATAATTTTCAAAAATATTTATTTTGAAAAGTACACCAATGAAATAGTACGTAAACGTATTACATTGCGGTATGTTGCCTTGTTTTCTACCATTAAAAAAATGTTTAATAGTACCTTTCCGCAAGGCGAGTGAAACGGCCTCTGACGTAAGCGGCGCGCTGTGACGTCACGATCCAGTACCGCATGGAGCTCTACCAGCCGTTGTGCATCAGCCGTTGCTAAAAGCCGATTGTTTATTATTCATGATCGCGAGTAACTTCGAAATGACAGAAGAAAGGTTCGAAACTGCACAGTCAGACAATCTACCATGTGTAGATGTCATCATTCTTGAAAAATAGTGATTTTTGTGGCCGCAGAAATTCGCGGATAACAAGCAAGTTTGTAAGTGGCGTCTTTTATATTCGTGCAATGTACTGTAACCCATAGTATTAGGATGACAACGAACCTGGATAGATATCACATCACTTTCAACATTTCCTTCTAGACTGATTCCCCTATTAAAGAATAACATTACATTTTCGGTCTTTCAGCATTAGTAAAGTAAGAAATCGGATTTCAGCACTAACATAAACATATAGGTAGCATTATAGTACTAGTCCGCTTCTGTGGTGTAGTGGTTAATGTGTGCCACTCCCGGAGGCCCGGTTTCGATTCCCGGCTCTGCCATGAAAGTTGAAAACAAATAGTACGAGGACTGGAACGGGGTCTACTCAGCCTCGGGAGGTCAACTGAGTAGAAGGGTTTCGAATCCCACCTCAGCCATCCTCGAAGTGGTTTCTCGTATTTTCCTACTTCTCCTCCAGGCACCTAAGGCCACGGCCGTTTCCTTCCCTCTTCCTTGTCTATCCCTTCCGATCCTCCCATCCTCCAACAAGGCCCCTGTTGAGCATAACAGGTGAGGCCGCCTGAGCGAGGTAATGGCCCTCCTCACCAGTTTCATCACCATACTCAAAGTCTCAACGTTCCAGGACACTGCCCTTGAAGTGGTAAAGGTGAAATCCCTCGCTGAGTCCGAGAGAAAACCAACCCTGAAGGATAAACTGATTAAGAAAGAAAGAAAGAAGGAAAGAAAGAAAGATCATAGTACTATAGGGCTATAATCTATCATTCCCCAAAAAATATATATTTATGGTTGGGACAACTGGCCTACCCACTTCCGGGGCCCATGAAAGAGAATTAAATATCTTTGTGGAGGGAAAAAGTTAAACATGATAAAGATAAATATGACTTCATCTAGTTTTCACAAGTCGGGCTGAGTGGTTCAGACTGTTGAGGTGCTGGCCTTCTGACCCCAACTTGGTTCAGTCCGGTGGTATTGAAGGTGCTCAAATACGTCAGCCTCGTGTCGGTAGATTTACTGGCACGTAAAAGAACTCCTGCAGGACTAAATTCCTGCACATCGGCGTCTCCGAAAATCGTAGAAGTAGTTAGAGGGGCGTGAAGCCAATAACATTAATTACATTTGGCTTTTAACAAGCTGAACATATCAGGAAAGAAAAGTGTCCTGGTGACATTTTAGTCGCTCAATACAGGAATGTCTTTGGGTGCTGTGACTTTTACTTTCTTTTTTTGCTTTACGTCACACCGTCACATATAGGTCTTATGGCGACGATGGGACAGGAAAGGCATAGGAATGGGAACAAAGCGGCCGTGGCCTTAGGTACAGCCTCAGCATTTGCCCGGTGTGAAAATGGGAAACCACGGAAAACCATCTTCAGGGATGCCGGCAGTGGGGTTCAAAACCCACTATCTCCCGGATGCGAGCTCACAGCTGCGCGCTCCTAACCGCACGGCCAACTCGCGCGGTATTTTTACCCTTCGGTTTATTGACTTGGCTTGTATAACCTAAAACTTAGGCTAAGTTGGATAATATTTTAAACACCTACATCACTATTTTCACCTGTGTGCAATTATGTTATTTATTTCATTAATATTATGATAATTATTATAATTGAGCATTGTTAACTTATAAGACCCCAACAGACAAGCATTGGTTTTGTGTAGAGTTATACATTTGTTAAATTCACGTTGTTTCCTTTCATAATGTACACGCCTATTCTTTGTTACATTATAGAGTATTTAGATATAGCCTAAATTTCTTTACCAAGCTCTTCAATAAAGACATACATAACTGTCCCATGCCAAGATATATGGGTAGAATTAGAGCTGTCAAAATGGTTCATAACCCCTTTGATTTATTATCTTGACATGGATCACCCAAAACATAGGTTAGGTTTGGAAAATACTTAAATAATCAGCATTATTTAATGCACTGTTTATTACTTTCATATTCCAAGATGTAATTGAAGCATTTAAATAAAGCATCATACATTAAAATTTAAAGTTTTACCACTAGAACAGCTGACATGGAAAAGTGATTTGAAAATTCAAACAAATTCATCTTACGTTAAAATATTCAAAAAAATAAACTGTAGACTTTTCCGATATATCACCAGCATTTCTCCGGCTCGCCAAAATCCATTTCTTCCTAGTTTTAGTGTCTTTGGAACATTTATAAACAATTTGTTTGGTATGGTATGCGATGTGCTATTGCACATCGGAACTCTACACCATTTATAAGTTTTCTGCCTCACTGTCTGCGCAGGATTCATTTTAAGTCTAAAATATACCACTCAGATTATTATCCAATGTATAGACCTCGAATTTAACCATACTAGACACTAACGTAAAGTAGAAATACGCGAAGTGTATCCTGCTTCTCACAGCACACTATGTGTTATTTCGTCTGCTAATTCAGTCAACCTGTACGATGACGTCAGACCAATGAGATCGCGTGCTTGCGTGACGTGACATTTTCGTAGATTTTTATCACGTTTGGAGTTATTATTTGTACATTCTGATCACATTTTTGAATTCTGCATGAAATTTTGAATCAGATTAGCATATTTTTAATTAAAACCCCGGATCATGCATGTTCCCTATTGAGGAGCTATTTGACGGTGAGATGGCGGCCCTGGTCTCGAAAGTCCAGAATAACGGCCGAGAGGATGCGTCGTGCTGACCACACGACCCATCGTAATCTGGAGGCCTTCGGACTGAGCAGTGGTCGCTGGGAAAGCTAAGGCCCTTTCAAGGGCGATAAGTGCCGGGGTGGGGAGGGGTGGTTACATCAATATGAAAAGTAATATCCGAAACGTAGGTGAAATGCGTTGCAGTACGTGCTATTTATCTGTTTGACACTGACAGCAGTACAGCAGACCAGTTCCGGAGACACTACTGTAGTGCAGTGAGCAATAGAAAGTGTGTAATGAAAATTGGTTTATTTACTGCAGGCTTCAGGGACATTGCAAGCAACTTTCTCTGAGCACAGTACTGCACATGTCACATAACGTCAGAAACAGTGTCTCCGCTACCACCCTTTAAAAGTCTACATGTTTAAGAAGTTGAGGTTTAAAAGAGTGAAACCAAGTCTGTTATCACTAAACGTACTTCTCGTTTTCAGTTCGGTAGAAACTACATACACGTTCCGTTTAAGAAAGAACGAAACATTTTATTGAAAGTGATATTTGTTTAATTTTCTGGATAGTGCTTGCCTTCCCATTGTGTGAGCCCCTGACATGGGTACTTTATTGAAAAACAAGATTTTATTACATTACATGATGTAGGTCACAGATTTAGGTGAGACGCTATGTATATAATATGGTTGAATACTAACGGTCCGCCTCTGTGGTGTACTGGTTAGCGTGATTAGCTGCCACCCCCGGAGGTCCGGGTTCGATTCCCGGCTCTGCCACGAAAATTTGAAAAGTGGTACGAGGGCTGGAACGGGGTCCACTCAGCCTCGGGAGGTCAACTGAGTAGAGGTGGGTTCGATCCCCACCTCAGCCATCCTCGAAGTGGTTTTCCGTGGTTTCCCACTTCTACTCCAGGCGAATACCGGGATGGTACCTAACTTAAGGCCACGGCCGCTTCCTTCCCTCTTCCTTGTCTATCCCTTCCAATCTTCCCATCCCTCCACAAGGCCCCTGTTCAGCATAGCAGGTGAGGCCGCCTGGGCGAGGTACTGGTCATTCTCCCCAGTTGTATCCCCCAACCAAGAGTCTGAAGCTCCAGGACACTGCCCTTGAGGCGGTAGAGGTGGGATCCCTCGCTGAGTCCGAGGGAAAAGCCGAACCTGGAGGGTAAACAGATGATGATGATGATGATGATGAATACTAACAAAGGAATCATCCTTCTACAAGACTGGGAAAGCACAATGTTTTTGATACGACTAAAAGCACTTTAAAATTCATATTTGAAATGTGGTGTATGAGTTGCTAATGGCAGAACTTCTGCACTCAAGAATGATGGAACTTTACTTTTGGATGGTGTGAAAATTAAAATTATAGACTAATGAATTATAAGGTGATGTGTACGAAATTCGAGTTGCATTTCACAAAGTAATCATCGTCAGAGTTGAAAAACGATCAGAATTGGATATGAAGAACAATTCATTACAAGCATTCACTCCATCCAAGTCCAAAGCGAACTCCTCCAATGTGGTAAACAGTACAAGACGATCAGACGTATACCTATTTTGAAAAACGCAGGTTCAATCACCACGGCATACAACGAGCAGCGAGTGAAGAACAAGTCACAGCAATTACCACTAAAGTTAAGTCCATCCAAATTAAAAAAAACGAACACTTCCCACCCGCTGAATCGTTTAGGTCGATCTCATCCGTAACCTCTCTCTCGAAGAAGTTATATTGATTACCACGCTATATCAAACTAATGAAATATTAAAAGAAATATTGGAAAAGCCTTGGTATATTTATTACATGATAAGTTTTAATTTGAATTTATCCTCAGTGTTAATTTAATGTATAACTGCAGTTAGTTACAACCAAAGAGACCTCTGTGCCTATTTGCAATTAACTTAATGAATATATCTCAATTTCAATATGATCGACCTGAATGTTGGACGATAACTATTGTAACCTTTCAGCTGAATACAGCTCCGAAGTTACTCCTTTGTTCCAAGGAAGTAATATTTTAAAAACTCCAGTTTATGGCACTACTGCAACATCAAAAAATAAAAAGTGTATTCTAGTATCCAATTTATTAGTTTCTTCCTAGGGGAGGAAACGTCACACTGTCATTATAGAAAATAGCTTAAACTAGCCCTCAAAGAATGTCTGAGTTTTCCAATTCATGATTCATATATCAGGACTTCTTTCAACATTGCATATTTGCATTCACTTCCGCTCTTCTGGGGAAGGTTTATGTACCAGCGGTTTCCGTGAAGTTGTTTGAACTGAAGGTTATTACTTTTATGACTGCGCGACTACTTTATGTTTGAATAGAGAAAAATCATACACATATATTTTTAAGTGTACCAGTCTTTTCCAGTCGGGATATTTGTGAGGAGTACGTTTACATAATTATACCGTGACATAGTCGAACGCTTTGAAAGGTGAACTATAATTAAATATAACAATGTTGATGGAAGACAGTATGCCACGGAAGAGTCATTCACAATTTAAAACACCGTGTCATATAGAGCGTGTAGAAAAAATGCCGCGCAATAACAAGAGGTCATGATAAACGGGATCAGAACAATGAAATTGAGGATGAAGTCAACCCTCTAACTCGCAATGTTAATGTCGTTTTAGATGAAGGCTGCGAGCCCAATTCCTCAAATCGAGCTCCTCATGGCCTCTTAAAACACAGTTATATTGTGAAACCCGTACGTTTGGATACATAATTGTCATGAAATATCAAGATTTATCGCAAATTGCATATCCCAATTTTACACGATTTTTTCACTCATATGACTCCTCGTTTGAAAGTTAGAATCAGAGACCTAGTAGATCGACCGCTTTGACTTTCACCTGATAAATTATTTTTTACAAACATTTATATTTGTTTTTCGTCCCACCGATACAGACAGGCCTTATGCTGACAATGAGATACGACAGGACAAGGATTGAGAAAGAAGTGACCGGGGATTTAATGAATGTGTGAAAATCGGAAAGCACAGAAAACCATATTCAGTGTTGCTGACAGTGGGGGATCGAATCGACCATCCCCCAAATAGAAACTTACAGTTGAGTAACTCAAATCGCGCAGCCAACTTGCTCGGTTGCCAGAGTTGGCATTGGATGAAAATTCGGAGTTGGATAGTCGGTCCTATCCTCACGTTGATTACCCTGGACCCTGATCAGTAATAACCGAACTGCATTCTAGTTATATTGTGTGTTTATTAATTTATTCCAGGTATTCAAACGTATTTGTAATTATGTATGTTATTTCAAAGGTGAAAATTTAAGTCCAGGAGGAGCCAGTAAACACGTATGAAGAATAATAAGATATTGTCCTTCACGTCCATATGTTGACCCTAATATTCTATCGATGATCATTGAACCTACCTTAATAGAAGACCAAGTGAAACAAATAATATTTAATATCGTCCCCTATCCAAAAGCCGCGAATGTGACAATACTCTTCCTACCCATTATTTCCCTTAAGACTGGTCTCGCCTCCCAGCTACATATTGATATAGAGTCCATCACAACAATTTTCGTTGAGTTCACTTTTCTATGCTTGTGTGTAAAGGAAAACGAACCTTAAATAAATTATGCTCTAGGAGCGGGTAAATATGTCATGCAAACATACATTCCTACAAAACGGTTTATTGTTTTGCACTGCTGACGCACCAGCCTCCAAGGAATACTCTAGACCCGACGCTGATATACGATCTGGCGGAAAAAAATATCCAAACACCAAAAAAAGGGTTCTGCTAGATTGACGAACTTTGGTAGGCGCGTTTTTTGGTGTAGGACAGACTATGTAATATTTCGAATCCTTTTCTCCGTAGTATTCCTTAATAATTTTCTGAATGGGTTCGGAATTTAAGTCGATGGTAAATCCAAAATTGTTTTGCTTACGTGACATTATTGCGTAACTTAGGGCTCATATCCATTCTATTCTGTATTTAGTTGGTCGAATTTCGTGTTGCCTTATCTCTTGTCTGTTGGGTAATTATTATGCGTTGCGTCAGTTCAGATCTGAGATGTGAGTTGATCTGATGGCACCCTATTGTGATTTATTGGTGTGAAGTGATTTTACCTGAGTTACCAATTGATCTGCTCATAAGTATTTTTTTGCTTTACATTTCGTCTGACAGATATGTAATTCTACCTTCTGTGAATATATGTTATTTTACAGTATGTTTCGATGTTTATTTTGGGTTATGCTTTTGCATGCCGTTTGCACAATTTTGTTTCACAACGACTTAGGTAAGACTAAAAGATTTTTGCCCAATTCATTTTTTTTTCTTATTTTAAAAGATTTTGGTAACTTATTTTGACCTTATTAGATACTGCGGGTTCCCAACGTTATGAATTCCAATCTAGATTGGTAAATTATATGAACTCTGATTTCAAATATTATTATTAATTCTAAGTGATTTTTATGTGAGTTTTTTAGCTTACATTTTAAATTTGATTTAATTTTCATTTTATTTTTAAAAGTTAATTTTCTTAATAATTTATGTAGATTGACAGTTTTTTCTCATGGAAGTGTGTTCCTGGTCTTCCCCTCCTTCTTTGGGATTATTTGTGCTGCCATTTCCACGGGCGTTTTAAAGAAGTAAAGTAAGTTTCGTGTTTATTTTGTGATATTGGTATGTTGTACGACTTTTCTGTGATTTGTTGTTTGTTTTACTTGCGTTCCATCCCCCGCTCACTTGTTTTGCACTGCTGACGCACAAGCGTCCAAGGAATATCGTAGACCCGACGCTGATGTACGAGCTGACGGAAAAAATATCCAAACAGCAAGAAGGGGTTGTGCTTGATTGACAAACGTTGGTAGGCGTGTTTATACATCTAAAAGACGACGTTGATTCAAACTTCCCGCAAATCGCATTAGCGTGGCACTAGTAGCGACCCCCTGACTTTGAACATAATGTTTGCCTTAAATACGGGCTATGTGCGAGAAGGTTAGTTACCTGTGAGATTGGACGGAGTGACTATGAGTGGGTCAAGAATGCCTTTACGACGACGAAGAGGCCAGTATCAACAGCTCACTGTGGTTGAACGAGACATTATAATTATTAGCGCTATGAGAAGGTGGATTTTCCTTCCGCGCTATTGCAGAACGACTTAGCAGGAATGTCTCCACTGTGCATGCGTGCTGGCAGCAGTAGTCACGAGAAGGAGCGCTCTCAAGAAGACCAGACTCCGGACGTGCCCGGCGTATGGCTGTGGCCCAGCGGACTGCGTCTGCAGCAGCGGTTCGAGCGGGAATTGGACCACAGTGACGCCACGAACTGTTCGAAATCGGTTACTTGAAGGACAGCTCCGAGCCAGACGCCCTGCGGCGTGCAATTGACTTACCGAAAACCACCGCTGTCGGTGACTTCAGTGGTGTCAAGCGAGAGCTCATTGGAGGATGGAGTGGAGGTCCGTTTTTTTTTCCTATGAAAGCCGGTTCTACCTTGGTGCCAGTGATGGCTGTGTATTCGTTAGAAGGTGATCAAGTGAGCGCCTGCATTTCACCTGTCTGCGTCGTCGACACACTGGACCTACACCGGGAGTTATGGTCTAAGGAGCAATTTCCTATGATAACAGGAGCAATTTCGTGGTTATCCCACGCACCCTGACTGCAGATGTGTACGTCCGTCCGGTGATTAGACCTGTTGTGCTGCCATTCATGATGAGCATTCTCGGGGGTGTTTTCCAGTAGGATAATTCACGCCCCCATACCGCTGTTGTAACCCAACGTGCTCTACTGAGCTTGGACATGTTGCCTTGGCCTGTTCGATCCCTAGATTTGTCCCTTATCGAGCACGTATGGGACATCATTGGAGGACAACTCCAGCGTCATCAACAACTGGCATTAACCGTTCCTTTATTGACAGACCAAGTGCAACAGACATGGAATTCCATTCCACAAGCTGACATCCGGCACCTGTACGACGCAATGTATGTACGTTTTGATGTCTGCATTCAACAGCCAGGCGATTACACTGGTCATTAAAGGACCAGCGTGGCACGTTTGTGATGGCTTTTCCTCACCGGGATATTAACCTGTAGTCTTGTAGCTTTAACCAATTAAATATGTTACCTCTACAAATATACTGGCCTAATTTTCCGTATTGTTCATTCCTTATTTCATCGTGTTTGGATATTTCTTTGCCCCAGTGTATTCTTATCTACGGGCCAATGCAGTTGCAGTCTTCTGGTTTATGGGTCCAACGCAGTTATTCAGCACCTTACAGCGACGACTAACACTCACATCACTCGATTATTTGACAAAATGAATCATTCTAATACACTCACGTTAGGTGGAGTGTACCACGAATATACACTTTCAGTTACAATAACAACAAGAATACTGATGATGATGAACTCAAAACAGAAGCATTTTAGGATGTATGTTTAAAAACTTTTTTCCTTATTTTGGTATGAGGAACTCGCTATCAGCGTTCGTCGAAGTATTTCTGATAAACCATGGATACAGTTAAAATCTACTGACGCTACAGTTTTCGTCTGTCCCGTAAGATAAAAATATATTTTTCATTTGCAATAATAATGATGATATTAAACATAATAAGACGAATAATAATAAGAAAAACTTTTTAGGTCACTTAAACTGTAACATCGATCTTTATGAGATGCTGTTGAGCCGAGAAGTTAACCAGAATAAGGATTATTTCGTTATGTGATTGTAACAATTAGTTAGCTCATTATTTTTTCGGTATCTATATGATATAAAAACCGAGTAAAGAACGTAAAGCTACGACTGGGTAACTATCCATTTCAATCGGGATCTATGTTGGCCAATGTAAAACGTAGGATAAAGAGAAAAGGAATTTCCCTTAGTATACTAAGTAAATCGCTTTAGATTTCATTGACTGGAAGTCAACTTTGCGATGTGATTGGAAGAGAGTTGACAATCCCTACATTACAGTATACACAACATCCATACTGAGAATACCATAGGCCTAAAATAGAAGGCATTCGGTAATAATAAACTCACCATTTGAAAAACGGACACTAACAAGCGATTTAATTTCCATATATGTTATGATATACTTTGAGAGAGACAAATTTTTCACAGTTCACACCATACATTTTTCAAATGTTCACTTTTTGTTCCCCTCCTTTGGTCACTTTCTTTATTACGATACTGTGGTCACGGGCGTGAACTCTGTACCACATGAAGATTTAGACCTATTTTACAGCAGAGTACCTTTCCTAGGACCACCCCACCTAGGTATTTGGAAGGATTTAATCACTACTACGTGTTTCTCTGGTGGTTGTCAATACTTTGATGAGTTAGGTTTCTATAAAGAGGAGTGTGTTTAAACAAACACAAACATCACGTCTCCTAGTCAGCGGAATTAACTTGACATGATTGAAATCCTTGACGCAGCCGGGAATCGAACCCTGGGTTCTCTGACTCGAAGATGCTGACCAAACAGACAAGGAGCAAGACTTCCCGAATGTTCACTATTTGATTTGCTTTTGCCGTATACAGTACAAGTAGGCCTAGAGCACGCTGAGGCAAATCACACGAACCTCACACAACGCACTACAACCCCGGAGTCCAGAGCTACACGGCGATTTTAGTTTTCCAAAATGGCGCTGTTACTGCATCACCCGATAACGACATGCCAAGGTCAGACTATAGTTGCTGGGGAACATTGGCCATTTTTACTGTATTTACTAGGAGACATTGAGCACTGTCGTCGCACGTAATGTATAGAAATTATTTCAATTTTCCAACTTGTGTGTTTGTAACGCTCAGCTGCCCAAGTAAGGTTTTCAAGCTATACATATCTTGTACGTCAAAATTACAAACAAACATCGGTCCGGAAGCCAACCGTTTCAGAGATAAACATAATTATGTTTGCAACTGTCGCAATGTTGTCAACAGTACCTTGTATTTTCAGTGACAGTTTAAGCGATTGTTATGGCACCTCAAACGCTGGCACGTCCGTTCGTGGAATAGATGATGACCATCTCTTCGCAAGAAAACATGTGATGTACAATGACAACTGCTACTGTGGTGGTGGTGGTGGTGGTGGTGGTGGTGATTATTGTTTTAAGAGGAAGTACAACTAGGCAATGAAATGTCATATGGCTTTTAGTGCCGGGATATCCCAGGACGGGTTCGGCTCGCCAGGTGCAGGTCTTTCTATTTGACACCCGTAGGTGACCTGCGCGTCGTGATGAGGATGAAATGATGATGAAGACAACACATACACCCACACCCAGCCCCGTGCCATTGGAATTAACCAATCAAGGTTAAAATCCCCGACCCGGCCGGGAATCGAACCCGGGACCCTCTGAACCGAAGGCCAGTACGCTGACCGTTCGGCCAACGAGTCGGACAACTGCTACAAAAACAAGACGGTGTTGACATCCAACGTGGGACACGGTACCGGGAACATAAACGATGACAATTTTGCTGTGCCTCCCGTGACCAACTGACCCCAGGCTGCCTCCACGAGCCCCTTTTATAGGAAAAGGGGGTTTCGCGTGTATTGGAGACAGCACGGGCGTTAGCCGCGAGAGGCCAGTGAAGGGGGCAGTGCGAACACTAACTCCCTTCCGTGCTTGATTATAAATATAAATATTACAATACATAAGAAAGATACATACATTTTCTCCTTGTTTACTCAGCCCTGTATGTTTCACGTATAATTAGGAAACATGCTATAGAAATGAATTAATGCACTGTGTAGTAAACTGCTGCATTTCTTTTTCTCTAATAATTGTGATTCTAATGGTATGTTTCCAGGATGCGGGTGCAAGGGCTCGGGACTGGTCCGTAAACCGTGACATGGCCGTTACCATCAATACTTCCACTCTTCTGTGATGGGCCCGCTGTGGAGGGGCGTGGGCTACCTGCTGCTACTGTGCGCGCTCTGTGCCGCCCTCGTTGACGGTAAGACTTATTACAGTATTATATCCTTTATTCTTCATATCATAGTTGGTTAAAGGGTGACACTTCAAGATTTATTATTTTCTTCAATTTTAGAATTGACCGCTTAGGATCACACTACAATTTAATTTTCTTTTCGTATGAAGTTTCCTCTTTCTCCACTAAACCTTCATATGGGCGCTATGCTGTTTCTCTTGTTCATTCATCCAGGCTCTTCACGTTTTTGCAGTTCTTTCGACTTGAAACACTTCCAAGTTTTTATACTTCAGGAATTTTCAGATAATATCTGAGTGCAATACTGAGGAACGATTACTTTTATTAAATTACGAAATCCACGCAAGCGAAGTCGCCGGTAAAAGCTAGTACCTAATAAAGAACAAGATGTGAATTTCGTTGTATGTTCACCTTCCATATCTGCTTCAACACACACAGATAGATTTAATAATTCGACAAAAGCGAAAGTGAGCAAATATCAAGACAATTATCCAAATCTAGGCTTGACTAACATTTTTGCGAATAACCAGGAACGACCACAGGGTGTTCTTTGTTTGGATATTTTAGTCAACGGTAGTTTAAAACAAATATCTCGACTTGTTAAGCATCACTAGCAACAATTGAAAGTATTTATGTTGAAAATCATACTACAATTCGTAATAACGCATTAAAAGCATCCTTGAAGGTCAAAATTTGATGTCGCATTTCACAAATGATAATAATAACAATAATCATAATAATAATTTTAGGTATCCACTTAATTCCAACAGTTAAACATTGAAGTACTCCTGGATAACCCCTTCCACTCTGCTTTTGCATTGTCAACAAGGTAGTATCTGTCAAGTTTGTCGGCTAGTCTTCAATTCCCAGAAAATCCTCAGCTTGTCATTTCCGACTCTCTGGCATCAACTAATTCAGTACCTGTGTCAAGCTGATCTTCCTATTTCAATCGAGATTACCATATAACTTTCGTTTACTTTCACGAAGTCAACGTACATCGTGTCACAAATTTTAATTCATGCTTGTGTATGGATTTGATTCATTTTCCTCCCGTAATGAGATTTCATTCATATGTTGTCATGCTTTTAACTGTGTTTATTACCATCTGTCGCTCAGCACTCGCTACTCGCTGCTTGCCTTGCGTGCAGAGCGCGCGATATTCGTGGAATTAATGAGCAGAGATCTGATTAGGATGTAATTTGAACAATTTAGCACCATAAAGAGAGAGGGTTAGAACGTACTCTAAAGAGAAATAATTACTCTTAACAGATGGCGTTCTCGGTCATATATTGACGCTTTACCTGAGGTCCCTAACGCGATGTCTACTCATTACTGCCTCGCCTGATGTTAAAAGAATCGCTAGGTACAGTTTACAGAAATTTTTTTTTTCACACAGATTATCCTATCGTCCAACGTACCGAACGCTTAGACAGTATCAGCAACTAGTTTTAGAGGCCAGGGAATAATATTCAGCATTGCTCGTATACTGCATCGGAACAAGAGACACATATGTCAAAATATAAAGACACTGTTTAGTTTTGTGGGAGAATCCTAAGAATAGAAATCACATATCGTCGCTGTTTGGGCAAAAGGTCGTTTCTTCCAATGCTCTTCCTATCCGTTATTTTCCTTAAGACTTGTCACGCCTCCCAGTCACACCTTTTCCTTTACACACAGGGGCTAATATAGCAACTCTCCATGCATTTGGTATAGCTCATTCATGCAAACATACCGATGGCTTTCTTTAAAAACCTCGTAAGTTCGAATACTCTTCCTATCCATTATATTCCTTAAGACTGGTCACGCCTCCCAGTCCCATATTTATATGCAGTCCAAAAGAATAATTTTCGTTATGGTCATTTTCCTCTGCCGATACGTAAAGGAAAATGAACCTTAAATACATTATACTGTAGGAGTGTGTAAATTTGGCATGCAATCAACATCCCTACAATACGGTACGTTAAGGTCCATTTTCCTTTAGACACTAGCAAAGGAAAATGAACACAGCGAAAATTATGCTGATGGATGCATACAAATATATGACCGGGAGGCGTGGCCAGTCTTAAGGGATATAATAGGTAGGAAGAACATTTGGACATACGAGGTTTTAAAAGAAAGCCATCGATACATGTAAAAGGAAATGAAGCCTACCGTAGCGAACTCTAAGAATGCATGTTTTCATGACTTATTTACGCACTCCTACAGTATAATGTACTTAGGCTTCATTTTTCTTTACACGTTAGCGTACAAAAATGAACACAACGAAAATTGTTCTCGTGGACTACATATAGACTACATATGTGGCTGGGAGGCATGAGCAGTCTTAAGGAAAATAATGGATAGGAAGACTATTGTGAGATATGACCTTTTGCCCGAACGGCGACGATATAGTCTAATAAATACACCATCTTCGATATGCGTAATACAAATATGAATGAAAATCCATATTTCTACCTAATAAAGAAAATTAAAATTGTCATTGCACTCATCATCGTTATTATGAGGGCTAAATTCTTGATAGTACTGTAGTATGTGATGCTAGCAAACGTAATATTAACTTTTATTACGATATAATTCATCAAAAGATTGGTGAAGTTAAGCTGCAATCTTGTAAATGTTGTCCCTAGGAATCAAATATAGCCGACCTAAGTAAGGTCAATCATTACTGTCAACCTGAATAGTTACTCATGAAAATCACCAACCATTACTATTAAAAAAATAGCTGAATTCAAGTAGAATTGAGTGTGTATTCATGTACCGGTAACTTAAGATATAAGCTGGCAAACAAACAAGCAAGCTAACTTGTACTTTTATTTGTTAGATGATACACTATATATTCACTCTTACGTGGACTTTGAATATCAGCGATTTAATTCCACATTCAATCACCACTGACCTGCGTTTAGGGCAGTCGTCCTGATGCCAGGTTCCATACCTGTCGTTTTCCTAGTCTTTTCTTAAAGAATTGCAAAGAATTTGGAAATTTATTGAACATTTCCCTTGGTAAATTATTCCAATCCCTAACTCTTTCTCCTACAAACAAATATTTGCCCCAATTTGTTCTCTTGAATTCCAACATAATCTTTATATTGTGACCTACCCTACTTTTAAAACCAAACTTATTCGTCTACTATTATCTTACCACGCCATTTTTCCACAGATTGGAGCATACCACTTAGTCGAGCAGCTCGTCTCAATTTCCCTAAGTCTTCCCAGAGAAATCTTTGCAACATATTTGTAACGCTACTGTTTTGTAGGAAATCAACCAGAACAAATCGAGCTGCTTTCCTTTGGACTTTTTCCAGTCCTCGAATCAAGTAATCATGGTAAGGGGTCCCATACACTTGAACCATACTCTTGGGGTTTTACCAGAGACCTATATGCCCTCTCATTTACATACTTACTACGACCCCTAAATACCCTCATAATAATGTGCAGAGATCTGTGCCCTTTATTTATAATCCCGTTTATATGATTAATCCAGTGAATATCGTTCCTTATATTAACATCTAGGTACTTACAGTGATCCCCGTAAAGAACCTTCAACTCATCAACGCAGTAATTAAAAACTGAGAAGACTTTTCCTATCAGTGAAACTCACAACCTAACTTTTAACTCTGTTTATCACAATAACATTGCCTGCTGTAATCAATCAATCAGTCACTACTGATCTGCATTTAGGGCAGTCGCCCAGGTGGCAGATTCCCTATCTGTTGTTCTCCTAGCCTTTTCTTAAATCATTTCAAAGAAATTGGAAATATATTGAACATGTCCTTTGGTAAGTTATTCCAATCCCTAACTCAACTTCCTATAAATGAATATTTGCCCCAATTTGTTCTCTTAAAATCTAACTTTATCTTCATATTGTGATCTTTCCTACTTTTAAAGACGCCACTCACACTTATTCGTCTACTAATGTCATTCCACGCCATCTCTCCACTGACAGCTTTGAACATACCACTTAGTCGAGCAGCTCGTCTACTTTCTCCCAATTCTTCCCAGCCCAAACTTTGCAACATTTTTGGAAATCACCCAGAACAAATCGAGCTGCTTTTCTTTGGATTTTTTCCAGTTCTTGAATTAGGTAATCCTGGTGAGGGTCCCATAAAATGGAACCATACTCTAGTTGGGGTCTTATCAGAGATTTATATGCCCTCTTCTTTACGTCCGTACTACAACCCCTAAACACCCTCATAAACATGTACAGAGATATGTACCCTTCATTTACAATCCCATTTATGTGATTACCCATATGAAGATCTTTCCTTATATTAACATCTAGATACTTACAATGATCCCCAAAAGGAATTTTCACCCAGTAATTAAAACTGACAGGACTTTTCCTATTTGTGAAACTCACAACCTGATTTTTAACCCCGTTTATCAACATACCATTGCCAGCTGTCCATCTCACAACATTATCAAGGTCACGTTGCAGTTGTTCACAATCTTGTAGCTTATTTATTACTCCAAACAGAATAACATCATCCGCAAAAAGCCTTACCTCTGATTCCAATTGTTTATTCATATCATTTATATATATAAGAAAACATAAAGGTCCAATAATACTGCCTTGAGGAATTCCCCTCTTAATTATTATAGGGTCAGATAAAGCTTCTCCAACTCTATTTCTATGAGATCTATTTTTAGAAATATAGCAACCCCTTCAGTCACTCTTTTGTCTAGTCAAATTGCACTCATTTTTGCCAGTAGTCTCCCATGATCCACTCTATCAAATGCTTGTCCTTTGACCTGCTGAATCCAGGATATCTGCTATACCTTGCTGGCATCCTACAAATTGAGCTTCCGTGGAATAACCTATCCTGAAACCGAACCGCCTCCTATCCAACCAACCAGTTATGAATTTCGCAAACATGTCTAATATAATCAGAAAGAGTGTCTTCTCAAACCTTACATACAACGCATATTATTATTATTATTATTATTATTATTATTATTATTATTATTATTATTATTATTATTATTATTATTATTATTATTATTATTATTATTATTATTCGTAACCTCGGAACTAATACGGATATAATTTTCTGTCCTACGTCCAGTCATCTTGTTTCCTAGGAATTAACCCACCGGGCGAGTTGGCCGTGTGCGTAGAGGCGCGCGCCTGTGAGCTTGCATCCGGGAGATCGTGGGTTCGAGCCCCACTGTCGGCAGCCCTGAAAATGGTTTTCCGAGGTTTCCCATTTTCACACCAGGCAAATGCTGGGGCTGTACCTTAATTAACGCCACGGCCGCTTCCTTCCAACTCCTAGGCCTTTCCCATCCCATCGTCGCCATAAGACCTATCTGTGTCGGTGCGACGTAAAGGAAGTACCAAAAAAAAAGGAATTAACCTGGTACCCTTCTTTGCTGTAGACAGAATGAACATCAGAATTATGAGCCTCTACGGAAATGGAAGTCTTGTTTCTATTTTTTTCTACGACTTCCTGATGGACGCACCAAGCTCATCTGTACCATTTCGAGTAGATATCCCTCTTTATATATCACAGTCATGACTAATGATGGTTTTCAAATTCAGAACCGTAAAAGCTTTACATGCCTACAAGAAATTATTACTTTCCAAATCTGTACATCTGAGTTCACTACTACATTATACTTGTTTCCCCGTGTCTGGATAATTAGAACGTTATCCAGTCCAAGCAGATGAGCTACTCGAATAAGTGATATTTTCCGAACTGTTAGTTGAAACATGGTGTGATATGTTATTAGTAGACGAATAAGCCTGCGTAGTGTTTTTAAAAGTAGGAATTATTATAATATGAAGAGGGAGTTGGAGTACAAACCACGACAAATATTCGTTTATAGGAATAGGAATTAGGAATTGACATAATTTACTTATCTATAAATTTCCAAGTTTTGAAATCTGCCACTGGGTGACACACCTAAATGCTGATCAGAGGTAAATTCCAAACTCTTTTGTAATATATATTTGACATGCGGAACTTTCTCTCCCTCTCTCTTTCTGTGTGTCTTATTATATGATTATAAGACGTATTGTATGTTTGAAATACTTTGTCCACTGGACAACCTCCAGCTAAAGGAAGCTGAATGGCATATGGTGTTAAAAATAAATTCAAACTTTCTCAAATGCGGACATTGTCAAGAATGTTTCTACTTCTATCACGGATTGTTGCGAACCTTTATGAGTATTGTGTTTTATAAGTTAGTAACTTGTAGTTCACTACTAGATATCGTCGTTGCCGCGACAAAACCTCCTATGTGAAATATTTTAGCTTAGAACTTTGGCCGGTAAGGTTTTGTCATCTAAGGTGCAATATTGTGTGAATATGGTCAAGGCATTCTCGCTCTTCATAATGTATGTGCTGCGGGTCAGTATATATACAAAAATATTATCACATAGGAGGTTTTGTCCCGGCAACGACGATATGTTCTAATTTCCTCCCAAATTAAATATCGATGGCCTAGAATGAAAACCTCTTATCTCACAAAGTTCTTCCTATCCATTATTTCCCTTAAGACTGGTTACGCCTCCCAGCCACACATGAATATGCAGTTCATCAGAACAATGTTCGTTGTGTTCTTTATTCCTATGCCGACGTGTGAAGGAAAATGGACCTTACCGTACCGAACTATAGGAAAGTATGTTTGCGTGACATATTTCCTAACTCCTAGAGTATAATTTTTATAAGGTTCATTTTCCTTTATGTGTCAGCATAGGAAAATAAACCCAACGAACATTGTTCTGATGGACTGCATAAGCATGTGTGGCTGGGAGGCGTGACCAGTCTTAAGGGAAATAATGGATAGGAAGAACTTTTTGAGATACGACGTATTCAATCTAGGCCATCGATATGAATATCTCTAAACAAGCAACCCTATTAACACAATGAATGCCAAGGTCTGGGTCGTAAAACTTTCCCCGGGGCCAAATGTATTTTTAAAGTGATTTGTGTTATTTTGCTATTATGGATTACTACCTTGAATTGCATTTTCGCCTGCAACAGTTATACAGAATTATTTTCATGATTTTCACTGTGATGCACCTGTGAATGACGTGGCCCTGTGTTAATTTGGAGGCCTTGTATTACATATGGCGGCCATGTCATTCATATATGAATGACACTTTTTAATGTTCTCTTCTTTTCATATTTTCAGAATGAATTAAAATGTGTTAAAAATGAGTAAGAGATGTCACACAGAAAGGCTATCTGAGGTAGGATTGAGGCGAGAAAACATGCAAAGATGGTTTTCACCTATTGCAAGACATGTCCTGGCATACCTCAACTGTGTCTAGACTGTTTCAATTCTGTGCACCAGTGATTTCTGTACTGCAAAACGTTTATTCAGGGTGTTTCATATAACTAGACATTTTTATTTTTGAGCAAGAAACAGGGCAAGTTCAAGTACTACAAACATGAAAATAAACCATTACTAGAGACGTTTCTAGCTCAGCCTGCGTGCCCCCAGTTTGAACAATAATTTTAAAATGGTAAAATTTGTAAGTTTAGAGACGCCACTGGTCTTTACTATAATAATTCAGATAATTCAGAACAAGTGTGTTTGGATAAAATATTTTGTTCGTTTTTAACTAAAAAATAACAAATTTATTTGTGCATATTATGTTTACATTCAGCATGGTATACCCAATTCCATTACAGGTACGGCCAAACCAAGCACACCAAAATGTAACCCGTGGACCACACTTTAAGGCTACAATTTGATTTTACCGTAACGTCATTCGTATGCGTATGCCTGATACAGCTCATCTGCACGTCATTCATATATGGATGACGCTGCAGTAGCGGGAAGTTAAGTGTTATTCATTTATGAATGACGTGGCATTCAATGTGTTAAACTAAGTCTGTGCAGTGTTCACTGTTCTCAACTTCTCACATCCAACACGAATCCGCTATTTAAACTTAGCAGCTAGCTGCTTGTGTGTACGAATACTTGTATATCGTCCCTGTTCTGCCAAAACGGCGAATGTGACAATGCTCTTCCTATCCATTATTTCCCGTAAGACTTGTCACGCGTTCCAGCCACATATGGATATGCATTCCATCAGAACAATTTTCGTTGAGTTCATTTTCCTATGCGGGCGTGTAAAGGAAAATGAACCTTAAATATATCACAATCTAGGAGTGGGTAAATGCCATGCAAACACACATTCTTTCGGTATAGTACAGTAAAGTTCATTTTCCTTTACACACGCACATAGGAAACTGAACTCAACGAAAATTGTTCAGATGGACTGAATATCGATATATGAATTGAAGGCGTGACCAGTCCTAAGGGAAATAATGCATAGGAAGAGCATTGTAACATTCGCCGTTTTGGCAGAACAGGGACGATATGCTCTATTAAAAGTCATAATTCTTATTGGGTTGCTCAGTGTCTTAACTAGAAAGTTCCCTTGTCAGGCAATCTTCTTCATTGTCAAGGATTGCTGTTTCTAAATACCCTAAAATCAGCTGACATTGACGCGTGTTTCGGTTCATAAAATTACTGATCGACGATCCAACTTTAAGAATTCTGACAATATGACTTCGTTCAAACAGGTCTATCAAGGAGACCTCATGAAGATTCCCTACCAACTTCTTGCATTTTCATTACAAGTGCAGACCAAGGCAGGAACTTTCAAATTGCAAATCGCAACTCCCACTATGGAAATCGGATATTTAGAGAATGCTTCACAAGGCCAGCATTCCCACAACGAACGAGCAAATCCTCCGTTTAACAGGCTAGTGTTCTAACGGAGCGAATCCCGCGTCCATTGTGTTTTGGGTTGTTGTTTTGTATGATAGAAGAGTGGTATGCCCCAATCCTGTTTTTCATCACGTCCTTCCTGCACAAAGAAGATACCATTCGAATATATACAACTGTTTACCATCAGATAATCAACTATTTACGATAAAAATCCCTCACCCGTCCGAGAATCGAACTTGGGCCACCGAGGACCGAAGGCCAAGACGTTGAACGCTCACTCATGAAACCAGACAATACTTACCAGTCATAACGGCAAATATGAATGGCGAAAGATCTCAGTGATTAATTTCTTTATTAATGTTATTTAAATGGTTCACATGACGTTGGATCAGACGAGGTATTGGAATATTCACCAAAAATCTTTATATCAAGCTGGCTGTGCGCTTAAGTCGCGTAGCTATGTGTTTGCATTAGAGTTATAGTGGGATCGATTCCCACGGTCGGCAGCCCCAAATATGGTTTTCTGTGGTTACCCATTCTCACACTAGGCAAATGCTGGGGCTGTACTTTAATTAAGGCCACGGCCGCTACCTTCCTAACCTTAGACCTTTACCATTCTTCAGTCACCGAAAACCTTCAATGGGTTATTGCGACCTTAAACATGTAGCGAAAAAAGAAACATCTTTGTAATAGTGAAACTTTCTTAGCACAAGCGAGTTGCTGCATGGTTTGGCTCACGTAGCTGTCACCTTGCATTCGGAAGATAGTGGGTTCGAACTTCACTTCCGGCTACCAAGCAGATGGTTTTCCGTGGTTTCTCATTTTCAACGGGCAAATGCTAGGTCTGCACGTTCATTACGGCCACGTCACTTTCTTCCCTCTCCTAGCCGTTTCCTAACCCATCGCCGTCATAAGACCTATCTATGTCGGTGCGACATAAAGCTATTGTAAAGAGAAAAGAGAAAAAACAACTACCTTAGAGAGAACACAACAGATGGATTACATTCAATGAAAAATGTTAGGAATTTTAACTGTATCATAAACGCGTGAACGGACCTGTAAAGCAGGTTAGCTTCCAGTAGGAGCGAAAGAACAAAGAGATTTAAGCCCATACAATCGGTATCCTTTCTGTTATATGTGGTATTTAACTCGCAACATTCCCGTAACATTTGTTTGTGCAACATATGAGGACTCTAAAAATAGTTACTTTTAGTGATCTCTTGCCAAACCAGGACGATCAATCGGTGTTTTGTATGTAGTGTGGTATTTGGTAGCGACTGAATGAAATCTCATGTATCTTCACTCTACGTTCCCTGCTTGCCAATTATCCAGCAACACAACCTGGTAACTGGTACTACAACTGAGTAACACGTCCCTCTGATTATATCCTCACTGTAGTCGGAGGGAGGTTTATAAATAGAAACACTCCAATACTCGCTTCCACAATAATACCAACAACACACGAAATTGAATGGATATTTGAGCGGGAAGGGAGGATCTAAAACTATTACTTAGATTTTGAAAAAAAAAAATCTTCCCCTCTAGGGTCGATTTTTTCTTCGGACTCAGCGAGGGATCCCACCTCTACCGCCTCAAGGGTAGTGTCCTGGAGCTTCAGATTTTGGATCGGGGATACAACTGAGGCGGATGACCAGTACCTCGCCCAGGCGGCCTCACCTGTTATGCTGAACAGGGGCCTTGCGCGGGGATGGGAAGATTGGAAGGGATAGACAAGGAAGAGGCAAGGAAGCGGCCGTGGCCTTAAGATAGGTACCATCCCGGCATTTGCCTGGAGGAGAAGTGGGAAACCACGGAAAACCACTTCAAGGATGGCTGAGATAGGAATCGAACCCACCTCTACTCAGTTGAGCTCCCGAGACTGAGTGGACTCTCTACCAACCCTCGTACCACGTTTCAAATTTTATGGCAGAGCCGGGAATCGAACGCGGACTTCCGGGGGTAGCAGGTAATCACACTTACCAGTACACCACAAATACAGAGAGGGTCTCGGCCCACGAGCAGCCACGGCTAGTCCGTGGTCCAACAGCTCTCTAATCCGGCATAGAAGGGGTGGCCACGGCTCTACCGTGGCTCTACGCCTCTGTATTCGGGAGACGGAGAGAGGCTGGTCCTCACCGTCGGCCATCCTGAGAATACCAGTAGTTTCTCGTTGTTTCCCATTCTCCTATATTAAGGCGAATACCGGGACAGTTCCTGATATAGGCCACGGCCACCAACCATCTCACCTTCATCTCCTTCTCCGATACAAATCTTCCGGTCTGAGAGAGGGCATCACCGTCCAGAAGGCCCGCCTCCTCCTTCAGGAGTAGTAGTAGTAGTAGTAGCAGTAGCCTACGTATGAAGCATACGTTCCAGTCAAGCGAGAAAGTGAACACATTCAGAACGGCACATGAGTAACGTTCAACTGAGACTAGTAAGCACTCCTCCCATCATTCAACGAAATGTTGATCGGAGTACGGTATTAAAAAGAGTCACTGCACTACAATCGCAAGAAAAACCGACCTTAAAAATATTCGTGTTTCACTAATACTGCGCTCGATGTTAATAGGCATGGTTGTACTTTTCTACATTTACACATGCAAAGAAAACTAACATGTTACAATTTTCGTATTACGATGTACAAATAAATATACGGGGTTGAAGCGTGTAAGCTGAGATATACAATTTCCTGGATGCGCATGGCAGAATTTTCATTAGGGAAAGTAAACTCCCTGTTTTTCAGTAAAATGTAAGATATTAACAAGGGTTATGCGCGACTGATGCTTGGAATCAAGAGTGTCAACTCCATCGACTCCGAACACCGGGGTAGGTTTGTATGAAGCCTCGCTACTTCGAGCTAACCGGACACTCTTTGCGCAGCCGCGCGTACGGCAAAGCATGGAAATATGACATGAATAATACGATGCATGTTTATGTTCATCTTCCCCGTGGATTTTTAAAATGTTGTAGAATGAAGTATCGTTAACGAAGACGATGAGCGTGACGGTATAGTATAAATACGAGTCAGGTTAGAAAGTGTCGGCAAACGGGCATTTAATTTCATGTCTTTAATTGTCGACATCAGGACAATAGTAAAGAGATATCGATGGTAAATCATTAAAAAATTAACATGGCCCAAACCATGAAACAAATGTAACGCCGTGAAAAATAAACAACTTTCTAACATAGATAAAATCATTAAAGTAAACATAGTGAATTAAAGATTAAACAAATACCCCAGTGTTGACTCCCATACCGGTTGGTGGATATATTCTTCTTCTTCTTCTTCTTCTTCTTCTTCTTCTTCTTCTTCTTCTTCGGTGGACCTTTTTTGAGAC
Organism: Anabrus simplex; assembly: GCF_040414725.1. NCBI lineage: Eukaryota > Metazoa > Arthropoda > Insecta > Orthoptera > Tettigoniidae > Anabrus > Anabrus simplex. The sequence goes on along the minus strand of NC_090265.1, from coordinate 297,242,014 downwards.
AGGTATCAACTGGACATCTTCCATGATTCTCTGCCCTGAGCATCTTGCTTAAGTTGTTCAGAGAATCTCCTTTGTTTGACATCTGTTAATATTCCAAATCTCCAATAAATGAAACCGCGTCAACGAACACCATGAATTTCATCCCATGAATGAGTGTTACTTGAATGAGCCATACGGATGACGCCCAAATTATCATTCACACGCGTTTCACAGGGATAGTAAGACTCTTCCAGGCTATGAATAATATAAGATTCTTCTCCTTATTCTTATTCTTCTACCAAATTTTTCACGTTCTGGTGAGGTCACAGGTGCAGACTATGTATTATTTGTAGCGTAATATTTTTCACTGCGAGTGTTGCTGTTACCTGGAAGCAATTGAACTGGTTTTATGCTTGTAGTAAATATCTAATATGTCCAAATTGGCGAATATTTAAGACTGTTTGATACTATTCATTAAGCATATATTATTATTATTATTATTATTATTATTATTATTATTATTATTATTATTATTGTTCCGGGATATCTTTGGAACAGCAGAGGTGAAAGAAGGTGCTGGGATTAATGGGTCTAACTACAGAGTCAAAGTTAATAAATTTTAACAAAGGTTATATTTTCCAGAAAACAATAGAAATTTGATAGCTTTTCACTTTAGGGAAATTGCAAAGACATAGCAATCTAAAAACAAAACTTAGAAGGATCCAAGAATTTTAACTCTCTTGGGCTACAAGCCCCTAGTTTTACAATTTCGAGCTCCTAGCTCAACGCCCAAATTTGTTCAAGGGCAGAAATCCCCTAATAACATGGAGCACTTGCTCCCACTTTACAATGTCAAGCCTCCCAGAGGCATTCTTACAACACTAGAAAAGAGCTGACACGCTGTCAGTTTTTCAAGCCTATTCAAGGCAATATCAGACTTTACAACTACTTGCCATCAAGGCACAACTTACACAAATGAAACGGGGGTATCTCGTACCCAACCTACTGGGCCTTAGCAGAAAAAGAACAGGTTAAGTAAATGGCCCGAAACACCAAGTTGAATGGAGGCGTGTACTTGCACTCCTAAATATGCATTCTTAAAAACTAAAAGGCACTAGGCCGATGAAACAGGGGCTATTCCCAAACTATGGAGGTGACTCGTATAATAATAATTTAAGATATTACAGAAAGGAAGAAAACCAGTTACAAAACGTAGTCACCTCAAACCAATATGAAGGGGAGCTCGAGAGCGTAAATCACTCTCTATCTCCGAATTACAGTTGCAGATTTTATAAAGTTTTTACATAAGCCGGCAGAAAATTCCATTTTTAGAAAAGTAGGTTACATGGTAAAAGTTTCGGACCTTTCCCGCGGGTTAAACTGCTGAGCTAGCAAGAAATAAAGATGTTAAACGGCCATTACCTTACTGAAGAACTGCTGCCTGATGAAAAAGGCACCACCAGTCTCCTGCTTCACATACACACACTCAGTTAGATGTTGATCAAATGGCCAAGAGACGTGAAAATCCGCAGTTTATAAACCCTCGGGGAGCGTTCGAGACCTTTCATGAATAATTAAGCCACACCCTCTCAATTTATTGGTAGATGAAAAAGTTACACACAAAATCGAAGAAGAAGCCAGTGATTGGTTAGAAATTAATTACAGAAATTCTGGAATGGCTAAATTCAAAACTGGCGGAAAGATAAGATAAATATTGCCAACCCACAAATGAATGAACGAAATTTAGTAAAGAGAAAACTTATGAATACAAAATTTCTTCAAAAAGTTCTTTCATTTCGCACCAGGGTGCACGATCATAGTTTTTTAGTGACATCTGTTGTAAAAAGTTTAAACTTCTTGATAAATGGTAACCGAAACATGTTGAAATTCACACAGTCCTGGAGGCTTTACAATCACAAAATTACGGTAGTGACATCTTCTGAGTAAAAGTTTAAGTGGATCTAATTCCAAGTTCTGTGTTTCTCCTGTAGAAAAGTTCCAATTGGCGCAAGATTTAAATGTGCGGTGTAGAAGTGTACCGCCCGTTACAATTATTATTATTATTATTATTATTAATAATAATAATATTTTCTATTTGCTTTATGTCGCACCGACACAGATACGTCTTATGGTGACGATGGGATGGGAAAGGCCTAGGAATGAGAAGGAAGCGGCCGTGGCCTTAATTAAGGTAGAGCCTCAGCATATTATTATTATTATTATTATTATTATTATTATTATTATTATTATTATTATTATCTACATAAATAAAATCCTAACGAACGTGTGTCTGTACATTGACTATTTTGGCGAAACTTCCGTGTCGATTCCAAAGGCAGCAGTCGCGACTCCGTTTGCAACATATCCCTTGTATTTACATACTTCAACAAGTATGCTTGGTTTTTCACAGTGTTGTAATGCTATGTGACTTTCAATGTTCATTGATTTTCTGAAAATAGTATTAAAAATTATAATAGCCATCCTCTAAATAGCGAGCGAGTTTCATCACCATTGAAGACACAGATATTTACTATCCGAGTACAACAACACTGCAAATGTCTTGCATTTATCGTACCACAAGTTATCAGGGGTTACAAAGGGAGAGACGTGGAACTACAAGTATAATACTAAGTAGTTCCGAAAACAGAAGAGAGATTACGCTAGTGCATGAACAGAGTCGGCACTTCCAATAAATAATCTAACCGTTGTTATTCCCGGTAAATACGATGGTATTTTTGATGAGTATGTGATTATTAAACTCAAGCAATAACAAACCACAGCTTATCGGCCTTACTCATTATACTGTATTAGGAATACTAGCAGGTACCCACGACTTCACCTGCGTTTATTAATTCGATAGTTAGATATTTAAAAGTAATATCTTTAAAAGCGAAATGAAAACATTATATTCATTAACACGGAATTTTCATAAATTTTATGAATTGTATTACTTTAGCTTAAACTTATATTGATACTTTCGCTGCTTAAGATACCGGGATGGTGGTAGTGGTGGAAAAACTTTTCAGGATATCGATATATCGGATTTTTCGATACATCGGTATTAAAATATCGATGCCATTGATATATAGGTCTTCAAAATATCGATATATCGACGATTTATAGGTTTTAAAATATTGGTGCTATTATCCATTATTGTAAGACTGAAGACTCTTCAATGAAATGAACGCGTAATAGACAACTAAGTTAAATAGGCCTACTTTCTGCTTAATAGGTCTGAAAATACATTAATTATTTATAAAACACGGTAATCTCGTAAATGGTTAAAAATGAAATCCCAGTTGCCTGGCTACAATAAGGGACCTAAATGTTTTGTAAAATAACAATGAAAATGTCTTAATATCTCCAAATGATTGCCGGATAGATGGCTGGATAGCTGTAGACGTACTCGGTGAGGAGAACTTTGCCTTGATCTCCGATGTAGTGGATGCAGTGAACCCCCCACTAGCAGTTCCCAGTGATGGTACAGACACAGACGCTGTTAAGGAAGTTGTAGGAGGGGCTTTCAGCCTCAGCAGATTTTAATGAACAATTTACTGCTCCCTGTCACTGACTTTAGCATTCATTTCGTGCTTGAAGTTCCTATAACAGGCGACGTATGTAGTATTTCACGTTTTAATGTATGTATCTTCAAATGAGCCTTCATATTTGTGGTATTGCCGGATTATTTCAAAATTTTGGCACACGTATTACACTTCAGTTTTATTGATTTTTGTGAAATATCTCCATAAATCACTTTTATTTGGAGCCATTTATGAAAATTCTTCGTCTAAACTATATTACCACTAAAGTATGTAAACGTATGAATCACTTAAAACAACACTATGAGGTATGAACAGCCACATAACACCAATATTTTAAAACCGATAAATCGTCGATACATCGATATTTTGAAGACCTATTTATCAATGGCATCGATATTTTAATACCGATGTATCGAAAATCCGATATATTGATATCCTGAAAAGTTTTTTCACCACTACCACCATCCCGGTATCTTAAGCAGTGAAAGTAGCAATATAAATTTAAGCTAAAGTAATACAATTCATAAAATTCATGAAAATTCCGTGTTAATGAATATAATGTTTACATTTCGCTTTTAAAGATATTACTTTTAAATATCTAACTATCGAATTAATAAACGCAGGTGAAGTCGTGGGTACCTGCTAGTATTCCTAATACAGTATAATGAGTAAGGCCGATAAGCTGTGGTTTGTTATTGCTTGAGTTTAATAATCACATACTCATCAAAAATACAATCATATTTACCGGCAATATATTGGGCAAAAAATATCGATATCCAAAATATATCGGATCTCAAAATGTCGATATATTGATATTTCCCTCTCAAAATATCAATATTTCCGATATATCGATATTCGTTTGCCATCTCTAGACGGTGGATGGTACGAATAACATTAAAACAGTACAAAAGGCCATATTGTATAACAAATATTTTCATGGCTTCAGGGAAAACAATATTAAGCGTCCTTCCATTTGGAGCTAAGGTGTATAGATTATTTGCCTTACAAACTCTTCAAAAAACCCATGTACAGTTGACCATGTGAGAAACACGGTTTCCCTAGATTGAGTCCTACAGCTGTAAGTGATTGCCCTTGTGCCTTACTGATGCACACAGTGAAAGTCAAACGGAATGGGAAATGCAGACCTCTAAATTTAAATAGTATATCCGAATGGATAACCTGAATCCGAGGAATGAATGCTATTTCTCCCGCGGCATATCCAGTCATGGTGGTGGCTTCATTAATATCCGGCATGAGTTTTTTGAATGAGTGTCGTGGTCCACTGCAGTGGGGTAGAGGATTAATATTCCTCAGAAGGATAATCAGAGCTACATTCTTCCGCTACAGGATGTTCGAAGGTACTCCAGGTGACGCCAAGTTATTCAAAAGCTCTGTCGTACAGTTGACAGCCTCATCTGCATTACGTACCGCGTGTCGATGGACTTGTAAATTTGTAGAACACCGGGTAGTTCTTGTAAAAAGTTGCTTGTTGTAGACGTTGACAACTTATTTTCTATTTATAAAGCATACCCCTCATAAAATATAATTTATTGTGTAGAGTAAGTAAATATTTTGAGGTGCCGATAAACTGTATATTGCGTCCGATCAATAGGGCCTACATGCAAACAGAACACATATAATTATTTTGTTACAACATAAGTTATATTGAAAATTACCTGGGTATCTGTCCTCTGGAAATAAAATAAGAACCACTGTTCCCCTAATACTCAAATAAACGTTCACCCTTCATTGACCTTCACGGCCTATGACAACCACAAAGTTTCGGTCGTTGTAGGGCATACACTGATTGTTCGCCCGCTCGCCCACCCCCCTCTTATATGCTATGTGCCCGCGGGACGAAAATCCCAGCGTGAGTACCTCTGCTCTCTACATTTAACAGGAGGCCCTGAGTGATTGAAATCAAGGTTAGAAGAAGGAGTCAAATCTGCTTTTTTGTTGCTTGCTTTTTTGCTGCTTTTTTTTTCCAGAGAATGTACTTAAGGTAAGAGAGGAATTTGCTTTCAGTAAGCATCTGTTGACAGCAAAATTGTTAAATTTCTTTTTCAACATCATAGACCCTACCATAAAGTTTGAGGTTCATATCAATCAACCTGAGGAAGGTACTACAAAGATGAAGAATATCTATGCACCTACTGTCGAATAATTTTGAGAAAAGTATCACTTTACATATATATCAGTCACTAGTTTGATGATTGGAGAGAGAGGCACCATCCCAAAACTTCTTGCAGACTTTTGGAAGTGGTTTAGACTTCCAAAACGCTTCGTCACTCCCTTTATAATTAGCCCACTAAAAAGATCAATTTCCATTTTAAGGGAACACGCATATATGAACCTTAATTTGTACAACTTGTTTCTTTTCTTTCTTTCTTCAACGATTCAGTTTCTGAAATGACTAGCTTGACGCGTAATAATACATTTCGATGGTGAACTTTTTCTCCGTGGCAGCCTCTAATGCTGTAATTTGATATACTGTAAATAAAATACAGAAGACTAATGATCGTGTGATATATACACATAACAGGATAGTTTTTACCGAGTGTCTTCATTGTCAAACAGATTAAACAGTATTTGAAACTTATTGTCTTTATTTCATTTTACGTGCAAGGACGGTTATGAAAGTGTTAGTAACGTTCAAAGTCCATTGAAATGCACTGAGTACAAGGAGCACCTTTAATAAACCAGTAATACGTTCACTGTAAACGTTTCTTGGTCGTAAGTATCACCTGCCCTGAAATAAAATTGTGTCCTAATGAGCTGCAGTGGGAGAGAAATTCCGCTGTGCACGCTCATTTCATTAATAGAAGCTGTTTCAAAGTACCCGGTACAACTAGTGTGAGCCAGGTTGGGCTGAAGCGGCCGTCTGATGGGGTGAGTCTGATCGGACCGTCAGACTTGATCGGGCTAGAAAGTCAGTGAGCTGGCTCTGTACAGCACTCTGCTGTAAATACAACGTCTCTCCAGAAATGGTCTGGACTGTATTCGTTATAATTCACTGAGACCGTACAATGAATTTAAGAACAGAGTTAATCCAATATTCTCAAAACGGGATACGGGAGAAGAATGTCTCAATGTTTATGTATGCAGGGACGACACTTAATTTAATTAAATTTTATTCGTGAGCATATGCCTTACAGAAATTACTGAGTATGACAGATCACTGTCTTCAACGTACCTCTTCGTTGGCTATTTATTTTTGAGACATAAATATTTTACGGGAACTGCGGGTTATTCGGCTGTGACATATAGCGTGCACTGGTAACAAGGCTTATTTTATAGAGCTATTTATATATTAAATTGAGACAGAGTCTTTTGAAGGTCGTTGCATTACTGGAGTATTTTTCTTCGTTATTGATTGGAAAGTGACTAAACTGGGGCTAGGAATATAACATAATCTAAGACATATTCTGATCAGTATCTAAAAATCGTTAGAGAAGAATCCTTCATAGCTTCCACTCATGCACAAGTTTGCGTTCCAAGAGTCGCTTGGGCGGAAGTTATTTGGTTCATTACTTACCGAGTTAAAGACTTGGCTAAACACTGTAATCCACCATAGAGACAGTTTAGATTTAAAGCAGAACAATCCCACTGCGGGATGTCTGCGAGTGGTACAATTACCGGCCTCCCTCCATGAACACGGCACAGTAAATAGGGACTTGCAGAAAAAGATGTGTTCATTTCGAAGACATTCGAATGTGCGGATAGGTAAATTATTCACGCGAAAGCCAATCGACATCCAGTACGTGCTTGCGGCTATAATGATCTGTATTGGTCATGTTTTGGCCGGCCCCGTGGTGTAGGGGTAGCGTGTCTGCCACTTACCCGGTGACCCCGGGTTCGATTCCCGGCCAGGTCAGGGATCACTTTTAAGTGATTCAGTCTGTCGAAACACGAGATAAAACACCAGAACACTATAACGATATGTAAACAAGACACATTTAATATCGAATAGCATGCTTCATTCCACAAGAACATCCTCAGATTACATCAAATCACTTCCCGCTTATATACTCTATATACAATATCGTTTGCGTTGCATAAACTTGTCAATGATTATGAGTTGGTTTCAGTCCAGCGGTTGTCGCTTATGGTAACGGACGTGAAGCTGCTTGCAAGATATGCGCAGGAAACTTCGTCAATAACGGATTTTTTCTTATTACCAATTTATAATCCGCCTCTGTGGTGTAGTGGTTAGCGTGATTAGCTGCCACCCCCAGAGGTCCGGGTTCGATTTCCGGCTCTGCCACGAAATTTGAAAAGTGGTACGAGGGCTGGAACGGGATCCACTCAGCATCGGGAGGTCAACTGAGTAGAGGTGGGTTCGATTCCCACCTCAGCGATCCTGGAAGTGGTTTTCCGTGCTTTCCCACTTCTCCTCCAGGCAAATGCCGGGATTGTACCTAACTTAAGGCCACGGCCGCTTCCTTCCCTCTTCCTTGTCTATCCCATCCAATCTTCCCATCCCTCCACAAGGCCCCTGTACAGCGTAGCCGGTGAGGCCGCCTGGGCGAGGTACTGGTCATCCTCCCCAGTTGTATCCCTCGACCCGGAGTCTGAAGCTCCAGGGCACTGCCCTTGAGGCGGTAGAGGTGGGATCCCTCGCTGAGTCCGAGGGAAAAACCGACCGTGGAGGGAAAATAGATTAAGAAGAAGAAGAAGAAGAAGTCCAATTTACAATCAATGACAATTTTACGTAACATAAAAATATTGCGCATTTATACGCATGGTTAAAAGTGGTTTGAGAGAATCTGTGAACGGTCTTGTAGAACGGAACATTACATCAGTCAATATCAGGTGTTCTTTTTACAGGTATATCATTCTAGTGTTATATTCCGTGATTTGACACAAATAACGTTCCATGGCTAAATGGTTAGCGTGCTGGTCTTTGGTCACTGCGGTCCCGGGTTCGATTTCCGGCAGGGTCGGGAATTTTAACCTTAATTGGTTAATTTCACTGGCACGGGAGCAGGGTGTATGTGTCGTCTTCATCATCATTTTATCCTCGTCACTGAGTCGACATTTAAAGGAATGTATTCCCTCTTAATAAATCTCCATGTCCGCCTATGTGGTGTAGTGGTTAGTGTGATTAGCTGCCACCCTTGGAGGCCCGGGTTCGATTCCCGGCTCTGCCACGAAATTTGGAAAGTGGTACGAGGGATGGAACGGGGTCCACTCAGCCTCGGGAGGTCAACTGAGTAGAGGTGGGTTCGATTCCCACCGCAGCCATCCTGGAAGTGGTTTTCCGTGGTTTCCCACTTCTCCTCCAGGCAAATGCCGGGATGGTATCTAACTTAAGACCACGGCAACTTCCTTCCTCTTCCTTGTCTATCCCTTCCAATCTTCCCATCCCCCGCAAGGCCCCTATTCAGCATAGCAGGTGAGGCCGCCTGGGCGAGGTACTGGTCATCCTCCACCGTTGTATCCCACGACCCAGAGTCTGAAGCTCCAGGACACTGCCCTTGAGGCGGTAGAGGTGGGATCCCTCGCTGAGTCCGAGGGAAAACCAACCCTGGAGGGTAAGCAGATTAAGAAAGAGTAAATCTCCATAAGTGTCAAATTTGCTTACTAAAATATTTTTCAAACTTATGGAACATATGAATTGCCTTATTCACTTAAATTTAACTTACAAACATGCTGAACATGGTTCAGTTTTAGTTCTAGGAAGAATATACTTTTACTTTTGTTATTAATTTACGGGATTTTAGCTCATTTGTTTATGAATTAATTCTCTCTACTTCTGGTTTCCCAAAACATCTATTTCTTCTTCTTCTTCTTCTTCTTCTTCTTCTTCTTCTTCTCCTCAATTAACTGTTAGGCGTCCACCGCAGAACGTAGGCATTTTTCCCAGATTTTAATCATGCAGTACGATTTCTGTTGTCCGTCAAGCCGTCTCTTCTGTGGTCATCCTAGGTTCCTTTTACGTTTTCGTGATGTACATGTCCAATCCACGGCCAATAAAATATTCGTAGCTCTCTCCAGGACGTCATTGACCTGCTTTCCCTTTTTATGAATATACTCTACTTTATTTGTAACTAACTGACACACACATTGTATGACGTACACAAAGAATCAATAAAATAAACAATCTTTAACAAATACATTTTACAGCCTTCGCTTTGTAAAAATGTCATAATTCCAAAATTAAATCGACCCAGCAAGTGAAAAATAAAAATATATTTAATTCAGATATAAAATTCATTTTAGTAGGAGCATTTAAAAAAATGTCTGTTAGTGAAATCCAACCCTTATATAGATTGCCTCCAAAGGCTGCGTCGAATTGCCGCTGTCGGAAAAGTCCCCTTTAGTCCTTTATCAGATGACCCAGAAAGCGGTCAGGGTAATAGTTCATACATACTTACATACAGTATGAAGAGTATTCGAATACCAACCATTTTTAACAAAAACACTATAAACTGTTTTGGCCATGTATATACGTGTAGCAAATATATATTAAAATGTGCCGTCATATATAAACGTTATATAATTACAGAAATTAAAGTAAATACTGTATTTCCATCATTACAAAAAATATTTTGAGTATGAATTCAAAGCATTGGCACAATAAGTATTCGAACAGTCTCAATTCACTGGAAATTTCGGAGTCTGAAATCCACACGGCAATGGTAATATCACGTTCAGTAGTTATTGGGATAGCCTTTGGACTGGATAAGAGCATGGAGTCGTCTTGGCAATGAGTTCACCAAATTCGACGCGGTAGCAGCGGGATCTTGCTCTGTTCTGCTGCAAGTGCATGTTTTAGATCTGCTTTGGAAGAAATTTGTCGAATAGGAATTATTTTCTCAAGATAATCCCAGAGGTGTCCAATGGGATTTACATCTGGAGACTGCGGGGTGGTTTCAAGGTACTTGGGTGTTTTGTACAGGATCCGTATACTTGTATTTCAAGCTGTTAACTTACAGTCGTTATCCGTCGTGAATATAAAATTGTCTTTAAAGCCAATTTTTTTGCACTAGGAAGGAGATGAATCTTTAGTACATTAATGTAGTAGTTAGTGGTGGTGTATGTTTCCTTCAATAAATGCAGTGCTCCCATACCTGTCGCACTCATACATCAGAACGGAGCCTCAACCGTGTTTTACTGAATGAAAGAGGTTTCTCCTTCTTCAGTTTTGTATTGCATCTCCTATCAGATGTAAAAAAGTTAAATTTTCTCTCATTAGTAAAAATAACCCTATTGTACGAGTCCATGGGGGGGAGGGAGTTTACAAATGATTTTGCAAACTCCATCCAGTTCATCATGTTGATCTCACTGACGTAATACATCTTACGGGCAACTCTTCCATTGTAGTCGCTGTTTCTAAGGAAATTGCGAACCGTGCTGTGACACACATTTACGTTCAAATCTCATTTCAGCTCCGCTCTGTTACTTGGGTGCACTGGTTTTCGATTAACGTTTGATTTCTCTTACTATAGTTCTGCCATCAGCGCCACTTAATTTTCTTGGCCGTCTAGTTCATGGAAAATTTTACAAGTATTTCGTTTACCGAACCTGTCAATAACGTTATGGGTTTTTGTTACAGATCTATGTACAATCCCAGAAATGTCTCGCAATGATTTGCACTGGTTGCGTAATTTAATAATTACATTTGTTTCTTCCAAAGTAGTTTTTCCGCCTTTCGATTACTTTTGGAGGGACGTTCTCTTTAACACGCTAACAGAGCAGCAACTGAAACATCAGACAGGTAGAAGGACATGTGCGTAACACTGGAACGTTGACAAAAGCCATAATGGAGTAAAGTGTGAAGAAACATGAACAACATTTTACTGTTCGAATACTTTTTTCGCACGTATAGTGGTGTAGATATGAATTTGTATTTCTTATTTCGCGGCCAGGATAATATTCCTGCTTAGTTATCCGTAAGAGCCTCCGTAGCTCAAGCAGCAGTGCACCGGCCTTTCTCCGCTGGGTCCCGTAGTTTCAAATCCATGTGAAATTTGTGCTGGACAAAGCGGGGACAAGTATGTTCTGTTCTTCTCCGGGTACTCCGGTTTTCCCTGTCATCATTCATTCTAGCAACGCTCTCCAATATCACGTCATTTCATCTGTCAGTCATTGCCCCAGAGAAGTGCAACAGACTTCGGCAACCGGCACAATTCCTATCCTCGCCGCTAGATGGGGGAGTCATTCATTCAATCCCTAACCCGGTAGAATGACTGGAAACAGGCTGTGGACTACTTTTTATTAACCGTTAAATACATCTGCCTATTTAGAGGAATATAACAATATAATTTAATAGTATGGTGGCTAAAATTATCGATGAAAAGCAGCCCAAAGAGGTTGATACATAAAATAAAAGGCACTATGAGCTTTGCTTTCGTGACTTGGTACACAAGTATAAAATTAATAACTGCGAAGTTATTGGTATGTTGTTTGGTGAGCGCTGAATAATCACAAATTTCTCTGTGAATATTTTCAAAAGACTTCAACTGCCTACTAATGTTCGGCAAGATATGTCAACTGCGATTTTGGGAGATTAACTCCAAATCTGTGTGACTTAAAATTAATTTGAATATGGATGGCTTACTTCTAAAACCTCGTATCTCCCTATTCACTTTCTACCCATTTTCTTCCTTAAGACTGGTCACGCCTCCCAGCCACAATTGGATGCATAGTCCATCAGAACAATTTTCATTGTGTTCATTTTCCTATGGTTATGTGTAAAGGAAAATGAACCTTAAATACGTTAAACTGTAGGAGTGTTTAAATTCGCCATGTAAACAACATCCCTACAACACTGTATGGTAAGGTCCATTTTCCTTTACACGTCTCCACAGGAAAATGAACACAACGAAAAAGGTTCTGATGGACTGCATATAAATATATGACTAGGAGCCGTAACCAGTGTTAAGGAATGTAATGGGTAGGAATAACATTGTAACATACGAGGTTTTAGAAGTAAGCCGACGATATATAGAATCCATTAGCGGGTTGATGTCCGGAAATTATTAAATATTGCAACATTTTAAAACATTCAAATAAAAATGGTTGAAATACTAGTTGATACCCGGCGTGCGCTACTACACCTCAATAAATAAAACGTGTTGTAATTAATTCTACATTATGAATTTTTATTAACATTCTTCTTCATTACTTTTCTCTTGACTATTCTTAATATATTTCTTATTACATTTAATTATAATTTCACTTACAAAACAAATAATTACTTTAAATACGTTCTTTCTTTTAGATTTCTATGTCTATTAATTTGAACAAACTATTTCTACATGATGCCTTTGCTGGCGGGATGTAGTGTTTACAGTGTACTATGTCTTCTGATATGGGTTAGGATAAATTTGTTGCTTTCACTGACCTGTCTCAGTGTCCTAGGCTTTGACAATATGAATGTGACTGAGTTATGAGCGATGCTAGTAATACCATTCCTTATGCAGCCAAACCTGCTAAGAATGTAGTGAAAATATCACTCAAAAGGTCGGTAGGTACATGCATTTCAGTGGGCTTGGCAGACTGATATAAAATAGCAACTTCTGGCTCGGTGAGGAAAGCAACGAGAAACTACCTTACACCTCATTTCCCTAGTACGCCTCTTCAGTGATGCCTAGGCTATCTATGACAGCTGTTCGCGAAACTGTGGAGGATCAAATCATCCTTCGGGCTGAATACCCAACATTCATACATTTCTATATGCTCACATAAATTTGCATGATACTCATTGCAACGCGAGTGGATACGTGACATTGTTTATCCATCTGGTGCAAAATTGAACAGATTCCTCGACAATGTGTAGCCGAGTTACACGAAAATACATCTCGAACACGGCATGTTGGATTGCTATTTCCAAATAACAGCTAATGAGTTGCAGCTTTACATGAACCTCCTAGCAAGAATGGTACTACGAAAAACATGGCGGCGTTTGCCCTTCCTCCTCTATACAGCGTTTCTTACCGGACTGTCAAGATACAGAGTAAGTCGCTGTCGACTAGCGACAATATACCCATCTAGGTCGATCCAAATCTTGGCGCGGCTTTGTAATTAATTGAACTACATAAAATAAATAAAATTCCGTTGAATCTTTAAGAAATGCAAGATTTTTCCTGTACTATTGAGACGATTTGGAAGATTTTGATACACTTTAAAGCCCCTCTGGTTTAAGAGCTTGAGTTTTGTGAAACAAGCACGTTAGCGTTATATATACAGATATTTTCTTATTGTCCTTATGGATTGCTCAGTAGGCTGAAGGTTTTTGGTTCGCTAGTATCATGACAGCTATCCTAAGTGGATTTTCTCTTTCTACTTGAGATGTATCGCCCTTACAGAACAAATCGTTAATATTCGAATACTTCTTACACTCGCTGAACTGTAGGATTCTTTTTTTTTTTTTTGCCAGAACAGTTGTAGTCAGTGGCAGCAGGTAGAAACTACAGGATTGCATCCCTTTCCCTGTTCAATTGTCGTGAACCGTCAAGTTGCAGGATTGTTAGAAAAGCTTTCCAGTCTCTGTTTTTTATTCTTTATTTTTTATGATTTTTGACATCCATTTCAGTATTACAGCAGCATTTACGCACGTAGTAATCCGGTAAACCAATATATCTGTAGAATTACGCAGAGTACAAGTGTAATCCACTAGGTGATAATATCTTCTCAATTTTTTGCATTTAGGGATAATCTCTAGCTCTATACCGGCACTCGCGCTTCTCTGGATAACAATTGGTTGCATATATTCTTCGGATTTTTTGTCGATTCCTGGTAGTGTTCATTTATATTTTAAATTTATTTGAATGGTCGGTTCGAAATTTATACTTTAAAGCTGGAAGTTGACTTTTCAGTTTGGTCGAACGAGCCATCTAAAACTTGGCTACACGGAATCTGTTGATTAATAGCTAGAGCTTCTTGCGACGATCCTTAAATTCGAAGGTTATTTGAAAACTGAGATTTTTCCTCATTTTGCCTAACTCACAATCAAAGAATTTTCCCCTCGTGTATATTGAGTTGATGACGTGTTTGATGAAGAGGGAACGACATATCAGTTCAACTGCGCACACTCTCAAATTCTTCATGTGAGGTGAGAATAACGTGCATCCCCACTGGCCTTCAGCAAGTTCTACGTTATGCACTTCCCCTCCATGCTCGCTTATCTGCTCTCGTCCCTCAACAGCGGGGAGCAATGTGATTTCGAATTTGTTTGCCTCTCAGTTGACGCTAGCTCGTCTCGTTCAAAGGAGGATGCGCTAAGTAGGAGAATAATGGATTCACTCGTGGAGGTTAAGAGGAGTAGAGGAAGAAGAAGACGACGATGATCAGACTCAGTTTCTAAGGCTTTAAATACACTGACACAGAGCAAATGCAACACCAAGAAGGAGTGGTTCGAAAGGGATGAAAGTTGGGGAAAAAACAGAGACGGCACGGACGAATAATTGATGTTTATTTCAAACCGATATGCAGGTTACACAATGCGCACGGCATCGACTCAGTAGGATGTAGGACCACCGCGAGCGGCGATGCACGCAGAAACACGTCGAGGTACAGAGTCAATAAGAGTGCGGATGGTGTCCTGAGGGATGGTTCTCCATTCTCTGTCAACCATTTGCCACAGTTGGTCGTCCGTACGAGGCTGGGCCAGAGTTTGCAAACGGCGTCCAATGAGATCCCACACGTGTTCGATTGGTGAGAGATCCGGAGAGTACGCTGGCCACGGAAGCATCTGTACACCTCGTAGAGCCTGTTGGGAGATGCGAGCAGTATGTGGGCGGGCATTATCCTGCTGAAACAGAGCATTGGGCTGCCCCTGAAGGTACGGGAGTGCCACCGGCCGCAGCACATGCTGCACGTAGCGGTGGGCATTTAACGTGCCTTGAATACGCACTAGAGGTGACGTGGAATCATACGCAATAGCGCCCCAAACCATGATGCCGCGTTGTCTAGCGGTAGGGCGCTCCACAGTTACTGCCGGATTTGACCTTTCTCCACGCCGACGCCACACTCGTCTGCGGTGACTATCACTGACAGAACAGAAGCGTGACTCATCCGAGAACACGACGTCCCGCCATTCCCTCATCCAAGTCGCTCTAGCCCGGCACCATGCCAGGCGTGCACGTCTATGCTGTGGAGTCAATGGTAGTCTTCTGAGCGGGCACCGGGAGTGCAGGCCTCCTTCAACCAATCGACGGGAAATTGTTCTGGTCGATATTGGAACAGCCAGGGTGTCTTGCACATGCTTAAGAATGGCGGTTGACGTGGCGTGCGGGGCTGCCACCGCTTGGCGGCGGATGCGCCGATCCTCGCGTGCTGACGTCACTCGGGCTGCGCCTGGACCCCTCGCACGTGCCACATGTCCCTGCGCCAACCATCTTCGCCACAGGCGCTGCACCGTGGACACATCCCTATGGGTATCGGCTGCGATTTGACGAAGCGACCAACCTGCCCTTCTCAGCCCGATCACCATACCCCTCGTAAAGTCGTCTGTCTGCTGGAAATGCCTCCGTTGACGGCGGCCTGGCATTCTTAGCTATACACGTGTCCTGTGGCACACGACAACACGTTCTACAATGACTGTCGGCTGAGAAATCACGGTACGAAGTGGGTCATTCGCCAACGCCGTGTCCCATTTATCGTTCGCTACGTGCGCAGCACAGCGGCGCATTTCACATCATGAGCATACCTCAGTGACGTCAGTCTACCCTGCAATTGGCATAAAGTTCTGACCACTCCTTCTTGGTGTTGCATTTGCTCTGTCAGTCAGTGTATAAGAGGTATAGAACAAAGCGTGACCACAGTACTATTTACAAATAGAGGATTGTGCTAGCGTTGCGTAATACTTTCATTAAGGTTTCGGTGTCTTAATTCCAACTCCTAGTCATTTCTTATCTCACCGTCGCCGGAATCCTATTTAAGTCACTAATAAGTTAAAGCACTTGCAAGAAATTGGGGGGTGGGGCACTTGTGGGAAAATTAAAATAGATTATTACTACCTGATGTACCCATGTTTCGCTACAGGCTTCTACACTGTATACAGAATTCTATGTTAGATAGTGTACACGTTGTGAGTAAGATTGTATTAAATTGCATAGCTCTTAACGTTACTCCAGAAACGCGACGAAGAAACCAAGAAACATCCTTTCTCATGTGATTGTAATGGCAGGCACTCTTGCCTACCAGCGGTCACAATCAAGTCGTGGAATTTTCATTATAATGGCAGACACACACTCTCCACCTGCCTTCTTAACGTCCCGAAAAAGACTGTCTTAGTGGTTTTCCGAAGTGAAATCAACACAGGACTTTACAATGACGTCAGTAGGAATATTGCGACTAAAACCAATGCTATCATATGAAATACTCGATTACCACACATTTCCTCATTTTGACGAACAGTACTACGCTGCCGATCTAACAGTATAAAGTTACAGAGCTAGGATGACCAGGTCGCAGACAGCCGTGAATACTACTACTACTACTACTACTACTACTACTACTGCTGCTACTACTACTAAATGTTTTCATTCCTCCCTACTACTAAAATATTTCCATTGCTCCCCGGAGTTGGGAGGCGAGCCTCTTAGACGGTGCGGCCATCTCTCAAACCCGGAGGTTTGTTTCGGTGAATGAGATCTGCGGAGAAGGTCAGAGGGTTAATGGCCGTGGCCTGTACTAGGAACTGTCCCGGCATTCGCCCTAGTACAGGAGAATGGAACAACACGGGAAACCATTCTCAGGACAGCCGACTGTGGGGACCAGCACCTCACCGTCTCCTGAGTACAGAGGCGTAGAGCCACGATAGAGCCGTGGCCACCTCCCCTCTGCTCGGTTGGCCGATCGCAGTGCAAAGCTGTCGGACCACGGACCAGCCGTGTAGTGATGGGACATTCGATTCATTTTACTGAATCGATTCATTTGATTCCGTTCACGTTACTGAATCGATACAGTGATCCGATTCACGGCACTTTAGAGTCACCGCTCCTACTGCATCTGTGTAGTATGTAATGGTAAGACAGCAGCAACAGCATGCATTGTTCGCTGCTGCCATCTGGTCTTCATACTATGAACTCCTTTCTTAGAAAAAAAATGCTAGTCACTCTAATACATCGAAGGTTTCCGGCGACGTAGGATGGGAATGGTCCTGGATTAGGATTAGGAAGGTAGCAGCCATGGCGTTAATTAATTTCCTGGTGTAAAAATGGGGAAACTACGGAATATCATCTTAACGGCTGCCGACGGTGGAATTCGAACTCACCATCCCCCGAATCCAAGCGCATAGCTAAGCGATACTAACCGCACGTCCAACTCGCTAAGTCACTTTTGAAAATATGTACTGTATTTTTCTATCAGCAGAGGATTTTTTAAAATCGTCATATTTTGTATGGGCTACCCGAGATGTACAGTAGCCCAGTGGTTTTCTGATTCAACATACTGTTGGTTAAGTTATTGCGTCAGTCGGCTCACTTACTGTCCACATATTATTGAAGTCTTGTGCAACGATGTGACATACGAACTGAGACAATACTGAGCCGTTCTTCCCAATATAAAACAGGTACTTTTGAGTGGTCATGAGCATGACTCATAGTCATAGGGCAGGCTAGAGTCGAGTTTAATTAATTGTCAAATGTCAACTAAGTTATAATACTAAGATTCATTAAACTAATAAATAGTATAACCTAATAGCCTTCGTACTTACTAGCTACTTTAGAATTATGTTTTGACTACCTTTTTAACACCGAAAATAAATCCATCTATTATTTAAACCTCCCTGTAAGAAGAGGACAGTGAATGCAAGTGAGTATTATTTTCAAATGAGCTGAGCTCGGGAGTCCATTCAGAGGAAGCCCGGCTCTCCTCCAGCATCCACTGTCCAGTGTGCCGATAAAGAGCCGTGTGTATCTTGTGTCTCACTGAGCCGTGCTCGTTCACGAATCTTTCGGTGTGCTATGGCTCACTGTATGTCTCGCTGCAGCGGAAGCTCGGCTCTCCGCGTGTCCAGTGAGCCGATAAGGAGCCGTGTGTATCTTGTGTCTCACTGAGCCGCGCTCGTTCACGATTCTTTCGATGTGCCATGATTCACTGTCTCGCTGCAGCGGAAGCTCGGCTCCCCGTCAACGTCCAGTGAGTGCGCCACTCAGCACTGTCCGCTGGGAGTAAGCTGAATCGTGTGCCGTGAGCTCGCCGTTCCTGTGAATCGATTCACTCGGACACTTGAATGAATCGATACACTGCTTCGAATCATGCATTCAGTAGCCAACACTACAGCCGTGGCTACCTGTAGGCCGAAGCCCAATCTGTATCCGCCTACCTAAATTTCATTAGGTGTGCACACTGCTCAATCTAATTAGCGCCTCACAGTAGGGATCGAACAACTGGAATACTATGCTGAATCAGTGTGTTACGTACCAGCAGTAACAGAAAAAAGTATGAACCAGAGGAATGGCATGCTAAAGAAGAAAGTTATCTAATTCCCAAGCTATTTCTCGCCAATATTTAGGCAGACTGTTATACTCAGTACGCAATAGTAATACTATCTAATAGAGGTGAGGGGCACCATAAGAGACAAAGAACATCACAACAAACAATGGTCAACTTAGTGTTATCGTTGATCAGTTTTATGAGCCTTCGATATTGTAGCCATTCACATTTTCTGCAGACTCTGAAATACCACTCTTATCATAATCGCTGTGGTAAAATTGAATAAAACATAATTAGAGATTGTTTTCTCAAAAACTTTTGCTCTGTAGTACTTTTTGATAGGACCAATAATGTGGATACCGTTTTAAAAATTAAATTTTAAACGCCTTTCCCTAAACTACAGTTTCATCCAGCGTGAATAAAACTACTTATAGCCTAGACTGTATTTTATCAATCCAGGCTCTACATACCGATTTTCATTAAATACTCTTTACCCATTTTCTCGTGGCTCAATCGTTGTTATGGACTTAGCAACAAAAATACGAATTCATGAATAGCCTATCTCTGTTATCATAGCCGGTACGGTAAAAATATATAAGACATATATGATCGGAAATTTAATTCTGTATAACTTTAGTAATGTAGTATTTATCGATAGGACCACTAATAACATGAATATTTGACAATTACATTTTAGGCCTTCCCCTATACTATCATTTCACTCAGCGTGAATACTATCATTTATAGCCTAGATTGTATTGGCTCATTCCCCGACTTTACATACCAATTTTTATTACAATGTTTGCAGGCAATTTCTTGTGATGTGAGTACATACATACATACATACATACATACATACATACATACATACATACATACATACATACATACATACATACATACATACATACATAGAGACAGAAATGACGGAAAAATAAAAAGTGCATTTCCTTGTTACTGTGGACACTTCCGATAGAGAAATACCATTCTTTTTCAATTCTGAGCAATGTACAGACAAAACTCTTATACTATTCTATATATATATAACTTATAGATATTAATAATGAATAGGTCATGGAACCAATACTCTGAATAATGATAGCTGTTGTTTCAAGAAGCTTACATCTAAATCAACGGGCAAAGCTTACTGAAAGAGCTACTTTGATGGTATAAGCGGTTTCATTTATACAAGAAATTTAAATTCGCTAGGAATGGGTATCATTGAAAAAGGAATTCGTTTTCTATTTCTTTAAATTTACCAGTGCGCTTTTGATAACGCAGTTTGAAGTTCGAATAAAGCTCTACATTCATGATGATGGTAAGATGCTACTCTATTTTTATTTTCCTACAATTGGCGTTACGTCGCACTGACATAGGTAGGTCTTATGGCGGCAATGAGATAGGAAAGGGATACAAGTGGAAAGGAAGCGGCTATGGCCTCAATTAAGGTACCGTACTGCCCCAGTATTTGCCTAGTGTGAAAATGGGAAATCACGGAAACCGTATCCAGGGCTGTCGACAATGGGATTATAACCCATTATCTCCCGAATGCAAGTTCGCAGCTGCGCTCCCCTAACCGCACAGCCAACTCACTCCGTATATACTAAAATTAATATCAGGAAGAGGTCAATAGAACGTAAACATCTTAAGATGTGTGATGTGCTGTAAGAATAACATTTTATTAATAATAATAATAATAATAATAATAATAATAATAATAATAATAATAATAATAATAAAAAAGTTTGAGCAAGGAATTCGTTCTGTAAAATTTCCTCAGACATTCAATGGCACGTTAAACAATGTCTATTCACAGGTAGATGGTATTAATATTCGTTTTATTCTAATGCAGTCCTTTCTGTCAAATGAGCTAATTAGATTTATTTGTGTCACCACACTTAAGTGACAGACTCCTTGTCTGTGAACAGCACGTCTTATTCGCCATTAATTCACAACAAGTAGTTGCGAACCACCAAAGCTAAACATGTCACGCTGTTATTCTCATTACATTTTCTCGTCATAAGCCAGATAATTAATATAGCGCACAGGTGTGGCTTGGTTTAATGAGTGATAATGTTGGAGATAGTTCCGTAGTAACTACATTACTGCTCGCTAGAGGGCGAGTACAGTTAACGACACATTTGTTTATTATGATTACTCGATCAGTCTCAAGTGCAAATTAAAGCAATATTAATGATTTTCTTTCATGTAAATGGCTAGTAGAGGATTTAGTCAGCATTTAGACCAGATTGGCAGCCTTAAATAAACCCTGAAATCAATCATAGGGGCTAAATACATCGTCTGGATTTATTCTTTATATTATTCGCTAAAATATCACTCTCTGTAAGCAGGGTGAAACACCTAAGATGTCAACTTTAAAACTGTTAAATCTTTTTTCAGCGTCATTAAATTGTATATTTTATTTATTTATTTATTTATTTATTTATTTATTTATTTATTTATTTATTTATTTATTTATTTATTTGATATTGTATATGGTGTGGCTCAGGTCATGAAGCCTTCTAATTTCCTAAACAATATAAACGCTACACTGTACAAACTACGGAGCTTTAAGGTTCCTAATCATAGCAATTAATTATGAAATTAAACGAACAATAGGTATGAAAGAAAGATATATTTCAGGCAATTACTGTAATGTAAAAGACACCTTATTTACCTATTTCTTAAGTCCATGTACATTTACAATATATATATTTTATCACATTTCTACTAGGTATAGGCCTACCTCTAATTACAGCCGGAAGGGAATTTCAGGAGCGTATGTTTGCAGGTTACTAGCGGTCTCACCATCGAACTTAAAATAGTTTTCCAGAGTTTTGGCGTCTGCCAAGAAAATGGAACTCACTTTGTTTTCACCTAGCAAAAGGACCATTGCAATTGTTAATTAAGGGTATAATTACTTTCAAAATTCGAAAAGTCACATTTGAGGAGATGGAGTGTCCTAAAAATGGGTTCGTTCACAGCAGGTAGGTATGTAGTGTAATGCGCAGGTAAATAATGATGATGACATTGTGTGATTTAAATACTTGATTACTGTCGTTAGTAACAAGTGAAGGAAATACTGATATGCGACGGATACGGAGAGAAGACATTATTATCCTCATGTGTAATGTTAACCTTTCTCCCACTTATTATGTAACTTTAGACTCCATTAAATTCATGTTATTACCGAATAAATACAACTTTGGTTTCATTTCGAACATTCAGTGACATTGCTTAAATTTACGTTTTAAACCATGCATTATTATCATATTGTGTTTGTGTGCAAGTTAGAACGAATACGTAGCTATCAGATGAGGGCAGTTCGACTCGTTGGCTGAATGGTCAGCGTACTGGCCTTCGGTTAAGAGGGTCCCGGGTTAATTTCCGGCCGGGTCGGGGATTTTAACCCTCATTCGTTAATTCCAATGGATCGAGAGCTGGGCGTTTGTGCTGTCCCCAACATCCCTGCAACTCACATATCACACATAACTCTATCCTCCGCCACAATAACACGCAGTTACCTACACACCACCCACAAGAGCTGCACTCGGCTAGAAATAGCCCCACGACATTAATTAAGAAGAGGGCAGAGGACCCCTGTAAATCAACAGTTTATGTTACTAGGCGCGTCTCGTCAGTGGGGTGCGCCGTACAGGCCCTGTGACTGTGCTAAGGGGAGCAATTCGGGCGGTCGTGTCGGGACTTATTCCTTCCGACCACCTGCTCCTAGCGGTCGATCACGGGTGTATGTCTGTTCGATATCGGGACTCGGAATCTTCTGTAGACGACTTGGGTACCAGGCGGAGTGTTGTACTCGGTAGAGGAGTTTCCACGCTGTGATGTGTTGGGACTCACTCCGACAGGGAGTCGAACTCGGGACCCCTTGAATTAAAGGCCATCATGCTAACCATTTAGCCATGGAACCGGACGGCTGATGAATGAAGCATGCTTTAATACTTTCCATGTCCTCACGCACTACTTGCCATATTTTAGAAATGATAACATCCCTACATTTACAATGTACGTGACTCTAACGCTTAGTGCAGAGAACGCTTTAGTTCTATCCCCAAAAAGCAAAGTTAGTGCTCTTATTTTGGCAGATAATGGCACTGGAAAAGTACTGGAAGTTTGATTGGTAATACTACTGAAACTGAAAAAGTATTTTGGATATCGTTTATGAGTTATTTGTGGTGCACGTCCAAGATAGCTTACTCTGCATGGTGAGCACCCTTACGACCGGCGCTTTGGTGGAGAATGGTTGTTGATTGTTCTTTGTAGGGGAAGTACAGCTAGGCAATCAATCCCTAACAACACTTTGCAAGAATTATGGTATCAGCGAAAGAAAGGGAAGCGGTGTCGGAAGAGAACAAGAGTTGGCCAAAAGAGGTCATTTAGGAAGACTG
This sequence comes from Anabrus simplex, assembly GCF_040414725.1. NCBI lineage: Eukaryota > Metazoa > Arthropoda > Insecta > Orthoptera > Tettigoniidae > Anabrus > Anabrus simplex. The sequence continues at coordinate 297,218,700 of NC_090265.1, read as the reverse complement.
AAAATCGGGAGGCTGGTGCAAGTAAAAGAGAGCAGTGCTAGACTCAGTTAGGGGACCTATTGTCATCAAACCATGTTTCCAAGTCGAGAACTACCGAGGGCCCCTATTGGTAATAATAATAATAATAATAATAATAATAATAATAATAATAATAATAATAATAATAATAATGTGGAGAAAATAACTGATGTGATGCGAAAAAGGAGGATTACGTTTTATGGACGCATGGCCCGAATGAATTCAACACGGTTAACCAACCGCGTTTTCACTTTCCTCCAAGAGAAAAAGGCAGAGGGGGCATGATTCAGTGAGGTACAGGAAGATCTGCAGGAGATTGGGATCTCATTTGAAGATATCCAGGAGCGTTTCCCACTTAAGAAAAACTCCAAGAGCATCAGAGTTTCCTACCAAAGCCGAAGATGAAAACTGGAAAGGCATGGACGGAAGATCGGAAGAAGCAACACCGTATACGAATGAAGGAATACTGGACCAACATTAAAGCTCAAGGGAAACAATTGAAATGACGTGGTCCTTAGTTGGCCGAAACGAAACAAGAAGAATGATAATAATAATAATAATAATAATAATAATAATAATAATAATAATAATAATAATAATAATTTGACGTGGCTTTTGCTAGTCTGGCGCAAAATTATAAGGATGATGATGCTCGTTGTTTACAGGGGTCTAATATCTAGGACTTTATATGGCATATCCTCCGATGAGGGTGGGATCGTCGTCAGTGTATAAGAAACTATGTATTTGTTTAGGGTATGATAGTGTTGTGTGTGGCGTATTAATTCCAGAGATTTTGGGACAACAAAATACAAAGTCCCAGAGCCGAGGTAATTAACCATTTGTTATTAAATTCCTCGACCTGGCCGGGAATCGAACCCATGGCCCTCTGAACTGAAGTTCACTACGCTGACCATTCACCCAACGAGCCGGACAAGGAAGTGATACCGTGGATGTATTCTATGCCCCCATTCACATGCGGTCGTTTCAGTGAACATGGAAGGATTTTCCCTGCTTGTAGTCCATGGCAGAGTTGTATTCCTAACTGACCGTTGGAGGGCGTGGACCCTTATAGATTGTAGGTGGTACAACTTTACGGAGAGACGATTCATAACTTCAACATAATGAAAAAAATCATCCAACGCTTTCATATAGAAATACCCATGAACTAATGTATTTCATTCTCCAGATCAATTCATTACATTAATTTTACTGTGTACGATGTAGTAGTACACCTAAACCATTGATTAACTCATTAAACTAATTCTAGCACGTTTGTGCAAAATGTGTATCGGGCAAATATTAACTGGCTTTTGGGGGACGGATAATTATGGCTTTTAATTTGGAATAGCAATTGGGTGCTTATACCGACGGCGTACCGTGCGCTAATTGAACTGAATTAATTGTTCACGTGTATAAATTTCGACGGCAAGTAATTGAAGTTTGTTTTATGTAATAGTCGATACTCAATTACTATCTTGTTCTTCCCTGTCTGCTATCACCATTAACTAAAGGTCACTTACAGATAACATTGGGAGCGTAATGCATGCCCTCGTTAAAAAGTTACTCCGAGAATTACGTTTAGCTTTGTAAACGTAACATTCTATCCTAAAAGTTTGTTCCTTTCGTCCGAGCAACGCAGTGTTCTGGAACATAGCGTAGAAAGCTTCGCATTGAACATTTCTAAATTCCACCACAAATATAAGTTTAAGGATCTGGAACGAAGTGACGCGGGAATACAACTTAAAAGAAAAGTTAGTATCCATTTCTCAGAAATTCTCCAAGTGGCATTCTGTAGTATTTGGTATATAGGCCAACATATAAGTTCGGACGCTGAATATAAAAGTGAACTACGTCGCACGATATACATATCGTGTAGTTTATATCAAATCAGAGTAGTACAGGGACTCGTACAGAGCAATGTTATGCTTGATTCAAAACATTGGTTGGTTATGTTTCTTTCTTTCTCAATATGTTTACTCTCCAGGTTAGGTTTTTCCCTCGGACTCAGCGAGGGATCCCACCTCTACCGCCTCAAGGGCAGTGTCCTGGAGCCTGAGACATTGGGTGGGGGATACAACTGGGGAGAACGATCAGTACCTCGCCCAGGAGGCCTCGCCTGCTATGCTGAACAGGAGCCTTGTGGTAGGATGGGAGACTGGAAGGGATAGACAAGGAAGAGGGAAGGAAGCGGCCGTGGCCTTAAGTTAGGTACCATCCCGGCATTTGCCTGGAGGAGAAGTGGGAAACCACGGAAAACCACTTCCAGGATGACTGAGGTGGGAATCGAACCCACCTCTACTTAGTTGACCGCCCGAGGCTGAGTAGACACTGTTCCAGCCCTCTTACCACTTTTCAAATTTCGTGCCAGAGCCGGGAATCGAACCCGGGCCTCCGGGGATGGCAGCTACTGTAATCACACTAACCACTACACCACAGAGGCGGACGGTTGGTTTAGTTAAGCAACTAAAACAAATAGCTAATATTCAATTTTTTGAAAAATTAATAGAATACATCAAGTGGCACTAATTTTATTGCAATGTACAACTGTGTACATACATACATACATACATACACCGGGCGAGTTGCCGTGCGCGTAGAGACGCGCGCCTGTGAGCTTGCATCCGGGAGATAGTGGGTTGGAATCCCACTCTCGGCAGCCCTGAAGGTGGTTTACCGTGGTTTCCCATTTTAATAATAATAATAATAATAATAATAATAATAATAATAATAATAATAATAATAATAATAATAATGTTATTTGCTTTACGTCCCACTAACTACTTTTTCGGTCTTCGCAGACGCCGAGGTGCCGGAATTTAGTCCCGCGGGAGTTCTTTTACGTGCGAGTAAATCTACCGACACGAGGCTGACGTATTTGAGCACCTTCAAATACTACCGGACTAAGCCAGGATCGAACCTGCCACGTTGGGGTCAGAAGGCCAGCGCCTTAACCGTCTGAGCCACTCAGCCCGGCATTTCCCATTTTCACACCAGGCAAATGCTGGGGCTGTACCTTAATTAAGGCCACGGCCGCTTCCTTCTAACTCCTAGGCCTTTCCTATCCTATCGTCGCCATAAGACCTATCTGTGTCGGTGCGACGTAAAGCCCGTAGCAACTGTGTACATTAATTTACGAATAAACGGAGCTCCCTTTATTTAACATTATTCAGTTTACACAAACATTTGTAGTTACATCAGTAAAGTAAAATTCACTCTGAGTATGAACGCGGGTTTGTTGACCACAGTGTCCAGAACCTCTTACTTGAACTAACAACAGTGTGTTATCGTTTATTTAGTTGCAATGAGAGCCGATAATCTCTACGTTAAGCTCAGATATTTGTTTAAATATAAGGAAATATCTGAAAAAAGTGATCAAAGCACTGGGAAGTCTACCCCATACCCTCCCCATTTCTTGACATGCATTTCATGGCGTTCTAACCGTACACCATCATAATTCTGTTGTCCTTGATGATAACAGAACGCTCAGTCGTCCTGTTGAGCTAACATGACTAAATATGTTGTCAGAATTTTGTACTGCAGGAGCTCATTTTTGCGTTGGCAAATCTAGAAGAGGCTGGTATATTTGAGCACCTTCAAATAACACCGAAATTAGCTGGTGCCGAACCCGACAGCTACCTACCTACCTACCGACTGAGCAACTCAGTTGGGTATTTATTAAAAGGGTGGAAGTAAATATAGTAGACTTTCTAGGAAATCTAAGTGGAAACCTTCTCCAAAAATTATCGCAGCAGGAATTAATTCATCTTCCAACAAGGAGAAGTGGCTACATGTGAAATTATGCTTGTACGTTTGAGATAAAGTCCTATGACTTTTTTCAACAACACTTGGTAAGTCGGAATAAGAGTGCTAACGGCGGCAATTTAATAATGTTAAAGATTACTTACAGAACACAATACATTGAATAATAAAACGTGGCTCGGGATTTTTATGTAATTCAACAATGAAATCAATATGCTCAAAGTGATTTTCACCGTATGGAAATCTATTGGAGTAAAACACTCTGTGCATTTTATTGTGTTGGTCACAGTTCTTAAATATGTAGGGTAAATTATTATTTTTGAAATATTTCGTGGAACTTGATGCACGTTTTCCTTGCGTGGGCATACTGTAGCAATGCGGTGAGCTCGAAAACTAGGATTCAATGATTTGACAGGGGAATCTCTCCTATATAAAAAGTGGCACCACATAGCTCGTAATAGTAATACCATTAACGTTCAGGATAAAGGAGTCTATGCTTAACTAAACGGAAACCTTCACTGGGCTCACTGAGGTCAGAGTTTGATAACTGAAGACTAGAAGAGGAAGAGGTTATATGTATAAAAACCTAGATGTGGAATAAAATAGAAAAATATTTCAAAGTTCCATTCTAAAGAAAATTATCATAACCCGTATATTTTTACACATAAGTGCCTTGTATTATCAAAATGGAGCTCAAAATATACTTTACTTTCCATCTTCTAACTTTCATATTCACAATAGATCTCTATACAAATTGCGACATTAATGCATGTGAATTCTAACATGACAGCAAAAGTCTTTTCTATAACATATAAGCTTTCGAGTCTGTCGAACACGAATGTACTGGGCGAGTTGGCCGTGCGGTTAGGGGCGCGCAACTGTGAGCTTGCATCCGGGAGATAGTGAGTTCGAACCCCATTGTAGGCAGCCCTGAAGATGGTTTTCCGTGGTTTCCCATTTTCACACCAGGAAAATGCTGTGTCAGTACCTTAATAAAGGCCACGGCTGATTCCTCCCCACTCCTAGCCCTTTCCTATCCCATCGTCGCCGCATGACTTATCTGTGTCGGTGCGACATAAAACAAATCCTAATATGAAAGTAACATTTAGAACAATGAAAAGCCAGTACGAATGAGCAACAATTATACATTGTGTACAATTATGTTCCTTCCCTATGAACCATGTGACCATGCCACGGTGTGGAGGCTCGTGCATCCATATGAAGCAATTAGCCGAGTCGTAGGTGCAAGTATATCGGATGGATGTCACCGAGAGACTGGACTTATGAATGGTTAATGGAGACCTATCTGTGTCGGTGTGGCGTATATCAAATAGTAAAAAATGAAATAAGGAATAAAAATACTTAACACGGCTTAGTTGTGTTGATACTGCTGCATGGCTGAAATCAACGGGAAACTACAATCGTAGCCACCTACCGATGACATGCAAGTCCATCTGTATGAATGATGGATTCCTCGTAGGTAAAATATTCCGGAGGTTAAATAGTCCCCCATTCGGATCACTGGGTGGAGACTACTCGAGAGGGGGCAATCACCAGGAGATGGATACTGACATTCTGCGAGTCGGTGAGTGGAATGTTAGAATTTTGAATCGTTGTAGTAGGTTAAAGAATATGCAAAGGCAAACGGATAAACTAAACTTAGATGTAATTGGTTTAATTGAAGTACGTTGGTGGGAAGATCAGAAATTTTGGTCAGGTAACTACAGAATTATCAACACGAAATCAAACAGCGGAAATGCAGGAGTTGGTTTAATAATCAATACGAAAATAAAGCAGCTGGTAAAATACTACGACGAGCATAGTGAAAGGATTATTGTTGTCAAGATAGACGCCAAGTCAACGCTCATCACAATAGTACAGGGCTATATATGCCTACTAGTTCAACGGAGAATGAAGAAATTAAAAAAAGTATATGAAGTGATGGATGATTTAATTCAACGCGTAAAAAGTGTCGAGTATCTTATTGTGATCGGAGACTAGAATACAGTGGTACGCCAAGGAAGAGAAAGTATCAAATAGACTTCAATATTATTAGGTACAACTTCAGAAATCGGGTGTTGGATTGCATGACTTTCCCTGGATCAGACGAGGACTCTGACCACAACTTGTTAGTCATGAAATGCCATCTGAAGTTTAAGAAACTGAAGAAAGGAAGGAATGCAAGGAGATGGGATATAGACAAGTTGGAATAAAAGAGTGTGAAGGATTGTTTCAAGTAACATGTTGTACAATGACTAAGGAAACACTATAGTTGAAAAATGGGTAGTTTTGAAGAATTTCAGTAGGGCTGCTGAAGAAGGTTAAGAAGAAAGGAAAGATCAACTAAGAATCTATGGATAACTGAGGATTTTGAAGTTTTTATTATTGTAAGAAAGGTAAATGCTGCTTACAGGAGAGTCTAGCAAACCTTTGGATAAAGGAAAACTACGTGTATGAATATTAAGATCTCAGATGGAAAACCATTTCTTTGCAAATAAAACAAGGCAGAAATACGGCAGGAACATATCCAACAGTTGTATCAAAGTAAAGAAATAGATGATATGGTTATTTAACAAGAAGAGGCTGTTGATGCTGATGAAATGGGAGATCCAATTATGAGGACAGAATTCGACAGATCATTGAAAGATCGAAATAGGAACAAGGCACCTGGAATTGATGATATACCCTCAGAATTACTGATTACCTTAGGGGAAACCAACATGTCGAGGTTATTCCGTTCAGCGTGTAAGGTGTATTATACAGGAGAAGTGCCATCCGATTTTCGGCAGAATTTTGTTACCTATAACCAAGAAAGCTGGTGCTGACAAGTGTTAAAACTACCGCACCATTAATTAAGTATCCAACGCCTGCAAAGTTTTAACGCGTATTATTGAAGGAATAATGGGAAGAAGCGTTAAAACTGAGCTGGGAGAAGATCAATTTTGCTCCAGAAGAAATGTAGCAACACGTGAAGCAATCTTGACAGCACGTCTTATCTAAGAGGACTGAATTAAGAAGGTCAAGCTCATGTACATAGCGTTCGTAGATCTAGAAAAGGCATTCGATAATGTTGATTGCACCGAAGTATTTGAGATTCTGAAGGTGATCGGCATCAGATAATGAGAACGAAAAAGTATCTACAATCTGCTTAAAAATCAGTCATCAGTGATAAGAATCGAGGGCTTTGGAAAAAAACCAGAAATCCAGAAAAGAGTGAATCATGGCTGTAGTTTGCCATCCCTCCTTTTCAACGTTTATGTAGAGCAGAAGGTAGAGGAAATCAATGAAGAATTTGGAAAGGAATCACAATCCAAGGAGAGCAAATCAAATCCTGAGATTTGCCGATTATACTGTTATTTATCTGAGTATGCTGAATATGTAGAGAAATTGTTGCATGATTTGGAGAAAGGCTTGGGGAAGTAGTACCAGATGAAAACAAATGTAATGGAGTGCAGTCGAACGATGTTAAGTGGTGGAGGAAATATGATTAGGAAATGAAGACTTTAAGAAAGTAGATGAATATTTCTACTAGTGTATGGACTATGGAATTAAACGTAGATTATTGAAATCGATCAAAGGCATTTATGTTGACAATTGGGCTTCAGTGAGAATTGATGGTAGAATGAGTTCTTGGTTCAGGATACTTACAGGAGTTAGACAAGGCTGTAATCTTTCACCTTTGTTGTTCGTAGTTTACATGGATCATCTGCTGAAAGGTATTAAATGGCAGGGAGGGATTCAGTTTGGTGGAAATGCAGTAAGCAGTTTGGCCTATGCTGACGCCTTGGTCTTAATGGCAGACTGTGCCGAAAGCCTGCAGTCTAATATCTTGGTACTTGAAAATTGGTGCAATGAGTATGGTATAACAATTAGCCTCTCGAAGACTAAATTGATATCAGTAGGTAAGAAATTCAACAGAATTGAATGTCAGATTGGTATTACAAAGCTAGAACAGATCGATAATTTCAAGTATTTAGGTTGTGTGTTCTCCTAGGATGGTAATGTAGTAAGTGAGATTGAATCAAGGTGTAGTAAAGCTAATGCAGTGAGCTCTCAGTTGCGATCAGCAGTATTCTGTAAGAAGGAAGTCAGCTCCCAGACGAAACTATCTTTACATAGGTCTGTTTTCAGACCAACTTTGCTTTACGGGAGCGAAAGCTGGGTGGACTCAGGATATCTTATTCATAAGTTAGAAGTAACAGACATGAAAGTAGCAAGATTGATTGTTGGTTCAAACAGGTGGGAACAATGGCAAGAGGGTACTCGGAATGAAGAGATAAAGGCTAATTTAGGAATGAACTCGATGGATGAAGCTGTACGCATAAACCGGCTTCGGTGGTAGGGTCATGTGAGGCGAATGGAGGAGGATAGGTTACCCAGGAGATTAATGGACTTTGTTATGGAGGGTAAGAGAAGTAGAGGGAGACCAAGACGACGATGGTTAGACTCGGTTTCTAACGATTAAAAGATAAGAGGTATAGAACTAAATGAGGCCACAACACTAGTTGAAAATTGAGGATTGTGGCGACATTTAGTACACTGACTGACAGAGCAAATGCAACACCAAGAAGGAGTGGTCAGAACTTTATGCCAATTGCAGGGTAGACTGACGTCACTGAGGTGTGCTCATGATGTGAAATGCGCCGCTGTGCTGCGCACGTAGCGAACGATAAATGGGACACGGCGTTGGCGAATGGCCCACTTCGTGCCGTGATTTCTCAGCCGACAGTCATTGTAGAACGTGTTGTCGTGTGCCACAGGACACGTGTATAGCTAAGAATGCCAGGCCGCCGTCAACGGAGGCATTTCCAGCAGACAGACGACTTTACGAGGGGTATGGTGATCGGGCTGAGAAGGGCAGGTTGGTCGTTTCGTCAAATCGCAGCCGATACCCATAGGGATGTGTCCACGGTGCAGCGCCTGTGGCGAAGATGGTTGGCGCAGGGACATGTGGCACGTGCGAGGGGTCCAGGCGCAGCCCGAGTGACGTCAGCACGCGAGGATCGGCGCATCCGCCGCCAAGCGGTGGCAGCCCCGCACGCCACGTCAACCGCCATTCTTCAGCATGTGCAAGACACCCTGGCTGTTCCAATATCGACCAGAACAATTTCCCGTCGATTGGTTGAAGGAGGCCTGCACTCCCGGCGTCCGCTCAGAAGACTACCATTGAATCCACAGCATAGACGTGCACGCCTGGCATGGTGCCGGGCTAGAGCGACTTGGATGAGGGAATGGCGGAACGTCGTGTTCTCCGATGAGTCACGCTTCTGTTCTGTCAGTGATAGTCACCGCAGACGAGTGTGGCGTCGGCGTGGAGAAAGGTCAAATCCGCCAGTAACTGTGGAGCGCCCTACCGCTAGACAACGCGGCATCATGGTTTGGGGCGCTATTGCGTATGATTCCACGTCACCTCTAGTGCGTATTCAAGGCACGTTAAATGCCCACCGCTACGTGCAGCATGTGCTGCGGCCGGTGGCACTCCCGTACCTTCAGGGGCAGCCCAATGCTCTGTTTCAGCAGGATAATGCCCGCCCACACACTGCTCGCATCTCCCAACAGGCTCTACGAGGTGTACAGATGCTTCCGTGGGCAGCGTACTCTCCGGATCTCTCACCAATCGAACACGTGTGGGATCTCATTGGACGCCGTTTGCAAACTCTGCCCCAGCCTCGTACGGACGACCAACTGTGGCAAATGGTTGACAGAGAATGGAGAACCATCCCTCAGGACACCATCCGCACTCTTATTGACTCTGTACCTCGACGTGTTTCTGCGTGCATCGCCGCTCGCGGTGGTCCTACATCCTACTGAGTCGATGCCGTGCGCATTGTGTAACCTGCATATCGGTTTGAAATAAACATCAATTATTCGTCCGTGCCGTCTCTGTTTTTTCCCCAACTTTCATGTATTAATGTATGTATGTATGTATATATGTATGTATGTATGTATATATGTATGTATGTATGTATGTATGTATGTATGTATGTATGTATGTATGTATGTATGTATGTATGTATGTATGTATGTATGTATGTGTAGCAAAACAACTAACGAAGGTAGAAGTAAGCAGGATATAAAATGCAGACTAGCACAAGCAAGGAAGGCCTTTCTTAAGGAAAGAAATTTGCTAATTTCGATCATTGATATAGGAATTAGAAAGATGTGTCATTGTTTAGAAGCGAAATATGGACTATAACTAGCTCAAAAAGGAAATGGACGCTTATGAATTGTGGTGTTACAGAAGAACGCTGAAGGTGAGTTGGGTAGATCGAATCACGAATGATGCGATACTGAATCTAACTGGTGAGAGTAGATCGATTTGGCTAAATTTGACTAGAATAAGAGATAGAATGATAGGACACATCTTAAGAAACCCAGGATTTGTTCAGTTGGTTTTTAAGTGAAGTTTAGGCGGTAGGTCGCAGATAGGTCTATACTGATGATGGGATAGGAAAGGGCTAGGAGTGGGAAAAAGCGTCCGTGGCCTTAATTAAAGTAGAGTCCTAGCATTTAGCCTATCTAGTGTGAAAATGGAAAACCACGGAAAACCATCCTCAGGGCTGCCGACATTGGGGTTCGAACCCTCCATCTCCCGTATACAAGCTGAGGACTACGTGACTCAAACCTCATAGTTACTTTCTCGGTTAGTTCCTTGTATAAGAAATTTACCCTGATATTATTATTAATGTTCTAGAATTTGATCTCTCACTTAAAGGATGTTAATCTGAGTACTTGAGGATCCCGAGTGAATGAAGTGGTCACACCACCGTGGGTCGAAGAAGTCTCCACTTGTGACTTTACTATGGCGAGGCTAAGCTCGTAAATAAAGATCAACTTCGATTACGGGCGATGCATACTATCCATGGACTTCAATTTACCGGCGGCTTTGGCTGGGTGCCAGGCAGCAGTGGCGCAGGCCGCTCGATAGCCTACCTATTACTGCCCCATGCAGATTGAAAAGTCGAGCTCTCATCTGCCAGTCCTCTCAATGGTATCCGGCCACTTAGCCGGTCCTCTACATTCCTAGTTTCAATAAGTGATTTATACTCTACATTGTCAGATATCGGAACGGAAAGACGCTGTGGTTGCCTAGCAATGATTGGAAATTGGCAGCATGTTCTTAGGTTGGAAGGATTGTGGATTCAAAAGAACTCAACTGAATATTTATGGTCTTAAAAGTCTTTTTATAATGCTAATTGGTATGTTACTTCCTTTACACGTTCATATATTTTAAAATACCCTTCCATTAACTAGATTCAGTATTTACTATACAATAACATTAGATATATAATTCATATAATATATGCAAACTAATCAGAAATTCTCTCACGGAACTGAAGGGTGTATCGTAGAAATAGGATAGGATTGGTAGGAGAGGGTTCATTCTGGTGAAAGAAGAATTTGTAAGCTACGAAAAAGTTAAAGATGACAAACACGAAATTCTAGGGGTGAGGCTAATCTCTAAAGATAATAGGCAATTTGATATTTTTGGAGTGTACAGACCAGGAAAGGGTAGCGTAGATGCTGATTCAGAATTATTTGATAAGATTATCAGCTACGTGGGAAACGATAAGGAAAGGAACGTTATTGTAGCTGGTGATCTCAATTTACCAAATGTTAATTGGGAAGGTAATGCGAACGACAGGAAGCATGACCAGCAAATGGCAAATAAGTTAATATGGGAAGGACACCTGATTCAGAAAGTGATAGAACCAACTAGAGGGAAGAATATTCTGGAAGTGGTGCTGGCAAAACCAGATGTGCTCTATAGAGAAACCAATGTAATAGATGGTATTAGTAATCACGAAGCTGTTTCTGTGGTAATTAAAAATAAATGTGAAAGAAAGGAAGATATTAAAATTAGCACTATTAGGCAGTACCATATAGCTGATAAAACAGGCATTAAGGAGTTTTTAACAAGTAACTATGATCGATGGAAAACGGTAAATAAAAAAGTAAACAGACTCTGGGATGGGTTTAAAGCAATTGTTGAGGAATGTGAAAATAGGTTTGTACCTTTAAATGTGGTGAGGAATGGTATAGATCTATTATATTATAAGAGAGAAGTAAAGAGACTAAGGAGGAGGTGCAGGTTGGAAAGAAATAGAGTTAGAAATGGCTGTGGAAGTAAGGAGAAATTGAATGAACTTAGTAGGAATTTGAATCTAGCTAATAAGCCAGCTAAGGATATTATGATGGCGAGTATAATTGGCGGCCATTAAAATTTTGGTGAAAATTGGAAGAGTATGTATAGGTACCTTAAGGCAGAAAAAGGTTCCAAGAAGGACATTCCAGGAATAAATGAACAAGGGGTGTGTGTATGTGAGGATTTTCAAAAGGCAGAAGTATTCAGTCAGCAGTGTGTAAAGATTGTTGGTTACAAGGATAATGTCCAGATAGAGGAGGTGACTAATACTGAAGAAGTATTAACATTTACCTATGACAGCAATGACATTTACAGTAAGATACAAAAGTTGAAAACTAGAAAAAGCAGCTGGATTTTATAAGGTTTCCGGGGATATACTAAAGACAATAGGTTGGGATATAGTATCATAAAACTGAAAATTACAGGCCAGTCAGTTAGACATGCATTGCATGTAAGCCTTGGGAAAGCATCTTTCTGATTATGTTAGACATGTTAGCGAAATTAATAAAAAAAATTTATAGAAGGCAGTTTGGGTTTAGGGAAGGTTATTTAACTGAAGCCCACATTGTAGGATTCTAGCAAGATATAGCAGATATCCTCGATTCAGGAGGTCAATCGGACTGTATTGCGATTGGCCTGTCTAATGCATTTGATAGGGTAGATCATGGGAGATTACTGGCAAAAATGATTGCAATTGGACTTGACAAAGGAGTGACTGAATGAGTTTCTATATTTCTAGAAAGTAGAACTCAGATAATTAGAGTAGGTAAAACTTTAACTGTCCCTGTAATAATTAAAAGGGGAATTCCTCAAAGCAGTATTATTGGACCTTTATGTTTTCTTATATATATCAATGATATGTGTTAAGAAATGGAATCAGGGATAAGGATTTTTGCAGATGATGTTATTCTGTACAGAGTAATAAATAAGTTACAAGATTGTGAGCAACTGCAATATGACCTCGATAATGTGAGATGGACATTAGGCAATGGTATGATGATAAACGGGGATAGTAGTCAGGTAGTGAGTTTCACAAATGGGAAAAGTCCTCTCAGTTTTAATTACTGCATTGATGGGGGTGAAAGTTCCCTTTGGGGATCATTGTAAATACCTAGGTATTGATATAAGGCAAGATCTTCATTGGGGTAATCACATAAATATGATTGTAAATAAAGGGTACAGATCTCTGCACATGGTTTTGAGGGTATTTAGGGGTTGTAGTAAGGATGTAAAGGAGAGAGCATATTTGTCTCTGGTGAGACCCCAACTAGAGTATGGCTCCAGTGTATGCGACCCTCACCAGGATTACTTGATTCAGGAACTGGAAAAAATCCAAAGAAAAGCAGCTCGATTTGTTCTGGGCGATTTCCGACAAAAGAGTAGCGTTAAAAAAAGTTGCAAAGTTTGGGCTGGGAAGACTTGGGAGAAAGAAGACAAGCTACTCGTCTAAGTGGTATGTTCCGAGCTGTCAGTGGAGAGATGGCTTGGGAGGACATCAGTAGACGAATACATTTGAGTGGTATCGTCAAAAGTTGGAAAGATCACAATATGAAGATAAGGTTGGATTTCAAGGGGACAAATTGGGGCAAATATTCGTTTATAGGAAAGGGAGTTAGGGATTGGAATAACTTACCAATGCAGATGGTCAATAAATTTCCAATTTCTTTGCAATCATTTAAGGAAAGACTAGGAAAACGGCAGATAGGGAATCTGCCACCTGAGTGACTGCCCTAAATGCAGATCAGTGGTGATTGATTGAATCATCGGGCTGGCCCTGTGGTCGTAGGTTTGCGAGCTTGCCTCCTACATAGAGGCCCTGGGTTCATTACTTGTCAAGTCTGGAATTTTACTAGGACCTGAGGGCTGTTTCTTTGCACTCAGCCTACGCGATAAGAACAATTGAAGAGCTATCTGATGGGGTGATGTAGGCTCCGGTCTATGAAGCCAAGAATAAGGACTGAGGGGATTCATAACACTGACCACACGTCACCTCATAATTTTCAGGTTTTTATACTAAGCAGCAGTCTCTTGGTAAACCAAGTTCCATAAGGTCTGTAGAACCATGGCGTTTGTTAGTTACACTAATTTTCACAATAAACAATTTTAAATATAATGTAATTGCCATTGTTACAACCACTTCACTATCGACCATGGGTTATTCATTTTGACTTTAGCCACTATAGTAGGTCTATACTGACGGGATGCTGATTACTGATGAGACCGGCGTTTCACAGCTTACGTCACAAAACATTCCGAAACGCAATACTGCATTGGTGTCCATTTCGAAACAAACTGTGTACTGGTGAAGTTCTGAAGTGATGCTGCTTTTATACGGGAAACGCCAGATAACGGCACTACCTGAATATATATTGTATTGGCTGAGAAATGATGGTAGAAGGCTAACTTATTAATAAAGCGAATAAATACATATACTGATCAAAGGGGGTATTAGTATTTTCTTCGTACGAGATGTTTCAGTTGCCTAGACAACCTCCGTGTCTAATAAATTTTATTCTGACAAACTTATCCTCTTTGCAGTCGTTCCAAGGGATTCAGTCACTAAATGAGGGAAGAATAGTTACGCCGATACAACAATTACTTTCATTGCACTGATTGTTATGTGATATTTTACTTTATTGGTACATTCCTGGGTTAGTGAGTTGTAATATTTTTACGCTACTTGCTAAATTGTTTTCGGAAATCTTCGAAAGAATTCCTACCCTATTTTTTGTAATTATTATGTTACACTACTCATTGGCAATATTTAATTCTTATGCATCTCTTCTTTCTACTTTTGTTATCATTTAATATATTGTCTTGACATAATTTCTTGTAATACCTTGTCTTGATGAGAATGTTTATTTTAAATTTTTTCATTTAGCTTTATATTTTCATTTAATTTCGTTCCCGTTCATATCCTTGGTCAGCGTAGAGGTCTGCGGTTCAAACGACCCTAGTTTCGATTCCCAACCTGACATTTTTAAAGGTAGCTTTTATGTAATGTACTGTATGTTTTTATTAATTTCATTGCCGTTCGTCTCCTGGGTTAAATGATCATCGCAGTGGTCTCCGGTTCAGAGAGCCCTGAGTTCGATTCCCACGCCATCGTAGAATTTTAACCGTGTTTGGTTCATTCCTTTAACTCGGAGACTGGAAGTTTTGTCATCGTTTTAATACACATCTCTATTTAGATACACAATTTCACACTTCTGCCCACCGCAGAAAAAGGCAGTAATGGATACATTCCTGACGTCATAAATGTTAACTGGTCGTAAAATCGGGTTTAATCCATTTTTGTTTCGACCCCATAAAATTGGGGGGAAATGCCAAAAAATGAATTTTCTTGCTATTGTATAAGCAGACGTATGATCGGGGTATCTCCACAGCTATGTTGTTTTTTATAACAGCTATAATAATAATAATAATAATAATAATAATAATAATAATAATAATAATAATAATAATAATAATAATAATAATAATAATAATAATAATAATAATAAAGTATATTTGGGAAAAGAAATCAACTACCACCTGGTTTCAAGAAGTCAAGAAAGACCTGGAAAGGAACAACATACTAGAAGAAGAATTATTGGAAAGAAAGATTTTTAGGAAGAAAGTCTTACAAATGGAAGGATTCCAAGGGAGGAAGGAAAAGAAAACAGGCACAAAGTGGACTGAAGACCGGGAAAAGAAGTACAGTGAAACAATGAAAGAATACTGGAACAAAAGGAAAGAACTAAGGAGGAAGAATTAAAATTGTAACGTGATTCTTAGAAGGCCGGAACGCAAGAAGAAGAAAAGAGGAAATAATAATGATGATAATAATAATAATAATCTCTATACGAGAACTATCGAAAGCTTTGAGTTATGAAACAGATCATGAATGTATAATTAGAAGTGATATTATGATGACTATTGGCCCAGAGAAGTGCGACAGGCTTCGACAGCCGGCACAGTATCCTATCCTCGCCGCTAGATGGGGGTTAATTCATTCTATTCCTGACCCGGTCGAATGACTGGAAACAGGTTGTGGATATTCATTATGATGACTAATACCCAAGCCCCTCTCTGTACTGGTACACAATTTATACATATTTAATAATTCCCACACACTTCCATTGTTTGTTTACTTGTTTGCTTGTAATTGCTGTTTGATGTTTGCAGTATCATGTGCAAATCAATCTGCTTGTTAGAGACTGTTCACTGAATGCTGCACACTACATTACCTGTGCAGTATGATCAGCCAGTACTTAATTGGTTTAATCCAGCAGTGAATATTGCCTGAATCCTTCTCTGGCGCTCTGTGTGTGAGCCACAATAAATTACACGCCGCCGTTGATGAAGTCAGTCGCAGCAGCACTCCGCTGCGAGTGATACCGTCTAATAAAGCCGCACAGGCGGTACACATTCGAAATTGTAATTCTGAGGAAGATTTGTTGCCAAAATCAGCTTCAACTCCTTAACAGTTGTAAATTTCTCTCTTTGATGTTCTAGTAGTTAACAGTCATCCACTGAACTGATTCAGGAAGAAGAAGCAGACAAGGGAGAAGAGACGTATTTTCCTTAATGTAAGGAAGATGAAAGAAACACTCAGGTACACCAAACGATGTTTGAATATTTAATATAAATTCATCAGTCATATCTACAATGCCAAGTTGCTTTTCAGTCTTATTCCAGCACTATGTACTCAGAAATTCAAATAACTGAATATTCAGAGTGGTTCTAATTTCTAAGATTACCTTACAGATAAAATGAAAATAAGAGATACGATTGTAGAAACAATTATTACCGAATGTTATAAATACGGATTTTTATAATTGAACAAGGCTAAATATAGAAATTAATATTGTAAATGAAGCATTACCAATAGATACAGACTGTACTAAAATGGCACTATTCAGCCCACAGCCCACTTCAGCCGGTGTTCGTTGCGTTGACTGGGGGCTCACTATGATGTCCCTGCAGCCGGCAGAATTTTAATTTGAAAGCTCTGTATAATATAATAATTTAGTGCAAGGTTTCTAGTGCCAGGAGTGACCGAGGACATATTCGGCTCGCAAGTTTTGTAGCTCCTTTTTCCGGTACAACCCAAGGAGGTGAGCTACATGTACCGCTGTATGTGCGTGTTGGCTGTGATTGTAGGTGTAACTATACAAACTAGGAATGGGAAGGGAGCAGTCATGGCCTTGAAAAAGGTATCATCCAGGAATTTCCCTGGAGTTGAAAAGGGAAACCATGGTAAACCATTTCAAGGATGGCCGACAGAGGATTCGAAACAACCTGTCCCCCGAGTACCGAGCTAGCAGCCATAAATGGCATGTCGCAATGCACTAAGTTAACCTGTGCGTGGTAATGCTAGATAGACATTCATTCTAAAAACATGTTTATGTTTAAATTTATTTACTTGGATAACTGAGCTCACTTTACAAAATGAAATTGTTAAAGTTCTGAAATAAAACACTGTATATCGATGGCTTACTTCTAAAACCTCGTATCTCCCAATTTACTTTCTATCTATTTTCTTCCTTAAGACTGGTCACGCCTCCCGGCCACAATTGGATGCATAGTCCATCAGAACAATTTTCATTGTGTTCATTTTCCTATGGTTAGGTGTAAAGGAAAATGAACCTTAAATACGTTAAACTGTAGGAGTGTTTAAATTCGCCATGAAAATAACATTCCTACAACACTGTATGGTAAGGTCCATTTTCCTTTACATGCCTCCACAGGAAAATGAACACTACGAAAATGGTTCTGGTGGACTGCATATAAATATGTGACTGGGAGGCGTGACCAGTGTTAAGGAATGTAATGGGTAGGAATAACATTGTAACATACGAGGTTTTAGAAGTAAGCTGACGATATTTAACTTACTGGTATCACTCGGGAATGGAATCCTAAGCCTTCAACTTTCAATAAAAGATACATTTATGTGCTAACCATTAAAGTAGGAAGTGCTGTAATGGATAAAGGCAAAGTATAATGCATATGTTATAACCCAATGACTTATCATCGATCCAGTATCTTAAGTTTCTCTTCAAAATGATTTTCCCAAAATGTCATAATCAAGAAAAATATTAATAAAACTTGTAGGAATTGAACATTTATAAAGTATGCAGGGTATCAAAAAAGTTTGATATGCTTAATGATTATCCGGGAAAGTTATGCTCTTAAAATATAAATAGGATGCATAAGTGTAATATTACAGTCAATACAATTATACTCTGGCCAGGTTACCCCACTATGGTAGTGAGTAGTCAGTAGGCAGTACAGATTTCATCGCCGGGTGTCCGGTGGCAGGAAATAATCCAACTTCGTAACGGGGCCAATGGCTTCCTGCAGATGAGCTCCTTTAGGAAGGTGATGGCCTCTCAGAGGAGGGAGTGCGTTTTACAGTTCTGTAGCCATGGTTAGACGCGACTACGAACAGCATCTGTACCCTGTGTTAAGGGCGGTTGAATTTCACAAACTTCGATGCCAGGCTCTTGCGATAAGCCGGCTGGAGTAACTCTCGTCGCGTCTAAATGTCAATGATAGCAAACTCTTACTCGGTTAACACTAAGGCGTCCTCCGTAAGCGAAGACTAGATCAGAGAGCAAGGGCTACCTGTTCAAGGACTGGTCAGGTCAAAGGAGTAAATTCGCCTTTAAAACCCTTCAAGACCCTTTGTTTCTTTCAATGTGACAATTGGCAGTGGGCAGTGATGTGCGTGCGTCGCCTTTCCAAAAAGTGTGTTTAAATTCAGAAGATAAATGCTTGAAGTCCAAGAAAGCAGTAACAATTGTATAAAATGCATCGTGTGTAATAAATGATTTCATTTTAAGTGTAGAAAAGGAAATATCCTCTAGGTACCGTGTGCGCCACTCTGGTGGCAAGTGGCAACTGGTGAATAACAGAATAGCGGAGTAAGAATATAAACGCCTGTTAAGTTGTCAGAAATCAAATACAATTGTGAATTAAGTTTGTGTATTTTTCTAATATTATACATACTTGTCGATTCCTGTTGTAAAAAACAGTCACACAAACTGAGATCAGTTTCATACAAAAGAATTTGCCGCTGAAGCTAACACATACGACTGTTTTTCAGTTGAATATTTTTACTTTTATACAGAAATAATTGAACTTGGCATTGCCCTCATAATCTACTATAGGCCTACCTTTATGTTACAGGAATTTGGGCACTTTCTTTTCAATATCCTCTCCATGGTCAGCGACATTGCCATCTGGACTACCACTAAGCCATGCTTGTGATTGAAGAATTATTAAATCAGAATGAACTACTTTAGCACCATGTGTATTTCATAATTTCGAATAGTCTTTGATTCCATCTTCTTGCCATAGATCATATTTCTTATGCCAATGCCTACACTACGCGGTTCTATCAACAAGGATCTTGCCAAGCTTTCAAAAGTTTCTTCTAACTTAATTCTATGTGCCATACTACACGCCAAAAATAGGAGATTGTCTTTCCTGATACCACTCTGAAATTTCCGCTTGTCTGCAAATAGTTACAGAATTTTCTAGCGCCCAATTATCCGTAACAAGCATAGTATCACTCGAATGGGATAACCATCAATCACCGCAAAAGTCGAGAGTTGAATGTTAAAGAGTGTTTCTGAAAAAAAAAAAAGAACGCGGTATAGCATTTTAAAAATGAAAATATATGCAGTTTGGAAAATCTCATCAGTAACATACCTTCAAGAGGGGTTTCTTGGTGTGTTAGAATATCCTGATGACGGGTCATAACTTGAGTTGTCTCTGAAACTACTCACCATGCCCAGATAGAATCCAGTTCTTTGAAAGTGTATCCTTCAGCATTAGAAAAACCAGGTGAATTTATCATTCCTGTTTCCGGAGCTGTTTCCAACGCATAACGGTAATATCTAACGTTCATCATGTCGCTGAAACCCTTCCTCCGCAAGTGCCTGAACAGTAACTTAGTTGTGTATCGTCACTAGATACATTCCTGCTGAACACGTAATTAAATCCCTGTAAAAGCCAGTACCAAATACATTTTATTGTGGACTATGTCGTAATGACGAGTGTTTCATATGTTTCTTTACTGATTTTGGTCCCCTTTTTTCCACTGTGTTGAATTTCCTCAGTAAATAACAAGAAAGTATTCGTCAGCCAGCGGAGTCTATTACAAGTTTGTCTTTGTTCATAGGTATATACGCATGCTTCTTATTGGGTATATTATGTATATATATATATATATATATATATATATTTGCTAGTTGCTTTACGTCGCACCGACACAGATAGGTCTTATGGTGACGATGGGATAGGAAAGGCCTAGGAGTGGGAAGGAAGCGGCCGTGGCCTTAATTAAGGTACAGCCCCAGCATTTGCCTGGTGTGAAAATGGGAAACCACGGAAAACCATCTTCAGGGCTGGCGACAGTGGGGTTCGAACCTACTATCTCTCGAATACTGGATACTGGCCGCACTTAAGCGACTGCAGCTATCGAGCTCGGTCGATATTATTATGTATATCATGCCATTCTCTAATTGTATTAAATAACTCTATGGTCTTCTGTACATTTTCTTGATCTTTTACCAACCTACGCGTAACAGTAGGCAAAATATTCGTCGCACTTGTGACAGACATAGAAAATACCTCTTTGGCCCTTTGTGCATTCATTCCTTCCAATGAAATGAAATGGTGTGTGGCTTTTAGCGCCCGCAGTGTCGGAGGACATGTTCAGCTCACCTGGTGCAGGTCTTTTGATTTGAATCCTGTAGGCGACCTGTGCGTCTTGATGAGAATGGACTGATGATGAAGACAGCATATACACCCAGTCCCCGTGCCAGCGAAATTAACCTATGGCGGTTAAAATTCCCGACCCCACCGGGAATCAAACCCGGGACCCCTGTGACCAAAGGCCAGGCCGCTAACCATTTAGCCATGGATCCATTAGTCGGTAACAGGGTTTTCCTCGTTAGGTCCCTAGCAAGCTTCACGACATGATCCTTCTGTGCATTGTATAATTGTTTGAGGTACGAGCTGGAAACTAATTTGCCTCAATGGACCAATTCTTTCGCCCAGAATTGAGATCGCAAGTTACCTAAATGTTTGACGTGCCTCACTACAGTTATCTAATTTTTATTTCTATCCTTATATAACTTCATGCTATCTCGTGTAGGGTTAATCCGTTCAACTGTATCAATTGTTGTTGTTGTTGTTGTTGTTCAGGTCCTCCTAGTCCTTGGGCAACCTGCAGCTGTTGCGAGAAGATTGTACAGTAAATAATGTGAAGTAAATGAAGTCATGAGAAATTTAAAGGAAGTATTTATCCTCCATGATTGGATCACTTTTATTGATCCGATTAATTTTCTGGTGTTAGATATTACAAAATCCCTGTGTATTCTAAGCTTGTGAGAGATATGTACCCCTTTATTCTTGTCAATATCACAAATTGGGTTTATCAGAATCTCTTTATTCTCTTCCCTGTCCCTGTTTCCCACTACTATTTTCAAACTCTACCCTATGTTGTTGTCAGTATGCAATATGCTTAGCGCTGAGAGTGAAAACGTATCTCTCCTCCACTCCTGCGGCATCGTCATTCCAACCTGTCTTCTACTTTTAAAATGTTGTTTCTAATGATTCCATGCAAACCAGAATTGGTCTCACTTAGCAACAAATGTTCGTTACAGTACCGAGAAAGTAGTATTATCTATGATCAGTCAGTCTGAAGTGCTTGGAGTCGAGAGCTATGGGATAAAATTGGCAATCCAGAAAGGAGTGATGCAAAGCTGCAATTTATCCTCCCTCCATTTCAACATTTATGTATAATAGGTGGGAAAGAAAATCAAACAGGAAATTGTAAAGGGAATCAAAATTCAGCTATAAGAAATAAAAACTCGAGGTTTTCGGATAATTTTGTTATTTTACCTGAGTCTGCAGGTCTGGAGAAATTGATGAATGGTATGAATACAGATTTGGAGGAGTACGAGATGAAAATAAAAGGAAAGTAATGGAGCTTAGTCGAAGGATGTCATACGTTACAGGAAATATTAAATTATAAAATTAAGTATTTCAAGGAAGTATTAGTTATTACTGGTTGGTAGAATAACCAGCAATAGCAGGGGTTGTAAGGGCATACAATTCAGACTGCCACATGAAAGGAAGGACTTCATCAAAAGTTACTTGCTCGTTTCAGACATTGATTTCATGTAGAAGTTTTGTAGATATTTTTGAATACCTTCATCTGGATCATGGCATTAAATGGAAGTGAAACATGGAAAATGCCTAGCTCAAAGAGAAATAGAATGGAATGTTTTGAAACGTGGTGTTACAGAAGAGCGCTGAAGGTGGGATGTGTAACTTGAATCACGAATGAAGAGATACTAAATCGAATTACTGAGAAGAGGACATTTTGATGACATTTTACCAGAAGAATAGATAAAATGCCAGGACACATCTTAAGACATACATAACTTGTTCAGTTGGTTTTCGAGAGAAGTGTAGATGGTAAGAAAGGTATGGGTGGAGCAAGGCATGAATCTGACAAACAGATTGGAGTATATGTAGGATGTTCAGTAATATTTACACAGAAATGAAAAGTGTAGTGTAGCATGGTAAACTGCATTAAACCAGATTATTTAAACATCATACTACTGTGGAAGAAAGCAAATCTACTGGTGTTTTACGAGAGATCAAACGTTGATTACTACGTATAAGAAGGTATTTGTTTGCCACGGAATGGCAGGGAAACTCGCATACGAAATTTTCTCGTTAATGAAAAATTATTCACAGTTCACTTCGTCGTTTAATTTGAAATGTCATACATTTCACCAAGTGAACTTTCAATAATGAACTACAGTATGAGCAGAATGAAACGTCCAGAGACCAGAAATTCTTGGCTGAGTAAACAACTGACGGTGCTTATTACCTCTCAGCAACGATTTTCCAGCGATTATAATAAATTTCTCGCTGATATTAGCCCTTTGTATGTTAGAAGTGTCTGAACTTTAAGAAGGTGTGGTCGCTACAAAGCCGGGAGATTGCGGCACGCTAGTATATTAATATCTGTTACTGTTTATCTCGAGTAAGCCGCCGTACCCATGCATCTCTCCAGACACTAAACCCCCGCGATTACAACAGCTTCTTTTGAGAAATAAATCATAGCCGTTATAATTCCCAGTTTCATTGCCTCCAAAGGCTTTTGTTCACTTACTGCGCACGGTTTTGTTTCTGAAAGAAACTCACTTAGTTGCAACGGTTATATTAAATTCTTAATGCTCCGTTTGAATTTACGATTTAACGGATCGTTTCTGCTTTCTGTACACTTCGTTGTTCTTCAAAATGTGTTTCAGAAAGATTAAAGCGTCCCCTTCATCCCTCAATGTGAAATCATATAGGGATATTACTATTGACTGTTTAGAAAGGAAGGCATTCTCTATCGGCATTTGATATGTTACTTAGAACAATTTTATTGGCAGTCAGACATATTTAACATCAGTGCACTACCTCTAAAATAGATACCACTAATAGGGAATATAATCGCTAGTTCCTCTTAAATTATAAATATTCATGCGATATTCAGAGCAATATTGTACATTCTTAGTTGAGTAAATTTGTGGATAATAAGTAGCTACTGAGACTTGAATCCCTGTATGTAGCGTAGCACTTATGGTAAGGGTTATTCTGCCCGAAGGCAGGTCCGAACCTCCGCAGAGGTGTTCCTGAGCGGGAGTTTACGTGCGTTAGGGTGACCAGTTCCTTTCCGTTCCTCCATTCCCTTACCCCACACCAACAGCGCGTGGCAACCCATCCAATTCCTGACCACGCCCAATGTTGCTTAACTTCGGAGATCTCGTGGAATCCGGTGTTTCAACACGGCTACGGCCGTTGGCTAGCACATGTGTTCGTAAGAAATTCCTTGTCGTAAGATTTATCAATATGGTAGTTATTTTGTAAAATTTTCCATCTGGTGGCCTTCCCACTTCTTTGCAAACTCTGCAAATTCCATGCCCTCATCCCACTTACCTTTGTTATAAATGTTTGTTTCTTTGAAACTAATTTCTTTATGAAAATGGATCACTTTAAATTTATCATCAGTACTAAATTTTAACACAAACTAAGATGTATGAATGTAATAAAAATAATCAACACCTGCAAAGTGTCAATATCAAGCTGCTGCTAAAAATTCAAGGAGTTGGCTTCAAGATGTTTAAATAAACATGAATTAATTCAATTAATTTCTCTCAAATTACTTAAAAATTAAGACATTTATATTCACCTCTGAGAACTGAACGTGTGCTTCCTTGCATAGACACTCGGAGATAAAGCTGGAAAGGACTAGCTGGGAGAATGAACTAAAGGAGGGTACCGAAATATACTATAAAAGAACTGTTCATTGTGAAGTGATCTATTGAATGTCCGATAAAATGATCAGCGGAGAAGAATGCTCTTTTTTCTCAGCAGCAATGTGCTGTTTGTATTTAATTTCAAAATAACACTCAATGTCAAATTTTAATGCTCTATGTATACTAATCTCTCAATTATCAGGTAATGTGCTCCTTTTTGGGAAAGCGGTTATCTGTGCACCCTTGTACCTATCACGTTACCGACAGTTTAGGAACCAATGAGCTGATTTGATCGTGTTTAATAAAATAAAAATATTCTTTCATATATTAGCTCCCTTTTTACTTGATAATATAAGAAGAATTTCTACGGTTACAGCATCTATGTCCATAAAAGTTACGTTCGAACGATGATTGAAAAAAATTACCATCATTCCATTGTGTCCACACGCATTTTCATACGGATAATTACACAAGAAATATATACCTAGAAACACTTATCTATTGAAGAAGCAAATTTGTTCGATGACGTCAGTAAGGACGTACTAAGAATGTAGTAAAGATATAAAGGAAAGGGCGTATAAATCTCTGGTAAGACGGTAGTATGGCCTCAGTGTATGGGACCTCACCAGAACTACTTGACACCGGAACTGGAAAACAATTCAAAGGAAAACAGCACGATTTGGTGTAGGTGATTTTCAGCAAAGGAGTAGTGTTACTAAAATATTGCAAACTTTGGGCTGGGAGGCGAGATGCTCGACTATATGGTACGTTTCGAGCTGCCAGTGGTGGGTGAGTTGGCGTGGAATGACACAAGTAGAAGGATAAGCTTGAGCGTAGCTTTTAAAAGCAGGAAATATCATAATATAAAGATAAAGTTAGAATGCAATAGGACAGATTAGGGCAAATATTCACTTATACGACCAGGATTAAGAAATTGGAATAAATTATGAAGGGAAATGTTCGATAAGGTCCAAGTTCGTCGAAAATATTTAAGAAAAAGTTACGTATACAATTATGAAAAAATGTAAATATGAGGAAAGCAATTATAGGGTGTCTGCCACCTGGGCAACCACCCTAAATGCATATCATTGATTGATTGATTGATTGTTTGATTGATTGATTGATTGATTGATTGATTGATTGATTGATTGATTGATTGATTTATTGATTGATTGATTGATTGATTGATTGATTGATTGATTGATTGATTGATTGATTGATTGATTGTCAGCTTATCAACATATGTTTAATTTTCTCATCGCTAAAGGACGCTTGATGAAGGTATGACAAAACCGATTCTGAAATGAAACATTTCTGTGTTGAAAGTTCTCCATACTTATTGACACTGGCTGCAAAGGAGTAGAGTGGTCAGGTTCTTCAATTTCAACTTAGTACAGTCGATTAACATTTATGAACATAAAATGTGATTGACCAGAGTAAGAAGGCCTCTCTCAGGAGTAACATTCGGACTCCTACACTTTTACATTCACTGAGAACCAGTAGTTTATGACAGGACACTACACATCATTGTTGTTGAGATGTGTCAGTTCCACCGAATCAAGTGGGAGTGTTGAGAGCTTATTTTGTATTCTTGTAATGTTTAACTTTTTTACCATTTTCATTTACGTCGTACTGACACAGATAGGTCTTATAGCTACGATGGGATAGAACGGGGTAGGAGTGTGAAGGAATCGGCCGAGGCCTTAATGTGTAACATTTAAACAATCCTCGTTTTATTTCTTTCTATAGCTAGAGAGAATTGATGTTCATTGGACATTGGTGTTCTTAGATATAACCCACACTGTATGGTGATGTTCTTCGTGTTAGCAATTAGTCACTGGATTTCAAAGTATGGGGAGAGTTTCTTATTGCACATTTACAAAGAAAAATACAGTTCAGATCGTTGCTTTATGGAAATTTTTGAACAAGTTTTTAACGTCAAAATATGTTCAGCAAAGCAAATGATTTCAGCAAATATAGTAGGCTGTCAGAGTTTCTGATGCTGTGTTGTTGAGCAACAATGAGCATTACCACATACTGTTTAGCAAGTTGAAGGATAAGGAGCCATTTGTTCACTTGTTTGCAACAATGTATGTAAATACATTTAAAAATATATACGTAATAGAGTAGTATTATTTCGATGGCTTACTTCTAAAACCTCGTATCTCCCAATTCACTTTCTATCCATATTCTTCCTTAAGACTGGTCACGCCTCCCAGCCACAATCGGATGCATAGTCCATCATAACAATTTTCGTTGTGTTCGTTTTCCTATGGTTATGTGTAAAAGAAAATGAACCTTAAATACGTTAAACTGTAGGATGGTTTAAATTCGCCATGAAAACAACATCCCTACAACACTGTATGGTAAGGTCCATTTTACTTTACAGGGCTCCACAGGAAAATGAACACTACGAAAAAGGTTCTGATGGACTCTATATAAGTATGTGACTGGGAGGCGTGACCTGTGTTACGGAATGTAATGGGTAGGAATAACATTGTAACATACGAGGTTTTAGAAGTAAGCCGACGATTTGTTAAATAGTCTTGCACTGGTGGAGTAACACGTCCTGATCTTAGTTGGCACGTGTTAATATAATAATAATAATAATAATAATAATAATAATAATAATAATAATAATAGTTATAATAATATTTTTATTATTATTAATTACAGTATATGATTCTCCCACGATGTATAAATATATCTGCTAGTGGTTCAACGTCGTACTGACATAGGAATATTTTCAGCGCCGTAAGGTCAGAAAATGGCTATGACTGAGAAGGTATTGGCCCCAGCCATAATTCAGATACAACCCCAAGCATTTACGTACTGTCAAAGCTGCCGGTAGTAGGATTCAAACTTTTTCTCTCCACCCCCTCACCACCATTCTCACCAATATGAACTAACAACTACGTGATTCGAAATCAACTCGCTTGGCCTGTATGATGTTATCTCAGAAAATATTTTGAGCTTATTTGTTCCCTTTCAAATCATTTCTTCTAATTTTTTTACTACTGTTTATTTAAAAAGTTAAATTACGTAAGACAATTAAAGGAGTCGAGAACATTCTGCTCATATCAGTAAAAGCATTTTCATGCTGAAGTTTATGACGGTATCTTCAATAGTTTTTGAACAATGATGAAAACGAAAAGAAGAATGACAATAATGGAAAATTAAGAACAGTATGTGAGAGAGTGGGACGTAGCAAGGAGCTTACATGGACATGTACAAACATATTGCACAGTGGGACGTAGCAGGTGATATACATGAAGGAAATTTACAAATATGCGGCAGAGTGGGACGTAGCAAGTGACATACTGAACCCGAGTGACTTAGGCCCATAGTCAGTCATGATTTGATTGATAAAATAATATATGGTACATTTATTGAAATACAGAAGTGTAGTTGAAAACATTTCATATATGGAATGTCGAAATAGGAGCGAAGGAAGGACGACAGACTGGAGCCTGACGGATTAGCTCGACACACCAACATTTAGCTACTTCACAGCAGGGGATCTCATTAGTTGGCGAACAAGGAAATACAAGTCTACAAATAAGTCTTGGTCAGAAAGAGAAAGGGGTAGGTGATACAAAGGAAGCTCGCTACGTGAGTAATGCACTGGGATATTTTTGGCAGGACGGAAATTCCGTGACGTCATGGAAAGCTACAGCGGCTGCCAGTACATTCGCTAGCCTAGGTTCGGGCAGGTGGAGATTTAAATCACGTGACCGCTTGCCGGCCAATCGTAAAAATTTGATGGAAGACTCAGGGATACCATCTTAAGGAATGATGGATGAGATATTCTCGTAACTTCAAAATTAATCAGTAATAAATTATTGTGAGTACACGGATCGATGTAATGAATTTATTAGATGTCACGCATGGAAAAATAATCAATAATTATTGGCAAATTAAATAAATTGAAGGCTGGATTTCTTGGAAACCAGACAGCTTGAATCTCATTGGCTGGACGAAGACCACGTTGTAAGGGACGCTTCCAAAGGCGCGAAATGTGAGGAGCTAAATCCACCCGTATCTCCTAAATCTGTGATCACCGGGAGTTCATATTTAATCCAGCAGATATGCTAGCGGAGTGGATTAATTTGATGTAAATTTTAACGTCCAATTCGGAGTGCAAGTACCGATATTTAAAATTCACCCCCTCCTTCAGGGGTATGACGTCAATGAATCCGCGGGAGAAAGCTTCATCCATATATACGGGACAAGGGATCCTCGCCAGGACACTTGAAATGAATCTCTGGAGGTGAACCGTCGGTCGCAGCTAACTTCGAATTTTACGGGCATACAGTAACTCAACATTTAATGGCGCGAGCATCCGCCAGTGTTTGTAAAATGTGATCGCGCTCAAGCAACATGAACTTTAAATAGTTAACGTAGGATTGTGTTTGTCAGTTATAAATATCAGTGAAGTAAATTAATTGCACTGTAAGAGAGTAATATAAATTGTACCACAATAAGTACGTACATAACAGACTGTGTGACGAACAGTACTTTAAGGGAATAATAGCCTGTACTTTGCAATATCGAACCGCTATCATGAACACTTCAAGAGTGCCGTATGAAACGGGCGTATCGCGTCGGACGACATAAATCGCGACGGGCGTAAAATTCGACACCTCGTCGTACGTGTCCAGGTCCATTGTGCGGTAATTGGACGAAGATTAAAATAGTGTAAATATTAAATTTTTGGGTCTAGGATATTAATTTGTTGTATAAAAGTTAAAGTATTCAGTGTTAACGTTGTCAATGGTGAAAGTTTTGTGATAATTAAGGTATTAGTGTAAAATGGTAATGTGCCAGCAAATCTTTTGTGGAACTACGCCATCAAGAATGGAGGAGTAAAATGCAGAGAGGGGCCGAAAGGAGCCTCTCATCTGCAAAGCTGTAATGGAATACCGAGAAACTAAGATGAGTATATAATGTATATACTATTTGGGAAATGTTAGCGTGATTGGGAAAAATGGGAATAATTTGATTATACTTGGTTACCTTCTGTAACAAGATGAGTCGCTTAACGACCCCATCCTAAATTTGTAGCACGGACAGTAGTAAAAATAACAATGTAAATAATCGGGTCTTTTCCTGTATTCAGTTTGTTGGAGATGTAAATTTTGTAGATATAGGGTAGTACGTTAAGTCATGCATGCATTCATATTTCTTTGTAGAATAATTTTCTTTCATTTGATTTTGGTTATGATAGTTAAATAAGACCCGATATGTGTTTTTCTGTTTTGTCATTTTAACGAGCTATATAATGACACTGAAGGAAAATCCAGCTTCGCCATACCAGTTGTGTTTTGTTGTGATTAGTATGTTCATATTTTCAAAGTGAAGTTGTTCAAATTTGGGAGAAGCGATAATAATAATAATATTCCAAGTAAATCATATGTGGATTGATTAGTGCCAGAATAAATCGAAATTGTAAAAGGGGTGATGCGTTAAACATATTAAGAGTGGACTACCGTGTAACAGGCGAAAATTAAATTTTTTTAAATTAATAATAATAATAATAATAATAATAATAAATAAAAATAAAACTACTTTTTTAGAAGAATTTTTTTAAAATATAATTTGGATATAATAATAATAATTCATGAGATATTGGAAATTTTTAGTGATCAATGTGTAATAATAAATTTAAGTGATCAGGTGTTTTGTTTGTCGGAAATCATTTAATGACGGGATGTCGTTTTTAATTCGGAATTAAAGTGTGTGGTAATTTAATTTGATAAATTAATAATATTGAAATTTAAGATCGGTGCTAATAATCCGTACATGTTAATGAACGTGTGGTTTAAATTACGGTCCAATATAATTTTACGTATAAATGTCGTGTCTTAAAGTTGCAATTCATTAGCCGGAACACGTAGGACTAATATTACGAAACCATGAATGTCAAATTTTGGTAAATATAATATCAAGATGTTACGATTATTTGTGGAGAACGAACTAAGGCGTAGATCAAAATGAGATAGAAAATGTTAAAGAATCTGCAGTCAGATAATAAAAGGTCGTACGATGTCAAAAGTGGAATGAATAAGTCAGTTGATAATTCTGTGAGAAATAAATGAATCAAGGAATATTGAGATAGAAAGGAAATAAATTCCGTACGAGAGACACTTAGGATATTGAAATGAGTGTAAAATGTACGGGCAGTGTCACAGAGAAATACTGAGTTACGTAGCGGGTAGAATTCGAACCCGTGACAGCATGTACGAAATAAATAGACTGCACCGCTATTCGTCGAGATACTACGGATCTAAGGATAATGAGAGTTCAGAGTCCACATAAATGATCGTATATTGTAATCATTGTAATGACGAGCGATGACAATCATGATGTCGTGATAATAATAATAATAATATTGCAGATAAATGATTGGACCGCTTTAATTAATTGAGCGTTGATAAAGATGTTAAACGAGAATCTAAATGATAATATGCAACCGATAATAATAATAATAATAATAATAATAATAATAATAATAATAATAATAATAATGTAAGGACGATGTTAAATCATCGCGGTCAGCTTAATAATAATTGTCATAATAATAACAGTAATGATGCCGTTGGTTGATCAATGAAATAATTATAATTGCGACCGATATCTTAATATATTTGGCGGAAGTGACCGGTTCATTAATAATAATAACCTCTTGAGTGACGTGAATAATAATAATAAAAAAATCTGGAGTC
This sequence comes from Anabrus simplex, assembly GCF_040414725.1. Taxonomy (NCBI): domain Eukaryota; kingdom Metazoa; phylum Arthropoda; class Insecta; order Orthoptera; family Tettigoniidae; genus Anabrus; species Anabrus simplex. The sequence goes on along the minus strand of NC_090265.1, from coordinate 297,187,738 downwards.
ACCTATCTATATAAATAAAATTGTTTCTGTTTGTTTGTTTGTCTGTCTGTTTGTCTGTTCCACCATCACGTCGAAACGGCTGGATAGATCTCAACCAAACTTCATATTTAGAGTATACTGACCCCGGGGAAGGTTTCGATATGCATATCATTTTAAAATCTTTGAAAAGACGGGGGTTTTATAGGAAAAACGGTTTTCCTCCATTTTCTCTTATACTATTATAGGCAAAATATCGAATTTGTCGTATAAGGACGAGACAAAGCTCAATTTAATCCTCTTGACGCAAAGAACAAAACTCGGTAAGCCCTACGGGCCCGAAAACCATGTTTTAAGGCCCTAAAACCAACCGTTATGGAGATATTGGCACCACACTACCCCTGCTCTAGGAATCGGATAAAGAAATGAACTGCCGTAACCATGGCAACGTCAGCTCCAGGATTCTAGAGCAGTGAGATTATGCATGTACGTTTGGGCATAGCTGTCAACCAAAATAGGTACAAATAAGACTTAATATCTGGGAAAAAAATATACTGTTGTGTAAGGCACTCATAGGACTCCTTTGGGCGGGGATGGAAAGGGGGTGAAGAACGAGTGTAAAAATCTTACTATATATAGAAATGGAAGTGTGTGTGTAAATGACACATCTCCAACTAAACCACTGGAGCAATTTCAACCAAACTTGGTACACGAATCACTTACTATCGGGAGACGATCACTGTGGGGGGTAAGCCATCCCTAGCGCCCTTAAGGGAGAGGGTCAGGGGGGTGGTAGTTACAATAATAATCGAGAATAGTGTCGAATTCATAGTTTTCGGGGTCGCTGAGTTGAAAAGTGATACTCTAGAATTTTTTTAAAATCCAGCCCCCTTTTAGGTTGGGAGCAAAGGGTGGGGGGGTGGGGTGAGATATAGAAATAATTAAAAACAGTTTCGAATCCATAGATTTCAGGGTCTCTGAGATGAATAGTATTACTCCGGATTTTTTGCAAATCCAAGTGGGGAGCGAAGGGGGTGAGATATAAAATTAATCGAAAAACTACATATAAAAATATTATCTTCTTCTTCTTACTATATATAAAAATTGATGTATGTGTGTGCGTGGGTGTGTGGGTGTGGGTGTGTATATGACACATCTCCTCCTAAACCACTGGAGCAATTTCACCAAACGTGGTACACTTATCAATTAGTATCAGGAGACAAACCGCGTGAGGGTAAGACACCCCTAGCACCCTTTTGGCAGGGGGCGAGGGGAGTGGTATAAAAATAATCTTATAAATAAAGTTGTTCGTTTCTGTTTGTCTGTTTGTTTGTTTGTTTGTTTGTTTGTTTGTTTGTTTGTTTGTTTGTTTGTTTGTTTGTTTGTTTGGCTTAAGTGCGGCCAATATCCAGTATTCGGGAGATAGTAGGTTCGAACCCCACTGTCGGCAGCTCTGAAAATGGTTTTCCGTGGTTTCCCATTTTCACACCAGGCAAATGCTGGGGCTGTACCTTAATTAAGGCTACGGCCGATTCCTTCCAACTCCTATCCCTTCCCTGTCCCATCGTCGCCATAAGACCTATCTGTGTCGGTGCGACGTAAAGCAACTAGCAAAATAAAAAGAATAAAAATGTTTGTTTGTTCCACCATCACGTCGAAAGGGCTGGATAGATCTCAACCAAACTTCATATTTAGAGTATACTCACCCCGGGGAAGGTTTCGATATGCATATCATTTTAAAATCTTTGAAAAGACGGGGGTCTATAGGAAAACCACAACGGTCTTCCTCCATTTTCTCTTATACTATTGATTTTCTGCAAACTCTGTGGACCGTATGTGAAAGGTCTCTTCATCACAAACAACTTTCGTTGTGTTCATAATTTACCTTACTCTTCAAATGACGGAGAAATTTACTATTTTCTGCCGATACCATGCTCGGCATTGAGGGACCGACAGAGCGATAACGAATATATGGGTTACCATGGCAACGTCTCTGACTGCTTGCCAGCAGGGAAGTAACGTATTGTCATTTTCCTCATCATTCCTTTAAATTCGTGGTTGTTCCTTGGGTAGAAAGCAAGAGAGTCGTCAATCGGCCATTCTGCGGGATATTGCCGGAATATCATTGGAGGTTATAACCGTCCTCGAATAGCATAAGTAATAACACAAATATTCATCTTCTTATCTGATTACCTAAGAATCCCTGCGCCTAAATTTCTCTCCGATTACCGCTTTCTTATATCCATAACTCACTCCGGCATAATTTATTGAGGAGCATTTGATTTTCCAATACATTCACTTGGTATTTATATATTTGTCGTCATCCGGATGTCCTCTGTTATAATCTATTTTCTATTAATTTCAACTTACTAAACTGTATTACTTTCTTCCTTAATTACCACGTATGTATGCGAGTGCTAATCCCGAATGCTGTACACTCTTTCCTTTGAGGAAATATTCTAAGCTATGCAAATGTATAACTTCTGGCCCAGGAAAATTCCGAAATATGGATGCAATTTTAACGGCGGTGCAGACCTTCGTTTCGGGGTAATTGGTGGCTAATCAGTAAGTCGTATCAAAAGTCACAAAGCAAATTGCGTTTCATTTTGGAGAGATCTACAACTTTTGTCCTGTGACTTTTTGTCGTATTTCTATCCCTAATACATTAAACACAAGTTGATTTTGTACTTTTACACGTATATGTTATCATTTGGCACACTTATAGGAAAGGTAGAATCATGACATTCGGCACGCACATTGACATGACCATTGGCAATGTTATAGCCAAATTTTATGATTCTAGCTGTCACATGAGAATCAAAAATATAAAGTAGCATTCAAAAACTGTACAAGATTTCACCCCATTCAATGACTCTAACTCAATCTAACCCATAAATAAAGGAGATACGAGAAGATGTCATAGGACCAACCATGTAGAGCACTGAAAGGGGCGTCTGATGGTGAAGTCCGTTTGTAGATACGTCGTACAGTTGCAAAGCAGTAACTATCGAAATAAAGGTCTACACTTCTAGAGTATGTCTGTACATTGACAATTTTGGCGAAATTTCCGTACAGTTATCCGTTTCAGGTGTAATAATGACCATCTGCATATATTCTGTTTTGGTGTCTGTCTGTTTGTTTGTTTGTCTGTTTGTCTAAAACTTGGAAACTACTGGATATATTTCCACCAAACTTGATATTTAGAATCCATCTGTCCTTTGGTAGGTTTTAGGGCAAGTATTGTTTCTGAATCCCTGAATTGACTGGGGGATTATACGAAACCGAAACCGTCATTTTGCAACCAAACTTAATGTAAATTTAGCTGCCGTAATGGAAATTCATTTCTAGGCCTTTTTCCTCATGTGCATCATTTCAATACGAGGATTAATAAGGGAGATATCATTAACGGACCGTTTTCCGGTACAAGTCCCACCGGACTTAACTCAAGAGCGGGTGCGTGTAAAGCGTATGTTTTACAACTTGAAAACTACTGAAGATATTTGAGTCAAACTTTATATTAACATCCACCTGTCCAACGGTAGGTGTTAATCGTCAATAACATTTCATGTTCCCGGAATGGACTGGCGGTTTATAGGGAACCGAAATGGTGATTTTACTCTTCCAGAATATATACAGTACAAGACCAACCTGACTGGAAATCGACCAAACATGATGGAATTCCATCTCTAAAACTTTTTTTCATGTGCATTTTTTCGACAGGAGGATTAATAAGGGAGATATCATAAACGGTCCGTTTTTCCGGTTAAGTCCAGCGGATATAGCCCAAAAGGTGTTGTACGTGGAGCAGGTTCCTTATTTATCTATGTAAATAAAATCGTAAGAACTGTGTGCCTGTACATAGACTATTTTGTCGAAATTTTCGTACAGCTACACGCTTAAGGGGTAATAATGATCATCTGCATATTTTTTGGTTTAGTATCTTGAAAGTTCTACTTTTTACACTTCTCACTGAAAACCCAGATTGCGGCATAATCTGCCAGTCGAGAAAGAAAACTGAAATTTGGCAAAATTTTACGACTTAGCCTGTAACGGGCGGAAAACTTCCAAGAGCTTTAAATTTTTCCCTTTCTATCCCGAAGAATATCGAAATATGGAGGCAATTTTAATGATGGTGCAGACCTTCGGGAAGTATCATCACATAACGGATGGCACAATCCCCGTTCAATTTGGAGTGATCTACAACCTTGGTCGTACGACTTTTTGTCGTATTTATATCCATTTTACGTTTGACTTTTCTCTATTTCTCGATCTTAAGTAAAGTAGTACTTTTCACATACATAATTCATACCTTCCATCACTTAGAGGAAAGATAGAATCATCATACTCTACACGAAAATTGGTCCACCCAGTAGCCATATGTGAGCCAAATGCTATGTATGTAGCTGTCACTTAATTATCCGAAAAGCAATGCAATGTGAGATAATCTTACACAAATTTTACCCAAGTTTCTAACTCAATCTGACCCATGAATAGATGAGATATCATATGACCAGCAATTTAGGCCGCTAAATCCGGCGTCTTATGGTACAATATTTTCTCGATATGATGTACCGTTTAGAAGCAGTTAATCTGTAAATGAAGGTCTGCAATATTGTAAACAAGCACATACTTTCGTATGTCGAACTATATATATTCACTGATGTCGATTTTGTAGCGATCGAGAAAGGGTGTGTCTGCTATTGTAATCAGTACTCCGCACACCGACTATGACTGGCAGTAGGAATGGAGTCCTTCTCCAATTCCTGTGTAACTGGCATTAATGAGGCAGGCCTACCATTGTAATGAATAATTCACTTCTCGATTTGACTTTCAGAAGGCAAGGGAGCATGCAGCATACAGTCTTTGGCTGTAGGCAAGCGTTCCCGCAGTTATAAACAGATGTACCCATCTAAAATGTGACTGGCATTAGGCATACTGGCCTGCTATTTTGATGGAAACTCATCAACTTGGTGTGACTGGCAGGAAGCTGGCTGGCAGTTGGAAAAGGGGCCTATCATTATAATGATAACTGCACAACTCAATTTTGACTGGTTGTAGGGAAGTTTCCTGCCATTATAATAAAAACTCTTCAATTTGTAATATGTCTGGAGGTAGGAAAGGGGGCCTGCAATTGTAACGGAAACTCCCCAAATAGATTGTGACCGCGCAGTAGGCAATGGGGCCTGCAATTATAATGTAAACTTCCCAACTCGATTGTGAATCGCAGTAGGGAAGTGAGCCTGTCGTTATCATCACAAATCCGTAACAAGCACTTTACACTGGAAACAACGTATGGGGACCTCTGCATATTGTTTCTCGGATAACGCTAAGAGACATGCTATTTTAAAACAATCTTATTTACTGCATGTACAGTATTTACTTCAATATTCGTATACAATGCAGAATACCGTAGCGAAGCACGGGTACATTTGCTAGTTTAATAATAATAATAATAATAACCACAAGAGGGATATAATAATAATAACATTAATAACCATTTGTGTTTGCATCCCGCATAATAATGACGATATTAATCAAACGTGACAGTGCCAGGAACCGTTGAGTATAATAATAATAATAATAATAATAATAATAATAATAATAATAATAATAATAATTTCGAGGATGATAATTTCATGGATAAATGAATATTTCTGACGATAGTTAATTAATTAATTGGTGACAACATCCCTCGATTCGTATGTTTCAATAATAAGAGTGATAGGCCTAAACATTAGTCATTTGTGACCTCGTTATCGTACGGTTTCCGCACGGTATTTCCCATCGCTTCTCGTTATCTCATCTGTGGCAGTAGTCTACTGAGGCTACTTTGTAACATTTCAGATCAGGTGTAAATAAAATATAAATGCTAATTCAGTGGTATGGCATCAGCTGGACATCGTAAGATAGGAACTGTCCGTGTAATCCATTTTTCGTAATTCACGAGAAACATTACCCAGTCCGAGTACCGGTCTCGGAAAAATGTATATAGCCGGAGTACATCATCTTAGTTAAATCGAGAAGCCGACCGTAACATGGGTTATGCTCGGGCTCCCGATAGAAGGAAGCTATATCCTTGAACAACGATTCGATTCAAATGGAATCGATCCGTAAATTATACCTCAAAATGTCATTTTATTTCAGAAGCAACCCAGCACGATATTGATACCACTTGCGGTATAGCAAGTGATTTGTTTATGTAACATGTGTGGAAAATTTAAATATCGTTGCCAAATATATCAAAGTTTCGTACGTCGGATGGCGTAATAAACTGCTCTTTCTGGCAATTATTTCAAAGGAAACCATTCTCATAATCTTTTTATTGTAGTTAGATGATGCCCTTTTTAAATTTAACAGTCACTTTCTAGTCCTATCATGGAGTCCTTAAATTCAAGTTTACAATCGAGCCTTCCCCAATTTTAATTTTAAATTGCTCCGTTCATTCCCGTGTTCATTTATGCCGCTATATTTATATTTGATGACTTAAATAATGAACCGACACCCCTGAGATAAATGCTAGTCTGGGACTCGGGAGGTGGACGGGTGCAATACATCGACATTTACAAACATATCATTTTAAGTAGTTCAGCTAATTGTTTCACAAGAATAAAGAGGAAAATAAATTCTGTAAGGAGGGAAATAAATCGAAAAACTCGATTTTTCTCCTTAAGGGGAATTTACCTATTTTATGCTCTGTTACTACTGCAACGTATAAATTGGGAATGAACTTAATTATATTGTATTATATATTGCAATTATTTGTTGGACATGGATATTTTGAAACTAGATCAGTATTAAATAATTAACCAATTCACTCATATGTAAAAAATCTTGCGCATACATAATATGATTTACGGTTCACGAAATACAGTGCAACATGTTCTAGTGACAGTTCCCTCCGCACAATTTTTCTCCCGGTCTCATTTTGCAAGTCGTGAGACATCTGTTGGTGCTCCCTTATCAGTTTTCAGGAGAGACAGTCGGATCCGGAAGGAGGGACGAATACGCGGGTATAAGAAATGTCTGTGAATAGAATCCTTGCTAGCAAGGAGTAGACATGACTTCCAACATACTGTTCACCAGATATCACATTTTGTTTACACACGGATTGTTCTGAACTGCAACGAAAGCACTCGGGTTGCGGCTTGACTAGCTTCACTTCCGTAATAGTATTACGTTCTCTATCTCTCCTTTTCTCTCTGCTTCTCTTTCACCCCTCTTTCTCTTTCAAGGCCTTTCTTCTTTCTTTTACTTCTCACCCGGCGGGACGAAAATCACAAAATCCTCCAGTTCCCCGTGTGACTAACCATCTGCTCAATCGCGACATGCCGTGGCAGTCAGCAACTTCAGCGAAACTTGCATGTAGTTAAAAATCAGACAATTCCAAGTAAAGCAGAAGATAGGAGGAAAAGAATGGGAAAAGAGCAAGTCTAAAAAAGACGAGTGCCATCTTACTCTATCTTACCTCATATTCTCTCCTATTTTGTATAATGCATTATTTTTATACTTGTGATCAGTCCTAAAGAACAATGAAATATCTCATCAATACTACCTGCCGTTTAGAACGTTTGTACATTTTTGCCATCAATACGATACAGAAAGAATATCTATTACTAAGCGGTTTCTTTCTACCAATTAAAACAGAAAAGCAATAGATTCATATGAATTAGAGATATGTATGATTACTGCACTAAGCTTCACATAATCCTGCACACTTTTCACTGTTGTCATGTTGTAAGATTGTGACATATGTATCGTTTGAAAGGAAATGTATATCCCGCGGAAAAAACTATTGAACGGATGCACTATGAGACTGGACGGGTATGACAGCTTTTTGACTCTAATTTCTGGACCGCTGGAGTTTCCGAATTGAACGTTGCGTACTTGTGGTTAACACTCATGTAATCGGAAGTTTGCTGTTTCGTCTAACTAGTAATGAACAGTATCCTGTTTACTTACGCGTCACTTAGGACATCAATGACCGGATCACATCATTGTTTCAGGATGATTTACCCTGTGTATCGGAAAGTATTCATGTCATAATGTAATGCTTTAAAACACTGCTTAATATAGGGGGCGTCCACTCACTCTCGGTTCCTTATTTTCGCTTGATCGGGTGAGTTGGCCGTACGGTTAAGCCCGCGCAACTTTGAGCTTGCATCCGGGAGATAGTGGATTCGAACTCCACTGTCGGCAGCCTTGAAGATGGTTTTCCATTTTCACACCAGGCAAATGCTGGGGCTGTACTTTAATTAAGGCTAGTACCGTTTCCTTCCCACTCCTAGACCTTTCCTATCCCATCGTCGCCAAAAGACCTATCTGTGCCGATGCAACGTAAAGCACGGAAAGCCAACTTCAGGGCTGCCAACAGTGGGGCTCGAACCCCCTATCTCCCAGGTTCAAGCTCACAGCTGCGCGCCTCTAACCGCACGGCCAACAAGAGCGGTTGGACCAAATTTAATTCTATTGTCTTAATCCAAACCAAACCCCATGGCGCAACAGCCCCAAATGTCCATGGCCTACCAAGTGACCGTTGCTCAGCCCGAAGGCCTGCAGATTACCACGTGTCGTGTGGTCAGCACGGCGAATCCTCTCGTCCGTTATTCTTGGCTTTCTAGGCCGGGGCCGCCATCTCACCGACAGATGGCTCCTTAATCGTAATCATGGTGGCTGAGTAGACCTAGAACCATCCCTCAGATGAAGTAAAAATCCCTGACCTAGCCGGGAATGGAACCCGGGGCTCCGAGTATGAGGCAGGCACGCTACCCCTACACCGCGAGGCCGGCATTCTATTGTCTTAGAATTTAGAATTTAGTAGTCGGTTATTCTTACTGCTAATTCTTCTAAGGATTGAAACATTATTTCGAAGAGCCGCAAAGCCGTCTGATAATATGTTATGTGGAAGGAGAAACATCCTCACCGAGTTATGTGCCCTATTAGGTAGGAAGCCACTCATGTGCATTTAATGAACTGTGATGGAAGGAAACGATCGGGGCTTGTCGGACTCCTTTTCATTCACATGCAATTGAATTGAAAATCCACCACCAAGACTAAGATTTCAACCTTCGTCCATTTTCGGTTATTTTCTTTTCACTTCATTCCATACCAATCCCTGATATGTCTTTATTTTGCTACAGGCAGGAAATCGAAGATAGTTTAACCTGACAGAATATTACCATTGTAAATCCTGATTGTGAATTTCCACTCCGTCTCACTATTTGAATTTTTACTGAAACTAGCATAATTTGGGTGTTATATCGTCGATGGAAATGTAAAAGGTTGTATTCCACAAAGCTTTTCCTTTCAATTATTCTCCTTAAGACTGGTCACGCCTCCTAGCCACATATGGATACGCAGTCCATCAGAACAATGTCCGTTGTGTTCGTTTTCCTATGTCGACGACTAAACGAAAATGAACCTTACATGCATTGTACACTAGGAGTGCGTAAATACGTAATGCAGACGTACATTCCTACAGTACGGTACTGTAAGGTTCATTTCCCTTTACACATGCGCATAGGAAAATGAACACAACAAAATTTGTTCTGATGGACTGCATATCCATACGTGGCTGGGAGGCGTGACAGTCTTAAGGAGAATAATTGATAGGAAGAGCTTTGTGGAATACAACCTTTTACCTTTCCAGCGACGATATTTTATAACTTTACAGTATGTGGTAAAATAAGAAGTACTGAGATTGCAAACATGCTTTACATATCAAGATATCTTACTATAACATGAAGGGTGACGACGGCAACAGGTATCGGATTGCGTCGGTACAGCGTGTGTTCAAAATTTGCATCGTCAAGTCTCACGGTCCTTTACATTTTCGAACATAGAAAACTGAAAGAATCCATTTTGCTGTCAGATGACCTACCTACGAATGTTCCCGATCTGCGGATGGAGATGCAGAATATCAGTATTAGTTTTGTGTCCTTGTTCCAGCCTGTGTTTATCGATTATGTTCTAGAATCTACGGAACAATTATGATACAATGAGTGAGCCTTGCACACTTTGAACACACACCGTATCGACGCACTTACATACTTTCTGTCCACCTATCTTGATGTTCGGAGCATGTTTATAATTTCTTCACTGTTTTTTTTCTTTTTTGTTGCCTTTTTCCGAACACTGTATTTATCTCGCTTACATTGTGTAGTGCTAAACATTAAAATTAGCCTGCTTGATAGTTCATTGTATCAAATATCGAAATCCGCGTAACCATGAGTGACATGTCCAGAGTTAAGCTACTACATTTGATGAGGTAACCTGGGCTGTAGGTTAGAAGAGAAGAAAAAAAAGAGCTGGTCATTATAAAATAAGCACCGACTATCTCATGATTTGACCAGCAATGCCCAGGTTTGGAGAGGTCACTTAATTGAATAGAAGCTGTGTTACATGTCGACGACGAGAAGGGACTCATTTCCACATAAATAAAATGAGTTGGACATAAAATTCGAAGTTCTCATGTATGAAGCAGGAAAAGAGTGAGCACATTGTTTTTATTTATTCTCAACAAAAGAGACATCCGACTGCAATTGCGGGTGACCACAAGGATTCGAAATATAATACAACTTTTCAATGTACAGTAATATGCAAATGTTATGAATCATTCTTTTCCAATGACAAGAATGTAGATGGGGTTTAGAACTGTCAACGAATCCTAAAAAATATTTAATGAAAGATGATGAGCATCTGTCAAAGTAAGACCCAGCTTCTTGATATAGGACATTATGCCCCCAAACGAAGTTCCTCTGGCTCCTAAGGGAAGTCCCCTGACTTACCATGATCGATCCTAGCTCAGTCCAGTGGTATTTGAAGGTGCTCAAATACGACAGCCTCGTGTCGGTAGATTTACTGGCACGTAAAAGAACTCCTGCGGGACTAAATTCCGGCACCTCGGCGTCTCCGAAGACCGCAAAAGTAGTTAGTGAGACGTAAAGCAAGTAGCATTAATTATTATGACTTACCATGCGTAACCAATTGCGTTATAGTTCGCACTTAAGTGAGGAACACATGGACAGTAGATGGCTATCTTTACCTCATTCACCAACAAAGCCTGCTCCAAGTTGACCTCAAGCCGTATGGTGGAGTCCAATAGAAGGTATTTCTTTTTCTTATGGTTGATGGCAATAATATCCTTTCGCCTGGTCGGTCAATGTTTTGAAAAGCAGTGCACTTACTCATGAACTTCCCGTCGCAATGAAGGAACGGACCTTGTGATGGTGCAAGTTCTGCTGTATATTTTCCTTGCAGCAGTAGCCCAACACTTGGTTCTTCACATCCTGGATGGCAATTATACTGTGCACGCCCTGTTACCGTTCTCACTACTGATACATTGTATGATAACTTTATGGTGTTAGTCCACTCTAACGATGAAAGACTTCTTCTATCATTCATCCACGATGTGGCCTTGGGATCACTCTTATAGGCATCTGCCTTTGTGAGGAAGATGACACCAATCCTCAAAGGATCGCTGACGAAACTCATTCCTCAACTTCTGGCCAGAGGCTCACAAAAATATTCCATTTACCGGCAAGCCTAGACGTTTTAGAGCTCTTGATTCTCCGATTTCAATTCTCTGTATCTGGAGAGACTCTTCACTAAATCGGAGTAAACGTTCACAAATGTTAAAATTTTGAAAGCATGCTTTCCTTTCGGCTTTTATGATGTCCAAACCTCTGAAATTCCATGGAGCATAAAGTACAGTATATCATTAGGGAAACCATGAGGTATCCCTATAATATATTTAACAGTTGCACGGATAATTTTGTCAAAATCAACCAAAAAAGTTCGCGGTATCATGTTTAGGAGAGTTCTTCGGAGTGAATATATTAACCTCGGACAAACATATTGGTTCAGAAAGTTCATTTTTTGATCAGGTCAGAGTAGAACTGAAGTGGATAGGATGTTCAGATCAGTTGACAATTTTCGAATTAATGTTGATGTGTCCAAGATAATTCCTTTCCTGAAAGTCACTCCTACATTTTTCATCGTTTCTCGCTTTTGAATGCATTGCATTTCATTTCCATCCGACAGTGTCACATTACCCCCACTTAAGATCTCATTCTGAATGTTTATAACTTTGCATTTACTAGGATTGACTTTTAGTCCTGTCTCAGATAAATGATCAACAGTTAAATATATCAAAGACTGCATCGACTTGATATCAATACTAATTAATATTATGTCATCAGCAAATGTTAAAGCTGAAACGCTTCCAACGCTCTCACACAGTTTGAAACCAAAAATATCAGATATTTCAGGTTCGGTAATATTGACATCTATAGCCAAATTAAAGTAAATATTTGATATAGGGGAACCTCCCGTTACTCTTTCGAAAGGCGGAATACTTTCGGTTTTGTTCAAAACCGACTTCAATGTTTATTTTATTACCCTGTATGAGATTAATAGCCAGGTTTCTTAGATTTTAGGTATTTCAATACGCTATAAACATCTGCTAGTACGTATGCCCATGACAAACATTATCGTACGCTTTACAGTACAGTAGTTATGTCAAGTAGTCCTATACAGCAGTTCCTGCGATTGAATTTAAAATTTCTCAAACGACCGTTAATGATAGAAGTGTTGAAATGCGTTCCTTGGACAGAAACAAATCCTCTTTGTTGAGAAGAAAAACTAAGGACCATTCGTGAACGCCTGTCAAGCACCTTTTATTTTATTCTTCTTATCACAGAATAAATCGAGATAGGTCTCCAATTAGTAACCTTGTTTTTGTCACCTTCTTTAAATATCAGGACTGTTCTGGCTGTCTTAAACACTGAAGAACAGGGGGAGTTGGCCATGCGGTTAGGGGCACGCAGCTGTGTTCCCGCATCCGGGAGATAGTAGTGAGTTCGAACCCCACTGTCGGCAGCCTTGAAGTTTATTTTCCGTGGTTTCCCATTTTCACACTAGGCAAATGTTGGGACTGAACCTTAATTATGGCCACAGCCACCTCATTCCCCTCCTAGGCCTGTCCTATCCTATCGTCGCCATAAGACCTCTCTGTTTCGGTCCGACTTAAAACAAATAGTAAAAAAAAATTTAAAAAAATACCACTGAAGGACACTTCTTAAACTTCAACATGGCATTCCCTAGGTGAATTTCGCAGTCTGACATAATTTTGAAGTTCTCATGATAATTCTATCCAGACCCGACGCTGTATCGATTCTCATTCGTCACGTAGCGAATTTGACTCCTTCCTCTGATATGTGAATATATTCCTTCGTGCACAGTGGATCATTGATTGGTAAAGGTGTTTGTAAGTTGTGGTCAGAATATAAATATTTGAAATGATCAGATACAATGTTAATTGGAAGTTTACACGTTTCGTCGGAGTGATTTTCCATAATGTTTCTCGCTATCCCTTTGCCTTTGATTATAATAATGATACCGAGCAACTTCGTAATCATATAGCTGCTTATTCTTATAGCGTATTCTTAGCACACGTCTCTAAGAAATTTTCGTTAGCCGCTGTCCGACAGTTTTACCAGACTAACGTTGTTTCCTAGCGTTATAATACCTTACGGCTGGATGCTTTGGTCCAGGCAGATGATGATTAGATTTAAACAGATATTCAACTAACTCACTAGTTAATTTCTCAAAGTATTTCATACCACCATCAAAGATGAGGTTTTCGAACTTCTCTTTCAAAATTCTATGATTCGTTCTAGCTTAATATTTCTTAACTCGCCACAGCAATTTTTTTCAGTATGTTCGAGGTCCCCATTTCAATTCTTTTCCGCATACTTTCACGTGACATTACTTCAATAAATTTCTGCATGTCGATGGCCTAGAATGAAAACCTCGTATCTCACAAAGTTCTTCCTATCCATTATTTCCCTTAAGACTGGTCACGCCTCCCAACCACACATGAATATGCAGTCCATCAAAACAATGTTCGCTGCGTTCTTTATTCATATGCCGACGTGTGAAGGAAAATGAACCTTACCGTACCGTACTATAGGAAAGTATGTCTGCGTGACGTATTTACTAACTCCTAGAGATAATTTTTATAAGGTTCATTTTTCTTTACACGTCAGCATAGGAAAATAAACCCAACGAACATCGTTCTGATGGACTGCATATCCAAATGTGGCTGGGAGGCGTGACCAGTCTTAAGGGAAATAATGGATAGGAAGAACATTTTGAGATACGAGGTATTCAGTCTAAGCCATCGATGTGCTTTACTGACATGAATGGGAACGGATTTAAAAATAATTCCGCAAATTTGGCATTGCTCTTTAGATTTAATCAAATTTAGGGGGTTCAAGGGTTTATTCTATGGTCTTAATATGCTCTTTCTTTCTTTCTTTCTTTCTTTCTTTCTTTCTTTCTTAATCTGTTTACCGTCCAGGTTTGGTTCTTCCCTCGAACTCAGCAGGCGATCCAACCTCTACCGCCTCAAAGGCAGCTTCCACGAACGTCAGATATTTGGTCAGGGATACAACTGGGGAGGAGGAAAAATACCTCGCCCAGTCGGCTTCACCTGCTATGCTTATTAGGGGCTTTGTGGGTGATGGAAATATTGGAATTGATAGACAAGAGGGAAGGAAGCGGCCGTGGGCTTAATTTAGGTACCATCCCTGCATTTGCCTGAAGAGGAAGTGGGAAGCAACTGAAAACCAATTCGAGGATGGCTGAGGTGGGATTTGAAGCCCTCCTCTACTCAGGTGATCTACCAAGACAGAGTGAACCCCTTTCAGATCCTCGAACCACTTGTAAAATTTCGCGATAGAGCCAGGAATCGAACCCGGGGTGGCAGCTAATCACACTAACCACTAGATCACAGCAGCAGACTTACATGAAGAGTATATTATGTACGCATGTTAAGAGTAATGTGATACCATTCAAGACCTAGATATTTTACTAGTGTACTTAAGTCTCTAACTTGAGCAGAAAGGTAAAAATTGGACTCAACAAATCAAAAATGAGAAAACGCGTAGACTTATCTCGCCCCGAAATCTGTGGATTCCTCAGTCACTTTTCATTTACTAAGGCTTAGTTATCTTTCGCAATTTTCGGCTCCTTGGATGAATGGTCAAGCGCTAGTTCAATTCCTGGTGGGATCAGGAATTTTAACTGAGCATGGTTAACTTTACTGAGTCGGAAACTGGATGTTTGTGATTATTTTAATACATACCTCTTCACATACAAACAAAACAGTACAACACAACACAACACAACGCATCACAACATACTATTCACCACCACAGTAACTCGCAATGAGAATCCCTCGTAGGATGAGCATCCGGTCGTAAAACTGAGCCAGATAGACATCTAGTGTCAATCCCAAGTCAATTAAAAAGCCAGACGAAGAGTATTCCTTTATAATATAGATCAATCACTATGTATTTCCCCGTTTTACAACAAGTACGTGTAACTTTTACGTGAGGATTGAACTAAGTTTATACAATTACAACATGATGATGTATAACAAAGTGATAGTTCCTCATTTCTGCCTGTTGTTCTGTCGGAAGATTCATTGCATCACGTTGGTATAGTGTACAGCACATTGTAATTACCTACTGTTCAAATAACGAGCGTGCATAAACAAGTCAAAGGGGTGAAAGTACCGGCGATATATTATATTGTATGTAGATCAGGTAATTGAATTCAGAGCAGAGTGGTGGATACATCGCGTATGCACGTGATAGGAGGGTTTGCGTAGTAATCTAAAAATACATATAAATATTTCTTGGAAATAACATATAAGGATATAATGGTCATTATTACTTGTGTTACTGAAACCTGTTTACGAAATTTCCGGCACTGACACTGTAGGAAATGAAATATTAAAGGGATGGTGTTTCCAAGCGAATTTACACACTTCTACAGTATAATGTATTTAAGGTTCATTTTTCTCTACACGCAACCATAGGAAAATGAACGCAACGAAAATTGTTCTGATGGGCTGCATATCAACTTATGGCTGGGGGACGTGACCACTTAAGGAATTTAGTGGATAGGAAGAGCACTGGTGCATACGAGGTTTTAGAAGTAAACCGTCGATATCTTTTTATTAGTGATTACTTAAACAGAAAAGTCCACATTTGAAATTTAATTACAGGAAGTGTGCTTTGAAAAATATTAAAAATGTATTTGAAAACACAAGAAAGCATATAGCGTCTGCATGTAGCTAGAGAAGTTTTGAAATAATATTCTGATAATTTTACCTCAAAATTTAAAAACATTTACGCCTTTTTCCATATTTAATTAACTGAATATTTTTAAAAATATAACCATAGAAATATATAAAATTACGTTTCGAGGAGACAGTCTTTCATATGTATATTAATGACAATTTTTACATAATTATAATTTCCTTTAAACCACATGGACACGTTAAACAGTTCAACAAAGATTGGAATTCTGTCAAGTCACCGATATCCAAAAGCTGTTTATACAGTGCCATCTTTTATTCAGTATTAATAATATTATGGAATTGTTTCCTGCACTAGTATTTGATGTTTTGAAACACATTTGCGTTAACAGCAAGATACTTACTTGTGTGTTTGAATAATCAATGTTTCTCGTCTCTTCAGCAACATTCGTAGCATAACTATCCGACTTCCTGTGTTTCATTCTCGGTGTGTTGTTTTTACCTACAAATTCATTCGTAATGGACAATAACGTAAGTAATAAAAATGATTGCTATAGTAATAAACAGCTTGTATGCTCACGATACGTATGCACTGCAGGATAGAACTCACAATACTGTCACTATGGCTAAAGACCACGTGCGGTGGGCATTCACCACAACGCCCTTAACCCGCTTAACTGTTTTGTTCTGAGCGTCGAATTGCTACTGTTCCCAAGCGCATAACAATGAACCAGGACACCACTTTGCCATTGAATAGCAGATGTAATTCCAAAACTGGCAATTTTAGACCTACGCAACTTGCGAAATAAAATGACTATAGGATGTTTCCTCTTAAATGTTTCTTCAGCTGATAAAAGATTACGTGATCCCGCAGTGACATAAAAGAAGAATATCAAGGGAAAATTGTTGGTTTGAAACCTACCGTTAGTACCCTCCCAGTCCTAGCTCTTCCCTATCCCATTGTTGGTGGGAAATTACCTACCTAACAATGACGCTCATTTGTTAGCAATGCATGGGGGATGTTGCCAGATTTTGATGGCGAGAAATTCCAGGATCTGTGTGGAGCCGTGCATTACAATATAGTGCGAGGTAAGGTAAGGTAAGGGTGTATTCTGCCCGAAGGCAGGTCTGAACCTCCGCAGAGGTGTGCCTGAGCCGGAGTTTACGTACGGTGGGGTGGCCAGTTCCTTTCCGCTCCTCCATTCCTTTACCCCCCACAAACAGCGCGTGGCAACCCATCCAAATCTTGACCACGCCCAATGTTGCTTAACTTCGGAGATCTCACGGGATCCGGTGTTTCAACACGGCCGTTGGCACAATGAGAGGCATTACACAGATATCACGTCAGTCATTTCCGGATAACTTTTATGTAGAATACACAGTCCAACTGTAAAAGAAGCAGTTTGACATATCGTTTCTGAAATACCCAGTCAGTTATTTAATTTATATTAAAAAGGATCAGTTGTAGAAGGATGGCATCCAGATCACAAAAACGCTGTGTTGAAATTCGGCAGAGATATTCGAATTTTTGAGAATGGAAATATGTTTAATCGATAACCCATGTCATGCAGTGTCCTCACGTAAAGGATATCTGGTAAAGCATTTAACGTGATTACCCAACAATATTAGTTATATCTCAGCCATTGATCGTCCGGCTCCATGGCTAAATGGTTACCGTGCTGGCCTTTGGTCACAGGGGTCCCGGGTTCGATTCCCGGTAGGGTCAGGAATTATAACTATAATTGGTTCATTTCTCTTGCACATGGGGCTGGGCGTATGTGTCGTCTTCATCATGTCATCATTACCATCACCACCAACACCACCACCACCACCACCACGACGCGTAGGTCGCCTACGAGCGTCAAGTCAAAAGACCTGCGTCTGGCGAGCCGAACTTGACCTCGCACACTCCCGGCACTAAAAGCCATACGCCATTTCCTTTCATTTCAGCCATTGATCGTCCGACTTTTCTGCCTTCTGGCAGAAAGAAACGGAACGTTAAAATTGTCACAGACAGCCTACAGTAGATGGCGTAAAATTATTGTTAAATATCTGCCTCCAGGAGCTGGTGACATATGAATATTATCATCATCATCATCATCATAATTAAGAATTTTTGTAATCTAAGGTGTATAAAATAGTAATTTCTTTCCCGATGTGGATGGAGACTTAGAATGCGTCCATGGCATCCCCCATCTGTTGTAAAATGTGTCTTGATTGAGAACCCCATGGAATATTAAAAAGGAAGTGCGGGTTGGCTTCCACATTATCTGCAGCTTGGTCTAGCATTGTTTCTACCAACTTACAGCAGGTTTCTCACTTTCCTATCTCAAATCCGATGTCCCTTATTCAGCTGATGCTTCCCAGTCCCGACGGTTTTCGGTTTCTATGGCATAGGAAATATTTCATTTTTTGACCCGCGTGCCCCCTTTTTTCCGTCGAAGAGATGGAGCTGCTCGTTTTCCTACTTGATTACAGATCTTACATGTGCTAGACAGTATGTAGTAATGTGTGCCATTCTCTGCGCGCCGTTGTAGCCATGGATTGAACCATGATTAGCTACCCGGGGTTTCCACTCCTAGCTCTGTCTCGTCCTATCGTCACCGTAAGACCTATCCGTCCCGTTGCGACATAAAGCAAATTATATTAAACATTTGGGTATTAAACGAGCGCTTAGGGGCATACTTTAAATATTCACTGATGTGAGCTCTCGACCACACCGATTGACAATATAAAGGTACTTCAAACTTCGTGGGTCGATGACCTAGATTTTAGACTCCTTTAATCAACAAACATCGTCACATTTAATCAACAAGCATCAAACTTCGTACAGCATTTTCTTTAGGAACGTAATCACAAACAACAGCAGGTGAATGAGCAGAATGTTTCATTTTTCTTTGTAATTGTACAGCATATCCATATAATATACGAGGAATGATAATAAAGTATTAGCCACGTAGATCAGACACTCGCAGAGGATCGGACATATGCAAATATGATATGGGAGCGGTCGGGTGGGGCTGTTATCGATGCGTAGTGTGCATTTTACGGGCATCCAGTTGTGAGTGTTTTTGCTGTGTGGCATTGAAGTGAAGAGTGTCGATTTCATCGCTCCAAAAGCATGTTTTCAAAATGTCATCAGCATTCGTGTATTAAAATACAGGCTGATCGTGGCAAAAGTGTATCAGATTACGTGAAGCCTGTGGCGAGAATGCGTTACCGTATAGGACGGTTGGACGATGGATCAAACCGTTTTGTGCAGTTCAAAATGAGAATGTGGAATTGCAACGTATAGGTCGGTCGTTTATTCCTCAACATCAGATTGGCATCGTGAGTGGTCTCGTTTCCGTAGACCTTCGGGAATTATTCGCAGAGATTGATCTCAGTCATCAGTGTGGCACATACTAACAAAATGGCTTAACATAAGGAAAATTGCCTCTCGTTGGTTTCCACACGTACATAAATGGCCGGTATGCAGTGGATAGCATCCCCATGAACAGATACGGCAACGAAGGAGACGCATTTCTGCAGCGTTTTGTCACCATTGATGAGACGCGGGCACGAGCTTACGAGCCTGAATTGTAGCGTCAATCGAATGAATGGCGTCACCCAGGTTCGCTACGTCAACAGCATTTTCGACAGGAACCCAGTCGGGTGAAGCTTATGCTGATTGTGGCTTAATGCTACGAGGTGTTATTCTTACGCATGCTGTGCCTGTGAGACAAACCGTCAACAGAGACTATTACTGCCGATTTCTGTAGCAATATCTACGTCAGGCTATGCGGCGTAAACGTCCAAGTTTATTGCGAGACGATCACCCTGTCGTGTTTCATGTCAACGCACATTGTCATTTCGCAAACAATGTCAAGTTTTTATTACAACGGTGGCATTGAGACGTCTTGTAACACCCTCCGCATTCACCAAACATGAGTCCTTGTGAATTCGAGCTTCTTCCGAAACTGAAGGAACCCCTCCGATTCCGCAGATTTCCTGACGTGGCATCTTTACTCCGTGTAGTAGGACGCTCGGTCGCTGTCGTCAACAGAGAATGCCTTACCAATGCTCACTAACGGCTTTCCGACACTTGGCATTAGGTAATAGAATTTTCGGGTGACTATACTGAAGTAATGTAATGCAACTGTACTTCTTAATTAATTCATTAAATATTGCGTTCTATCAATATTACCACTACTTTGTTGACAGCCTCGTAGGTACAACTTCTCACTATTTGCTGTATCATAAAGCATCATTCCTATAAACAAATACCACCCGTACGTGAGCAAATATCATCTATGTCTGTTACAATCTCTGCGCCACTCATGGAAATCCTAAATGTGCAAACATTGACTCTACAATTGAAGAAACTTGGTGAGCCTCAAGTCCAATATTGAAACTAGCTGTCAGCAATGCATGTATAAACCTGAATATGCGTCCACTCGGCAGATCAAATACTGAATGCAATCTGTGATTCATATAATAATCAAATAATACGCATAATGCGTAATTATGATGTTCATTTCTTGTTTGATTGGCAATAGCATTAGAGAAGCGTAATTTTTTTAAAAAATCCTTCCACTGCGTATTATTTATAAAATATTCAAAAGTTACTTGTAAGTACTTCTATACTTGTTTTGGTATTTAGTTTAAGGGTAAAAGAGAAAGTTCCCAGGTAAACATTGGTAAGGTTACAGTATATTCTTGAGCTGAAACATACATCCTGTTTTCATCAATCTAACTTGTGCTCATCCTGGCCTTGACAATATAAGAATACCTAAAGTATGCCTGTCACCCGGAGGCTCCGGGTACAATTCCCGGCCAGTTCAGGGATTTTCATCTGGACCTCAGTGTTTGTTCGAGGTCCATTCAGCCTTCATGATTACAACTGAAGAGCTATCTGACAGTGAGTTGGCGATCCCGGTCTAGAATACCAAGAATAACGGCCGACGGGAGGATTCGTCGAACTGACCTTGCGTCATATCGTAATCTTCGGGCTGAAGAAAAGGTGGCTTTGTAGACCAAGGTCCAATGGGTGGGGGGTGGGGGTCCGTTCTGACAGCCTTTTTACGTAAAAAGAAGTTTCAACTTTCGGTTACAGAAAGTTACATCACAGTTGTACCTACCTATGAATTTTGATCTATCTGGCGAAGTTATGAGTAATTGTTAATTATACAGGTATCCAAGACGCACTGCACTGGCTTTGACAATATAGGAATATCAAAAGTATGACCGATACCAGCAATACCACTTTTTAAACAGCTAATCCCTTGGATGAATCATTAATTATTGTGTTGCTTGTAGGGTCAATTTGATTATAACAGTGGAATTAACAGATTCTAATAATTTAGATTACAAACATCTGCATCTAATGTTCTCAGGTTTAAACTCATCTCTCTCCTAAACCATTGGAGAAACATTATCCGAGGTGTACACTCCAACTTTGATCGAAGTAGTGTCCCTGAAAATAGTTTCGAAATTATAAGCACTGACACCTGTATCGTCGGCAGTCACCAATGCTCAGGTGAATAATTACATCTATATTATCTCGTGATCAATAACGCTTAATCGAGTAAATCTATTTGGTTTAATAAAGTTACTCATCATTGAACCTAGTGTCATGCAGTTTATCGGTTATCTCGATACTAATCTTAAAAGAGCATACTGATTATAGTTTATTATTTACTAGTTATTTACAGGTGTATCCGGCATCTGTATCGGGATCCAGATTTCAAGAGTTAATAACGTGCCCATCAGGCGATGTTGGGAGTAATTGTTAATTACACGGGTAACCAAAACGAACTGCAAGTCGGGAAGTTTCTTGTTATGAAGATGGTTAAAGTCAATCCACTTAACGTATTAATCATCCTCATTGATGATTACAAGGTAAATAAGACCAAACAGGTACTTTTTAATGTACCTGTAGTTTGAAACCAATATCATAATTACTAAATCTGTGGTGGGTAATAAAGGATTTTGTGTTTCTCTCACTTTTATATTCATTATTATTACATATATTATGTAGCTTCATCAGTTCGTTAAAATTTCTCACGATCGTTGGTATTTATTAATACACAAATAAAGTTCTAGCTTTTAACTATTAAGCATAGCTGAATTCCGACAAAACTGGTAGCGTTGCTCATCATTTCGAAAGTACTTTAACATAACTGTCATCGAAATCGGAGTGTATATTTTCAGTAGTGTTCCTTATAGGGAATGATTATAGGGGTGATGATGATGATGATTCCTGTTTTCATGGGAGTTATGTCTTGGTCATCAAAGGTTTGTTGGGTTATACTGATGTAGAATTAAGCAAGGAATATGCCTTTTAAGTGGTGTAAATTATTTCTAGACCACCCTTTAGATGTAGAACCGTCAGAAATCTCTTGAGCGATAAACTAATACTTGTTGCAATCACATATTAATATAAGAAGAAGAACGTTATTCGATAGAGTAATACTTGATGCAAACACATATTAATATAAGAAGAAGAACGTTATTACTGTTGTCCTCTCTTCGTTGTAATTTATCTAATTAGGTAACCTCCTGTTACTCATGATTCCTTAGTCTGCTGATTGAAGTCCATCGTAAATAAGTAGAAACCTTGATAACATGCGGTTTGTGCTGTAGACCCCACTTCAGATCATATCGCATTACTAGAGCAATGCCACTACCATTACGGATTGAATGGATGAGTGATTGTAAGCGAAGACCTAAAAAAATCCTGGGTAATTTAAGGAACTGAATCAGAGAACACAGCTAGGGATATCTGTATTCTGTTGTAACATCTGCCTTAATTTGCCTTTATTCGAAACTTTTCCAATATTGTAATGCTATTACCGATCCATATTTTCGATTTGTCCATTGTAGTATGTGTAGCGGAATCGCGAGCTTTTTTTCTGAAGGTCAGGTGACCATGCGAATTTTTGAACTATGAGAATATTACCTATATTTCCTAATACCCTCTAAGCACGAGAATGAATACAGCGGAAACATACACCGCGTTCATAACGAAATAATAAATGTCAAAGTTTCTAAATTACTAAGTTACTGTGTATTAAGCGTGGAGAAACTAAGCAATACAATAAATTAATGTTTATGTATCTCATTGAACAGTACTGTATGCTGACGTACCATTTTATTGGTGTACAGTAGTTAAATAAAATAGAATGCACTATATTGTAAATTGCATTAGATCCTCCTGACTTTACGACTACAGTGTTTGAATATCACTAATTTTTAATATCATTTTTAGTGTAGAGGTGAAGATTAGCATTTTATCTATCATTAGCAAAATGTCTAATTTATTTGCTAAGGAAATTGCTTTCATTTACATATTTATAATAATATATAAAATTAAAAATCCTGAACTCAATTGAAAGGCAGTCTTAGAACTGTCGTATGAACCAGTAGGCCTAAGTGATGTGATGAAAAGATTTCTTAATTCACTTCCTTATCCATGATTTCTACATTGGTATGTAACAACTTGTTTCCAGAAATGTTCTAAATTGGCCCCTCTTCGCTTCCACAGTAATAATCAATCTGTGTAATCTGTACACAATGCATACTGCCTATGGCGAGGTTTAGATAAGCTGATCGCGAAGTCTGGATGTCAAGGAACTCTCCAAAGCATTTAGCTCCAGGTAAAGTTTAAATTCGTCTTCGGGTCCGTAGATACGCTTCTGTGAAGGGAGTAGCCAAACATTTTTCATTTCTTCGGAACTTTGCTAAAAATCGTGCGAAGAATATTCCCTCGAGAAAGGGCGTCTTAATTGGAAGGGAAAGACGTTATAACAAGGTATTTTGTAATGGCTACCTAAAAGAAATGACTAGGGATCGCGAAAAAGAAAAGCGTATTACACGCGATAGCGCAATAGATAGAAGTGCCTTATCTAAGATTTTCAGTAATTTGATTTTATCACATGTGCTGTATTGTTAACAGTGCTGCTGGTATTATACTGGACAAATTATTATGGGATAGTTGCCTTGTAACCTTACAAAGCGATATTTTGTTACTTAAATATTGAGTGTGACGGGTAATTTTATTTTACATCATTGTTGAATGTTCCTAATTTCATAAATTTCTTGAGCAATAGGTCTAATTCAATGCCGTTGGCGGAATTTTTTTTTATCATTTAACAATGAATACTTATTTCACTGTTCTTATTTTGTTGGTAAAATTGTATTTTCATTTTGTTGTTCATACGTAAATGTGAAACACCTCAAATTCTTGTAAAATATTACCCATTGCCATCTTGCCTATACTTCTTATGTACAATAATAATTATTATTATTAATTATCACGACTTTAGAGATACTAATATGTAGGAATTTTTACCCGTAAAATTTTTATTCGTTACAATAAGTCTATCGACGAAGGGCTGAATTAATTGGAAAATACCTATGGAATGAGTCGAAATCGAATCACCAACTCTTTGAGCCACTGGGGTTTCTACAGTACATAGGCCTACGGTTTGCAAGAATGAATATGTGATAGTATTCCCCTAGATCAGTGGTATGAATTTAGGGAGTAGAGACACTCCTCTGGTAGGGCTGTGGAGACGCGTGAAGGATTTAAGAAGGGTGACACAGATTACTCACTCAGAAGTAAAGAGTGCCCTCTCGTGCACACAAATTCGAAGCGACAAGAAAATTTTCTGCAAATTTTAATTAATTGAGTGCTTACTAACAAAATATTTACAGGCCCAGTTTTTACTTTGTAGGGGCGTGTTGTAAGACGCCTACGTTTTCCGAATAAATATTGGTAATGTATTATATGTACGATAGCAATATTAGCATAATTGTAAATAATATATATTTCTACTATAGTAAATATGTTTAAACATCGATGACTGTTACATCATTTTGGAGATATTAACTTCAGTAACAAAGAATGTAAAACAATAAAAGGTCGAGAAACCATCACAATGTTTTCTTTTTCCAGCACGTTATTTTAAGTGGAACTTCACATGAGGTTTCAACTGAAATAGAGAGTCATTAATCTGCATGAATCTTAAAAGGGTGGACCGAATAAGGCAATCACAAAAATATCATATGAGGTTCGTAAGCATGAGAGGGTTAATATACATACGGCATTACAAGTTGTAACCCATCCCAGTGTGGTCCTATGTTCTTCTGATATTGAAAAGAGTTGTTCCTGTGCATGTGAATTTGTAATCCTCGAGCCAAGTATCAGACCATAGTCTCAGTCCATTTTTTCACCGGACATTCCATAAATCTTTTCTCAACGATCATATATTTTAGGGTTTGTTTCGTTATTCTCTATTTGCACTTCTATTCACATGTATTTTCCAGTTTTATCGGTGAATGTCTATGTAATAAAATATTGGTTCAGTTTTTAAAGGTAAATTGTTGTTTTAATTTGAAGAAAAATTAATGTGAGTGTAAGTAAGTACACGTTAATTTTACCTTTTCTTCAGGACAACACTTTGTATTTGAAGCAGCAGTTTGGTACAGACACTTCGCTATAATATGATTATTCTAAATTATTCTTGACAAATTTTGTGTCGGATATATAATATTCCTTCGAGCAATTGTTGTTAAAGGAACCCAAGGCCTGTCGTTTAATTGCAAGGTGGGTTTATGTCATTACATAGTTCATTTGCACAGGAAGGGGTTGAATTAATTAGTTATGAGAAAAATGAATACATCTCACTATTCTGTAAACAAGGATGAATTAATTGTAGCCTACTAAATCAAAGCAAATTCAATGAAATAGAAGAGAAAATGATACTGAACACAAGAAGTCAACAGACTGGCTGGAAATAAACCAGCTCAAATAGTAATCAAACGGGGTGAATTCGTGACGGCGAACTCAGGAAGTAAACAAATTGGGTCGAAGAATGATCATGAGCAGAAGGAGTAAAGACAGTTGGTGGTAGTTTAATGTCATAAACGCGTCTTGCACTGTGGCCAAATTTCGCAGCCCATGGATTCCTTAACAAAAACTTCTTTGAAATAATGTTATCTATCCCATACCAAAGTATGTTCGTCCGATTTAGAAACACCTTGTGTATTTCCATTTTCATTATTATTTCAGACACATATCATAGTTTTTGTGATGTATTTCTGAGAAAAATAATATTTTTAATGACAGTGTGGTATTTGTGGACATTATAACTCGAGAATGTTAGATAAAAAAGTATGGTAACCACTGTTTGAGATGAACGAGGTGTACTTTTGGAAAATCGGGAAACTTTAGAAATCCGGTTCTGTAGTTAATCTTCTTCCTACGCCCTTTTTAACGTTGGTGATATGAGTTGGGTTCTTTAGTAATCCTGTGTATGTTTTTGATCGAGTTATCCTTAGCATTGTAGACTGCTTGGTGTTGTAGCATCTGTTAGTATTTCCTGATAGATGTAGTATAACGTGCAGCTTCGACCGAGGTTTCACTCTCATTTATGGCCTTGGTAGTATGGAATTTGCTCTGGTATGGGAAATGTTCTTTAATGACATTCGGGGCACAAGTTTTGCACCTGGATGTTATGAATAATGCTACTAATTTGGTTGGTCATCCCGTAACATAAATTTCTGGCTCAGTGAGAAAAGCAATGAAAATCCACCCTCATTATGGTGCCACTATCGGCTTTTGTGATTTCATTTCAGCCATAAATCTTAGGTGGTTCTGTTCCAGGATCCAACCTGGCTTCGGGATAAGGAATCAATAGATATATTATTTTTCTTAATATAATTTAATACAAGACTACCAAACCAAACCAAACCAAATCAAACCCCATGGCACTACAGCCCTTGAAGGGCCTTGGCCTACCAAGCAACCGCTGCTCAGCCCAAAGGCTTGCAGTTTACGAGGTGTCGTGTGGTCAGCACAACGAATCCTCTCGGTCGTTATTCTTGGCTTTTCTTACCGGTTAATACAAGACTAAATTGCGAATATATTTTCTTTTATCTGAATTTTGTTTTGACGTTTATTTAATGGGTTGCTCCTAAACTATATTATGTTCTCGCGAAAGGTTCTCAATGAGGGATTATTTACTTGGTATTGAAAAGAGGGGCTTCCATTTATATTTTCGCACACACTGCTATATTAGAGGACTGCTCTCCAAGTATCCATATTAAGTAAAATTTGCTAAACGTGTTTATGAGAAGTGCTAACAGTTATTTGATTCTGAAAGACTGGAATATACCCTCCTGAGGAATTATTCACTTCAACCTACATGTGCGATCATATAATGGCCTTAATATTAGTTCATATATCCATTTTATTACTATGAGATTACTCATAGTTAATAGTTGAGGTCATTTTGTTTTGCCGTAAAGCTCGCCATAATCTAGCAGAGTGTGCCCATATACTTCAAGCAGAGCCTGTTTGCGTCAATAGCGCCTGCGGTTGCGGTGAGAAGCTGAACAAACGAACTTCACGAAACATCCCAACTATTTCAATACCTCGAACCCCTGGAAGCACACCACACTTTGCAGCCCCTTGGCCTTGTCTAACGTGTGGAGTTAAACCATTCTTCAAAATGTTTGACACCGAAAATCCCAGTATCTTGATGTTAACAATCATACATTTATACTGATAAATAAAAAAGTCATATTCCCGCACTGTTCATGTTACTACTGCAAGGTAACAGTGTGTTCAGGCGATACGAAATTCTAATCGAAAATTATATGTGGGTTAGTCAGTCTGATATGTGGTCATATCTACTCTGGTAATACAGAAAGAAATTTTAAAATCTGGAGGAAAAAACATTAGATCATGGGAATTATACAAGTCCACAAGGCCGCAGTTCGCCAAACACCTTATAACAAACAATAATTTCTTCAATCTGGATCAACATTTCAAAATTCTTCATACTGCAACCAAGAGCTCTACATTGAATTACTTAGAAATATTAGGAGACGGAGTATATGTTCTGTAAATACGCGAAGCCGGAATTTCAAGGTCCACTCAAAACGATTTTCATAGCGGGTGAACCACTGGCAATGGTGAATAAATTAAAATACCTGGACTCAATTGTTACCACCGATACGACGATTGATGATGACGCGAAGCATCGCATCAAAATTGGATGGACCAAATGGCGTTTGCTGACAGGCGTCTAATGTCACAAGAGGATGCCTGTAAAGCTCAAAGGCAAGATATACAAGACTGTTGTTAGAGCTCACTTACGGTTCCGAGTGTTGGACAAGGCAAGAAAACATGGCCAGCAAATGCATGTAACGAAATCCGGATGCTGCGATAGTCAGCGGGTGTCATCCTCTTGGACCGAGTGCGCAATGAGCATATACGAGGATCATTTAGTACGGCCCCTAATAGTGAGAAATTGGAGGAGCGACAGTTGCGCTGGTGCGGACATGTACAACGTTGAGATGAAGATCATCCCTTTAAGAGAGCTCGTGCAATCGAGGAACTAAGGAAAGGGCGCAGGCGTCCGAGGGCAACATGGTGGCGTAAAGCCGAAAAGTCCTTGAATAGAAACGGCATTTCAGTGGCCGACACATCCAACCGCAGGGAGTAATCTCTAAGGATCAGAAGAGCCGACCCTGAGTGATACTCGGGAGTGTGGGCACATATACAGCCAGGAAGGCAGCAGAAGGAATAGAAATACTAAAGTGTGTTAAAAATACCCTAGCTAAATGTATAAATGAGCAAAATGCGTTCCTTGTCTACTTTCTGTTTAATAAATACCGCCCACTAGCTAATTTCGTTTACTCTGTTTTCCTTTGTCACTACCTTACGTTGAGGCCAATTATTCACTCTGCAGAAGATATATAAAACTGTTTGTTTACCGCAATCTCATGTTTTTTAAATATGTTAATGCATCTTGGGATGTAATAATAGATATATGGTACCTGTACTTAATATACGTAACAAAAACTTAGCATATTTCCCGGGAAGATGACTTTGAATAAAGGTGAAATATAAATCCCTGAAATGGAGTGATTTGTGATAAAAATAATCTAAAACTTATCATAATGCGAGAAAAGAACCGTAGCCGGATCCCGTGAGATCTGCGAAGATAAGCAACATTGGGCGTGGTCAAGATTTGGGTAGGTTGCCACGCGCTGTTGGTGGGGGTAAGGGAATGGAGCTGGCCACCCTACCGTACGTAAACTCCGGCTCAGGCACAACTCAGCGGAGGTTTGGACCTGCCTTCGGGCAAAATACACCCTTATCTTTTTATCATAATGAGAAAACATCTATGCTAAAAGCATTAAATGAGGAGTTTCGGTTCAATAGTTGCTATTTCCACCTTCAGAAATTTGTAGAAAAGCGCAAGAAACGTAAAATAAAAGGCACATGGAATGTAGCGAAGGTCGGGTTTTGACACAACTTTTAACAATTACATCTTCCTGGTCTGGATTGTTCATGGCAATAGACAATATTCAACTACTGTAGTGCATGTGGATGAAATACTGATTTACTTTTTGGAAGTGGAAATAACACCTTTCGAATAGATACTCCTCAAATAATTTTTACTATTATTATTATTTGCTCGTGAAGCATGGGCAATGGCTGAGTGGCCTAGCAAGTGGTTGTGAGAGTCGGGATACCAGTTTCTACGGAATGGCAGTGGGCATCTCGGACATATTCTGAGTCATGGCCCTTCCTGTGCTCCGGCGGCTGGGACTATAAAATCCACCGGTGGTCCCTAACAAGTTAGAGGATAGATCCTCAATTGGATGTGTAAGTAGGGTAGCATTCTGCTTCACGACTTTACCGAGCTCAGAACATTTTAAGCAGCCTCAGACCTGTGGGAGTAACGGAGTCCCACTCACATTTGATAGGCGAGGGACTCCTTGGAAACATGTTGGCGAATGAAATGGAATTCGATTGGGAGCTATCAATATTAACGGGGCTTATGGAAGAAAGAAGGTAGAACTGGCTGAGTCAGCAAAGAGGATGCATCTGGATGTGCTAGGAGTAAGTGATATTCGGGTAAGGGGAGATAATAAGGAAGAGATAGGAGGTGTTAAAAAGCGAAGGGCAGAGTGTGGGATAGGGCTGTTCGTCAGGAATACTATTGCACGAAACATAGTTTCTGTTAGGCACGTAAATGAGCGAATGACGTGGGTATATTTGGCAGTTGGATGAATTAGGAGTAAATTGTCTCAGTGTATTCACCATATGAAGATGCATATGAGGATGAAATTGACGAGGTTTATGATGTATTGAGTGGCATTATAGGCAGGGTCAACAGCAAGGATAGGATACCGCTAATGGGCGATTTCAGTGCGAGAGTTGGAAATAGAAATCGAAGGATACGAAGGTGATTGGAAAATTTGAGGAAGGTATGGAAGCTAATGGGAATGGGAAGCGTTTTCTGGACTTCTGTGCTAGTATGCTTATAGCAGTTACGAATAAAATATTCGAGCATAAGGCTATTCACCTGTACACAGGGGATGGTGGGGGTACCGGATCCACAAGGGACTATATCTTAACGGAATTCGAATTCAGGAAATCTGTCAGGAATGTACGCTTTTTCAACGATACATATCACTATTTAATCTGTAGTGATCTACGTATCTCTAGGCATAGGATAGTAAGATCCGTCTGCAAAACGAATAAGGGTAGAATATCTCCAGGACGAGGAAATTAGACAGACGTACATGGATATGATTAATGAGAAGTTTCGAACAGTGGGCAGTAAGCAGGTTCAGAGCACAGAAAGTGAAAGGGTGGCATATAGGGAGGGATGTTGTGGTAGAAACGTAAAGGAGTGCCTTGGAACAAATGGGTGTAAAGATGGAAAGAAGCGAATATCTTGGAGAGTTAATGAAGTGAGAGCAGCTTGTAAACGCAAGAAGAAAGATTATCAGAAATGGCTGCAAACAAGGGCTGATGCAGACAGGGAATTGTACGTAGATGAAAGCAATAGAGCGAAACAAATAGCTGTTGAATCCAAAAAGGTCGTGGGAAGATTTTGGTAATGACCTGGAAAGGCTAGGTCAAGCAGCAGGGAAACATTTCTGGACTTTAATAAAGAATCCAACGATGGGAGGGAAGAAGGAGGTGAACAGTATTTTGGGTAATTCAGGTGAACTCATAATAGATCCGAGGGAATCACTGGACAGGTGGAGGGTATATTTTCAAAATCTTCTCAACGTACAAGGAAATATTCATGGTGGTGTTGTGAACAACGTAGCTCACAGGGAAGGTGACAATGATGGTGAAGTTACGCTTGAGGAAGTGGAAAGGATGGTAAATAAACTCCATTGTCATAAAGCAGCAGAAAAAGATAAAATTAGACCTGAAATGGTGAAGTATAGTGGGAGGGAAGGGATGAAATGGCTTCATAGAGTAGTAAGTTTAGAGTGGAGTGTTGATAAGGTACCTCCCGATTTGACAGAACTAGTAACTGTACCTCCTATCAGCAAGGGAACAGGAAGGATTGCAACAACTATCGAGGTATCTCATTGCTTAATATACCAGGCGAAGTATTCATTGACATCTAGGAATGAGGGTGTGGTCAGTGGTTGACAGTAAGTTGGATGAAAACCAGTGTGGTTTCAGACCACAGGGGAGCTGTCGGGATCAGATTTTCAGTATGCTCCAGGTAATTGAAATAAGCTACGAGAGGAGTAAACATTTGTGTTTATGTTTCGTAGATATAGAGAAAGCATATGCCAGGGTATCAACGGAAAAGATGTTCACCATACTGGTGGACTATGAGATTAATGGTAGATTATTAAAATAAATCAAAAGCATTTATTTTGAAAATTGGGCTGCAGTGAGAATTGATGGTAGAATGAATTCTTGGTTCAGGGCACTTACAGGAGTTAGACAAGGCTGCAATCTTTCACCTTTGTTGTTCGTAGTTCACATGGATCATCTGCTGAAAGCTAAAAAGTGGCAGGGAGGGATTCAGTTAGGTGGAGATGTAGTAAGCAGTCTGGCCTATACTGACGACTTGGTCTTAATGGCAGACTGTGCCGAAAGCCTGCAGTCTAATATCTTGGAACTTGAAAATAGGTGAAATGTCAATGGTATGAAAATTAGCCTCTCGAAGACTAGATTGATGTCAGTAGGTAAGAAATTCAACAGAATTGAATGTCGGAGTGGTGATACAAAACTAGAACAGGTCGGTAATTTCAAGTATTTAGGTTGTGTGTTCTCCCAGGATGGTAATATAGTAAGTGAGACTGCATCAAGTTGCAGCAAAGCTAATGCAGTAAGCTCGCAGTTGCGATCAACGGTATTCAGTAAGAAGGAAGTCAGCTCTCAGACGAAACTATGTTTCAGACCAACTTTACTTTACGGGAGTGAAAGCTGGGTGGATTCAGGATATGTTATTCATAAGTTAGAAGTAACACACATGACAGTAGCGAAAATGATTGCAGGTACAACCAGGGCAGGAGGGCACTCGGAATGGGAGATATAGGCTAAGTTATGAATGAACTGTATGGATGAAGCTGTACGCATAAACTATCTTTGGTGGTGGAGTCATGTGAGGTGAATGGAGGAGGATATGTTTCCTAAAGAGAATAATAGACTCTGTTATGCGGGGTAAGAGAAGTAGAGGGAGACTTAGACGACGATGGTTAGACTCGGTTTCTAGCGATTTTAACATAAGAGGTATAGAACTGAATGGAGCCACAGCACTAGTTGCAAATAGCGGATCTGGCGACGTTTAGTAAATTCAAGGCTTGCAAACTGAATGCTGAAAGGCATAACGGTCAATAATGATGGTGCATGTATGTACCAGCAAGATGCCCGCGCTTCGCAGGGGCTTTGAAATGAACGTTATTATTCAAAGTTTTACATTTTAGAGAATCCACTGTCAGCTGAGCCTGTAAAATATATCCTCAGTTCGTACGTCAAACAGTTTTTGGGGAATGATTATTTATTTTGTAACCTACCACTCACTCGCGCCACATACGGAATAATTTGAATGGTTTATACCGTATCTGATTTAACGTCTAGGACGTAAACGCGACCAACCTGTGATATTTAGAATTTTTACGTCGAGCACTAATAGAGAAAAGAATCCCTTTTTAGGGGTGAATGTTTGGAAATATGCATTAACATCTAGGATATAGAAGGCCACCCTTCATAAAAAAAAGTTATGTTCGTGCCTGACCTGTTTCTGAGCAATGGATATTTTTGAGAGTCAGCTACCATCTAGACCTCTTAGGGAGAAATATTTCGAAGTATAGGGTATTTTACACACGGGACATAAAAGAAGATCCTTCTTGTCAAATTGAACCTTTGTACGACAAACAGTTTAGGAGGGATTAATAATTTAGTTTACGGAGCTAACCTCATTTGACACTTTAGCGGAGGAACGTTTAAAAATATTTCCTATTTCACACCGAGATTTTAAAATATTTACCGCTATTTTGAATTTTGCCTTCGTACGTTAATCCGTTTCGGATGATGGAATTAATATATTTTTTGGGTCATAACCCCCATTTAACTCTCTGAGGGGTTAAATATATTTCATACATTCTGTTATTTAGCAATTAGGATATCATTTCAAATTTTAACCTCGTGATTCAAAGGATTTCATATTAACATAGGTTTTTGCCATCATACCCCTTCCCCCAATCAAAACCCCTTAGGGGTGTATTTTTTAAAGTCAACTATTTTCTTATATCCTCATAAAAATTTCAACATTTTTACACCCACTTAACTTGATTCCCTCCCCCAACATAAAATGCGTGTTTCTTTACTTTTAGAGTCCAAATACCAATTTTCACGTTCGTAACATCCTTCGTTTTTGTGATATAAGTATCCTCATACAAGGAATTAAACTCATTTTTCAATTCATTTAACCACCCTTAATTGAATTTCCGGAAACAAAAGAATGCGTGTTCCTTTATTTTTAAAGGAGATTCCAAATAAAAACTTTTCATGACTGTAACAGTTTTTGAGATATAACTATCCGCAAAATGGTATTCAACCCCTTTCTCACCTTTTTTCACACCCATTAGGGGATTTTTCAGAAAAACTAAAAAAAGTACATATTTCCTTTTTAAGGGCGATTCCAAATACCAATTTTTACGTCTGTAATATCTTCAGATTTTGAGATACCAGTACGCTAATAAAATTAATTCACCCCTTCTTTCAACCCTTTTCCACCCGCTTAAATGATTTTTCCGAAAACAAAAGAGCATGTGTTACTTTATTTTTAAACGATTAAAAATACCAAATTTCACGTCTGTAACGTTTTACGTTTTTGAGACATACTGTAGATATACTTATTTTAAAAATTCACTCCGTTTGTCATTCCTGTTCACCCACCCCTTTAAGTGGTATTTCCAAAAACAAAAAGTACGGGTTTCTTTATTTTTGAAGGAGATTTCAAATACCACCGTTTATGACTGTAACTTCTCCAGTTTTTGAGATGTAAATATCCTCCAAAAAGGTATGCAATCGCTTTCTCACCTTTTCCACCCCCTTAAGGGGATTTTTCCGAAAACAAAAATTGGTGTTTCCTTATTTTCAAAGGAGAATTCAAATACAGATACCAAATACCAAATACCAATTTTCATCTTACGTATTTGATGTATAAGTATCCACATAAAAGGAATTCAGCTCTTTCTTCATTTCTCTTCACCCTCCCCACTCCCTCCCACTTAAGTGGATTTTCCGAAAACAAATAATACGTGTATCTTTATTTTTAAAGAAGATTCCAAATACAAATGTTCATGTCTGTAACATCTTAAGCTATTGACATATACTGTAAGTATCCACATAAAAATTATTCAATCACTTTTTCATCCCTTTTTATACGCCCCCCTCCCCCGAATTGATTTTTTCGAAAACAAACATACGCGTTACTTTCATTTTTAAAAGAGATTGAAATTACCAATTTTCACGGCTGTAACATGTTACGTTTTTGATATATTCTGTACAAATGCTCATTTTAAAAATTGACCCTCTTTAACACTTCCCTTTAATTGGATTCTCAGAAAACAAATTATGTGTGTTCTTTTACTTTTACAGGAGATTCCAAATAACGATTTTCACGTCTGTAACATGTTATGTTTTTCAGATATACTGTATATATTCCTCATTTTAAAAATTCACCCCCATTGTCACTCCTGTTCACCATCCCTTAAGTAGATTTTCCAAAAACCATAAAACGTGTTTCTATATCTTCAAAGGAGATTCCAAATGACAATTTTCACGATTGTAGCATTTTACGTTTCTGAGATATAATAATCCACATAAAAGGAATTCAAACCCTTTTTCACCTTTTCCACCACCGGTAACAGGATTTTCCGAAAACAAAAAATACACATTTCTTCATTTTTAAAGGAGATTCCAAATACCAATTTCCACGTCTTCTAACTGTTCAGTTTTCGAGATATAGATACACTCATTTTAAAAGTTCACCCTGATTTTCACCCTGTTATTGAGGGAATATAAAAAAAAGTCCATTAGTGAACACCTATATTGTAATATGAATTTTTCCCCAAAGTTTCATTTCTTTATGCCCAGTAGTTTTGGCTCGGTCAGTTAGTCAGTCAGTCAGTCAGTCAGTACAAGTTACTTTATATATACAGGGTTTTCCACCTAACATGTTACACGGAAATAGCGTCTGAACCATTAAAGATATCGGTATTCAGTTTTCATATTCGTAAATGATACTCAAAGGCTTGTAAAATAATGTGCTATGTATTCTCATGGGGTGAATAATAACCGAGATATTGATACTAACTCCATATTTTTAAATAGAAAGGCACAAATTCATACAGCTGGCCTAAAAGTTAAATGGCGAACAAGATGAGATATGTATTTTCAAAATCCGACAGTTCCTTTTTTGAGATATCAAGAAGAACAGCTTGCGCGGTTTTGCATGCCCTATCAGACAGCGTGCAGTCGGACAAGGACATTTTGACGGGAAAGCAGTTTCCTGAGTGTCATTCCAGCCACAGAACGGATACCAGACTTGTAAGCATATCGTACACATATGATGGATTTGCAAAGTGTGTATGACAGGCGAACTCATAAAAGTGATTTTCATGGTGTCCCATGTTCAACACCAGGTAAATGCCGGATTGGTCCTTTGAGATAGGCCACGGCCGGCGTCCTTTACAAATCCTTCCCATTCCCATCTGTGGGGAAAGACGTGAAGCTGAACGCAGCCTGTTACACATGTTCAAAACAAAACAAACAAAAAACTTGAATCTTCCTTCAGCGTTGTGTTCACCTGTCATACAAGAACCTTGCACACCCAGGGCATGTTACGGTACATCACATTATGTGTACGATAATTTCCAGTACATGCCTGGTATCCGTTCTCTGGCTGGAATCAATGCCAGTAAACAGCTTGCGTGCCTATACGTCCTTGGCCGACCGCTCGCTGTCTGATGCGGCACACAAATGCCCAAATGCGGTTTTTATCGATATCTCAAAAAGTAACTGTCCGATTTTGAAAACATTTATTTATCTGAACTTGTACGCAGTTAAACTCTGAGGCCAGCTGTATTTATTCGTGCTATTATATTTCAAAATATTGAGTTAGTATCAATATCTCGGTTATTAATCACCTCATGAGAATAAGTAGCACATTATTTTATATGTCCCTGGGTATCATTTACGAATATGAAAACAGAATACTGATATCATTAATGGATTAGAAGTTATTTACGTGTATCACCTTAGGTGAATAACCATGTATATATAGACGTATGTTATTATTATTATTATTATTATTATTATTATTATTATTATTACTATTGTTAGATACGATGGCAAATATACCAGGCCTTGAAATTTCGATTGAATCCAGAGTTGGGCCATGGTGTTCCACCTATCCCACATAAACGTTGAAAGATAACGTTGAAAATCAGTATTAATTATATTACTAGAGGACCTGCGCTGCTCCGCAGTATTCATTATAAATAGGTCGTAGTCCTATTGCTTTGCTTTATGTTAATAATGTTTAATATGAAGCGCCTTATGGTATACCGCAGTTGGTATGCAGAAGTCACCCACTCTGACATCATCATCTGTTTCGTATAAATCTACCCCTATATTCGTTTCTTATCCTGCAGGTCTTGATGTAAAGCTTGGTATTGTGTCGTAGAAGGCTATGGCATTTTTTCGCAGTTCTTCTACTTACAGGGTATATCCTTGATGATGTTACACACTTCCAGGAATGATGGAGGAGGGAAAATGGATAAATTTGAGATAAGGAACCATATTTCCGGAACAATTGATTCAAAAGTTAAGCAAAATTCCGTAACCGGTACAACTCCATTTGGATTGGGCTCGTCAACGTAGCACTTCGATGCGTAAACACAGACTGAATCCTGCAGTGCGGACATCGCACACCGATCAAGTCAGTACACAGTACGCCATCTGCGTTGGAGTCGTTGAGTTATTATCCTAGCCTCTTCTGCTCGTAGGGATTGTCTGTCCTATTGTACTCTTAGCACATGTAGTGTACAGTACGGTCGGAGGTATCCGACCGACTTTTCCTTTAAGATTTGACTGCTAGCCGCAGTGGTGCAGTGGATAGGGCGTTGGTCTACTAATCCCAAGTTGACGGGTTCAAACCCGACTGATGTCGGTGGCTTTTAAGGGTGTTTAAAGGTGACAGCCCCATATCATTAGCTTTCGGCACGTTAAAGAATTTCCGACATCCCGGAGTCTGTTAATAACGGATGGACGTTAAACAAATTGGACTATTAATAACTTTTCACTCGAACGTTTCCAGACTATGGTTTCTTATCTCAAATTCATCCATTTGCCGTCCTGCATCGTCCCTGAAAGTTTGCTACACCACCACGGATACACCCTGTAGAACGATTGTCTTGTGAGCTTATAGGTTAATTTCGAGGGAGTGTTTCTTGCCATGCAGAGAACTTTTTTAAAAGATTCATGGCCTTCACTCTTTCTCGTGTAGCTATATTATGTCATGATGAGGTCTGTTTGTACGTAGACATTTTTCTCTTATCAGCATGTAAGATTTTAGGAACGCTCTTCCATCTGTTGAAAATATTTTGAAGCTGGGAAAGATTAGAGAATCAAAGAGTATCTAGCAGGGAATAATATTATTCCATGATCAGAGACATGGCTTGACATGTAGTAATCAAACATGGATGCATGAAATTACGCCGTAGCCGTGTTGAAACACCGGATTCCGTGAGATCTCCGGAGTTAAGCAACATTGGGCGTGGTCAGGAGTTGGATGGGTTGCAACGCGCTGTTGGTGGGGGGTAAAGGAATGGAGGAGCGGAAAGGAACTGGCCACGCTACCGCACGTAAACTCCGGCTCAGGAACACCTCCGCGGAGGTTCGGACCTGCCTTCGGGCAGAATAACCGTTACCTAGAATGAAAATCACGTTTATTAGAATATATATGAAAGTGTTAGTCACTTAGCAACCTGTCCCAGAACGTATTGCGGGCTACTCAACGTTGGCTGAACGTAGAGACCTATCACTGTCTTATGATTCCGGAGGGAATAAATAAAAAAATGAGGCTAGGTGGTCCAGTATAACGGTCGTTTCCAAAGCTGTTTTTAGAAAACTCTTTTAGTATATAGAAGATTATTATTAGTGAGAAATACAGGTGACCACAGTTCTTGAAATGACTTACTACAATTTTGTTTAAAGGCAATCCCAATAACGGTCGTTGCCAAAGCTGTTTTTATAAAACTCTTTTAGTATATAGAAGATTATCATTAGTCAGATATACAGGTGACCACAGTTCTTGAAATCACTTACTGCAATTTTGTTTAAAGGTAATTGCAATATTTACCTTTTAATATAAGCTGTGGCGATGACAGGAACGGACCATTCTATGCGTACGTGATAAATGGGGGACTAAGTATATCGTTATATATTTCAATGATATTAAATTTAAATATTATATTTGATATACATTTTCTTATAATCGTGAGACATCTGCCTGGCGTCTCAGGTGACCAAACAGACCAAGAATAGAAATGCGAAATTATTTAAGTTACAATTTTCTGTGCAGGAAACGAACAATTGTTAAATATAATACATTTCAAATAATTAAGTGTCCGCCTCCGTAGCGTAACGGTTAGTGTTATTAGCTGCCGTCCGCGGGGGCCTGGGTTCGATTCCCGGTACTGCCAGAAATTTAAGAATGGCAGGAGGGCTGGTATGTGGTTGAAATGGTACATGCAGCTCACCTCCAATGGGGGTGTACCTAAAAAGGGCTGCACCACCTCGCGATGAGGACACGAGTTTACTTACTTAATAATTAAGTTTTTACGAAAATTACAGTTTATTTTCGAAGTAAAGATGATTGTATAAGATAGTCAACGGGTCTCTTAAAACATTCGGGTATTTTTTTATATCACGCCGTGGAATGCCTAAAAGTGCCAATTACCGGATGTGTGAGCAACTAGAGTAAATTTTCTCTGCAAAATCTACTCTTCAAGAAAGGGTGCAACGTCAACTTAAAATCAATACCAATAATCGCAGTAATGTTTGTTACGAGAAGAATACGTTACTCCTAGATAGATATATTGCTGTGACTTCTTACTAGTGGAGTAATGCAACGACCCTTAATTAAATACTGTGTCACTGGAGAAAGGAAATACAAACAAGTTCTGTGAAGCAGAGCGAGGAGGAGATGTGTGAAAGAAGGCCAATTTCACTACGGTACCCCATTGCTTGTCTTGTATCCCCCTCACAATCTCGTGCGCTATTCTCCACAGACTCCATCTGCGATGGAGAAATCAGTCACGAGAGAGCTGTTGCCTTCAAAGATAATGCCGCTTGGTGTTCCCTGTTGCCACGTTACTCCACTCTCGTGCCCTCCACAGCACAAATATGATTGTGTTACATCTTGTACGCCATCGTAAAGTCTTCGATCACTTTAGTGATTACATAGACTTTTACTCCTTTATCTGAGGGGATGATCCACAATTTCGCGTTGGTTTAATCTTGAGGTTATACGCAGGGGACATTGAGAAGCAGTGTAAAACTCTTGCAGTATCTTCTTTATGGTTAATGGCCTATAAAATATCTCAGCCGAAAAACATATAGTACATCCTCTCATCGACATTCGTATGGATCGTACTTCGAATATTTCAAGGAATGTATTAGCCTCTAAGGGATCCTGTAGGTATTATGCATACATCTTCATTACTGACTGCCATGCCATTCAGCTTTTAGTCTGCAAGCCCCTGTGAATTCACTAAGCAACTCCGTAATCCTCTACATGTGACTTAAATTAGTTCCAAAACTCTTCTCAAATCATTAAAATATTATCCTAACCATCGAAAGCCTGGGTCTCCCTCTACTCCTCTTATCCTCCATGATCGAGTCCATTATTATCGTATTATTATCGTAGT
This sequence comes from Anabrus simplex, assembly GCF_040414725.1. Classification (NCBI taxonomy): domain Eukaryota; kingdom Metazoa; phylum Arthropoda; class Insecta; order Orthoptera; family Tettigoniidae; genus Anabrus; species Anabrus simplex. The sequence continues at coordinate 297,147,396 of NC_090265.1, read as the reverse complement.
TATCTTTCATTTGCTTCACATGACCCCCTACTGAAAGCAGTTTATAAGCACGGCTTCATTCCTCTTGTTTATTTCCGACAGTCGTTATCATGTCATGCCGAGTACATTTCTGCCATTGTTCCTCCCTGCTTGTATCAGCCATCACTCTCACTATTTATGTATATGTTACTTCTAACGAAAAATATATCCTGACAATAATAATAATAATAATAATAATAATAATAATAATAATAATAATAATAATAATAATAATAATAAAAATAATAATAATAATAATAATAATAATAATAATAATAATGATAATTAATAACAATAATAATAATAAATATCAAATCAAGATCTTTGCAGTACAAGAAACAAGATTTCCTTCAGATGAAATACGGGATACTAAAAAGATTACCGGCTATCAGAGAATATAGAGCAAGTAATAAAAGAAAATCTACATCAATTTTAGGAACTTTTTCTTGTTCGTGAATAAATCACAGATACCATTATTGAATTTAGATCATGCTCCTGGAGGCTTTTCGTTTTTAACTCTGTAATATGGAAATAAACCGTTTCTGGGAAGGTGCGGCATTGCGGGTCGAATCCACTCATTGTTTTCAGTTCATAATCATTCTTCATCATCTATTTTTTTGAATTATAGTCGGTGGATTAATTCTGGAATTATTCTTAACTTTGAATATTGCGAGTTGGATCCGCTGATTATTTTAAATTCATATTCATCGATTCATTCTTCATCATCACGTTTTAAATTCTGGTCAGTGGATGAGTGCTGAACTTTTAAATTGTCATTACACTTCGTCTCATTTCGTACCATTAGTGACCGATGACCTATATATTAAGCCCCTTTAAACAATAAGCATCATTATCAATGAACTCTTGTGGAGCGAAATTCCGAAAATATGTACGTCACCAGAGAACTTAAAATCTACTTTAAAAAGAATATTAATCTTCACTTCCAAATAACATGAATAGCTTTACTACTTTTCATAAGCTCATCTTTAATAAGGTACAGCCCAAGCATCGTTGCCATAAGACCTATCTATGTCGGTGCGATGTAAAGCAAACTATGAAAAAAATGCTATAAATGCATATATCAACACATAGTTTATAACTACCCAGGTTATCCGTAAGTCTTAGGACGCACTATCCACATAAATTTGATATGTATGATGTTTTATGTCTGGCACATGGAACAACAACGCAATAAGCAGTTTGTTCAGCAAGCTCAGCACTTGAAGCTTTCACTAATATTCGCTCTGGAGACAGTGTCCACAGACAACCCCAAAATCGTTACATTGAAAGTCTTGCCTCACCTCAGTCCATTAACTTAACCCTTGTAGGCATTGCCCTTTGCAGTCCATTTACATGGTAATAAGGGAGCGTGTTCACACATTGAAGTTCGTCCAGCTATGGCTGTATAAGTATATTCGCCACATTTGGTGGAAAATAAAGCAGCCAGGGCTCCGATGAATCTTTCAAAAGTAAAACTATCCATGTGCATATTCGAATGAAAAATAAGTTATCTGCAGTAGGATCAATCGATGAGAGAGGAAGGTTCGTTTTTCAACGTAGATATGTGCTTCGGTAACTAATTTGAAAAGTAATTTTCAGGTGTACTTGCATGCTCGAGTAAACCGTATAGAAGTCAATGACATAGCCTTGGTTTAGGTTACATGGCTATCAGCTTGTATTCGGGAGATTGTCGGTTAAAATCCCGCCAGCTGCTGCCCTGAGTATGACTTTCAGTGGTTTCTTATTTTCACACCAGGTAAATTCTGCGCTATATCTTAATTAAGGACACGGTCGCTTCCTTCCCACTCGATGCCCCTTCCTATCCAATAGTTATAATGGGCATGTGAAATATCTGTAGACGGTATATGAAATTCCATAGTACCCAAAATAATAATAATAATAATAATAATAATAATAATAATAATAATAATAATAATAATAATAATAATAATAATAATAATAATAATAATAATAATAATAATAATAAGAGCTCTGCCCTGTAGGTCATATGTACTCTACGCTAGGTGGTGCTTATCGCTACGTCTGTAAAGAGTTATGCTTATGTGCGCACATCTGCACCATGTTGCCGTTCAGAAATGGCACCATTCACCGAACTGCTTACACACACACACACACACACACACACACACACACACACAATGGAGACAAAAGTCTCCGGAGATCCTACTGAACGCGCTCTGTGCGATGTTCGGCTTTACATTCGACGATATATAAAAGCAGGTACAATGCGTTCACATCATAGTGGCGTTGTCCGACTCGTTGGCTGAATGGTCAGCGTACTGGCCTTCGGTTCAAAGGGTCCCGGGTTCGATTCCTGGCCGAGTCGGGGATTTTAACCTTCATTGGTTAATTCCAGTGGCTCGGGAGCTGGGTGTTTGTGCTGTTCCCAACATCCCTGCAACTCACACATAACAGTATACTCCACCATAATAACACGCAGTTACCTACATGTGGCAGATGCCGCCCACTTTCATAGGAGGGTTTGCCTTACAAGGGCTGCACCCGGCTAGAAATAGCCACACGAAATTATTATTATTTATAGTGGCGTTTTCTATGAGAATTAATCAATGTAGAGAACTGAATGAGTTCGAGTGGGGCATGTTGTGGAGGCACATAAGTTCACACATTTTGCCAGAGAGATTTCAGGGTAGTTATATGTACCCTAGGTCCACTGTTAGCGATGTTATTTTGAAATGGAAACTTCAGTAAAGCCCTGCACCTAATCCTCGTTCTGGTAGGCCTAAGAAATTAACTTATAAGGACCGCCGAACTCTAAAATCTACTGTGAGAATCAATCGTCAGACACCCTTGTCAGCTATTGTAAAGAACTTCCGCTGAAGGTCAGTGACGGAACGATCTGTCGAGCGGCGCGGCGGTAGGACTCGGCCACCAGAGTCGTGCAGCTGCCCTGTCGCCACTTATCACATGAACGAATGCACGACGTCACTTAGAGTGCTACTAAAGCAAGACGGTGATGGTTATGTTGGTCTATGGTGCAGTGGAAGGAGGTTTCATGGAGTGATTAGTCACGATATATGTTATGACTATACCTCGGATTTGTAGGTGGTAATAGGTTAGAATGCAAAATAATTTGGTTTGAAGGAAGTGTCATGCAACCCGTTGTACCATATTGTAGGAAGAGTAGCATAAATTCAGGGAGCTCTATGGGCTGTACCCCTAATATCTATGTAAATCTCATAGCATACCCGTTGTACAGTGCAGGATATATTTTGTTACTGGCTTAAGTTTGCCTTCTAACCTATCAGCACCTAATAATCCGGACTCTAGTTATGACACACAAATGGGCGTGCATCGACGTGGTGGATGCCTGGCGAACAGTATATACCTAGGTTGTGTTGAGGAGACATTGAACTTCGTGGGAGGAGTTGTGTTAGTCTGGGGCTGTTTATTCCTAGACCTCTAGTTTCGGTCGATGGAACAATGAATGCTCAAAACAACTTCGACCTGAACCCCTTCGAACATCCATGGTATGAACTAGAGTGTTCGTTGAGTGCCAGATCAATTCGCCCAATAACCCGGCAATAACTATTCACCACATTTCAGGTAGAAAGTAAACGAATTCCATCTTCAATGTATCAAAATTAGTGGTAAGCCATCCACAAAAATGAAATGCTGTAATGCTGTAGTAGCAAAAGGAGGTCCTACACGCTATGAGTTACATGGATGGCATCTTTAAAACGAACAGCAAGGGGTATCCGGAAACTTTCGGGCACATGGTGTTCATCAGATTCAGTGGGTATTCTGCTCAATGACACTGTCATTCACCGTTTAACTGGAGTGGGAATATTTTGGGCGAAGTGAGTATAAATAGAATATCTCAAAATCATTCATTGTCACAGCACTCTAGCACCTCTCTAGCACTGAATATGGTCTCCTCGAACGTTCAACACCTATGTTGCATGACACAAGATGTCATTTATACTATAAGTTCTTGACAGATATCCAGGCTCGTTCATAAAGGCAGGCAAACTGTACTCTTAGCAAGTATTATCTGGTACTAATCTTACCTGAATCGGATGAGCAGTCTGGTCACCGCATACACTCTCCTACATGTCGTCCACTAGTCGTCTCTTGTCAAAAGGTGCATAATCGTCCGTAAAAAGTAACAAACCACCAATGGTTCGTGTATACGGTACCACAAGAGACAGCAGGATCTAAACATGTTTATTACGGAGTCCAGCATTTATTACCGTATACGTAAAGTAGCGTGAAACCAATGTAAGGTCTGAAAATGAACTTCATATAAACCTCTTTATTATTATTATTATTATTATTATTATTATTATTATTATTATTATTATCACTAAACAGGCTGCTTTCCGAAATATTCATCGCAACCCACGAGCGGGCGTATTTGTGAGTCATCAGTTGTATATATTCTTGTTCTCTGACTGATGACCTAGACGTTTGGCCCTTTTAAACAACAAGCACCATAATCATGATTATCATTATATTTTTCTTTCATACAAACATCATTAAATACATGACAAAGGCATGGATCTTTATTTTCCACTCCGTCACTTTTTTCATATCCTGGTGGAGTCACGGTTAGGATGTGTTTCAAGGGTGGATATGGCTCAGTTTTCCAGCCAAATACTCTTCCTGCCGCCAACCCGATGTGGAGGGATATACGCTATTCACTATTTCACTGGTTGGCAATGTAGTGTTGTACATAAAGCTGTGCGTAAACACGAACAAAATACACAGTCTCCTAGCCAGAGAAATTCACCAGATGTGGCAAAAACCCGACCATACTCTGCATCGAACCCAGGTCACTGTGAATGGAGATCGTCAGTGTAGACCATTCACTCAAGGAGTCGGACATGTAATAATAATCTACATAGGTCTAAATAATATCGTAACGACCACGTGTCTGTACGTTGATTATTTTGGTGAAATTATCTTATTTGTCATCCGATTCAGGTGTAATCATGATCTCCTGGATATTTTGTACATTTGATTTCAGTCTCCCTGCCTCTCGGATTGTCTCTTTGCTTGTATGTATGTCTGAGTTCTTATCATTAAAAAGCTACTGACCGAGCTCGATAGCTGCAGTCGCTTAAGCGCGACCAATATCCAGTATTCGGGAGATAGTAGGTTCGAACCCCACTGTCGGCAGCCCTGAAAATGGTTATCCGTGGATTCCCATTTTCACACCAGGCAAATGCTGGGGCTGTACATTAGTTAAGGCCACGGCCGCTTCCTTCACACTCCTAGCCCTTCCCCATCGTCGCCATAAGACCTATCTGTATCGGTGCGACGTAAAGCAACTAGCAAAAGAAAAAAAAAGCTACTGGATATACTGTACTTGAATCAGTCTTCATATTTAGAATCCACCAATCCATGGACAGATTTAAGGTTCAGAAACATTTCAAAATTCTTGAATGGACAGGGGTTTATAGGAAGGCCGTAGCAGATATTTACATACATACATACACACATTAACATTATAGACTGTTATGCCTTTCAGCGTTCAGTCTGCAAGCCTCTGAGAATTTACTAAACGTCGCCACAATCCTCGATTTGCAACTAGTGTTGTGGCCTCATTTAGTTCTATACCTCTTATCTTTAAATCGTTAGAAACCGAGTCTAACCATCGTCGTCTTGGTCTCCCTCTACTTCTCTTACCATCCATAGCAGAGTCCATTATTCTCCTAGGTAACCTATCCTCCCCCATTCGCCTCACATGACCCCAACACCAAAGCCGGTTTATACGTTGAGCTTCATCCATCGAGTTCATTTCTAAATTAGTATTTATCTCCTCATTCCGAGTACCCTCCTGCCATTGTTCCCACCAGTTTGTACAAGCAATCATTCTCGCTACTTTCATGTATGTTCCTTCTAACGAATAAGATATCCTGAGTCCACCCAGCTTTCGCTCCCGTAAAGCAAAGTTGGTCTGAATCAGACCGATGTAAAGATAGTTTCGTCTGGGAGCTGACTTCCTTCTTACAGAATACTGCTGATCGCAACTGCGAGCTCACTGCATTAGCTTCACTACACCTTGATTCAATCTCACTTACTATATTACCATCCTGGGAGAAGACACAACCTAAATACTTGAAATTATCAACCTAATCTAGCTTTGTATCACCAATCCGACATTAAATTCAGTCGAATTTCTTACCTAGTGACATCGATTTAGTCTTCGAGAAGCTAATTTTCATACCATACTCATTGCACCTATTTTCATGTTCCAAGATATTAGACTGCAGGCTTTCGGCACAATCTGCCATTAAGACCAAGTCGTCAGCATAGGCCAAACTGTTTACTCCATTTCCACCTAACTGAATCACTCCCTGCCATTTTATACCTTTCAGCAGATGATCCATGTAAACTACGAACAGCAAAGGTGAACGACTACAGCCTTGTCTAACTCCTGTAAGTACCCTGAACCAAGAACTCCTTCTACCATCAATTCTCACCGAAGTCCAATTGTCAACATAAATGCCTTTGGTTGATTTTAATAATCTACCTTTAATTCCATAGTCCCCCAGTACACTGAATATATTTTCACTCGGTACCCTGTCATATGCCTTCTCTAGATCCACGAAACATGAAGACAACTGCCTATTTCTCTCGTAGCATTTTTCAGTTACCTGGCGCATACTGGAAATCTGATCCTGACAGCCTCTCCGTGGTCTGAAACCACACTGGTTTTCATCCAACTTCCTCTCAACGACCCTCCCTTCCAAGATGTCAGTGAATACTTTGCCTGGTATACTAATCAATGTGATACTTCGATAGTTGTTGCAATCCTTCCTGTTCCCTTGCTTATAGATAGGTGCAATTACTGCTTTTGTCCAATCTGAAGGTACCTTACCAACACTCCACGCTAATTTTACTACTATATGAAGCCATTTCATCCCTGCCTTCCCACTATACTGAACCCTTGAACTTACCATTCCATCGTTGTTCGGCCACGGCTGCTACAGTAGAACAATTTAGAACTCTTAAATCATGGGTCGTTGAGGGAATAAATTCAGTCACGATCTTAACCAAACGATGGGGTTCAGAAGAGAGCCTAACTACTTGAAATGAGGAGCAAATATGTGCTTACCAACTTTTATTAAAATCGAAATGACACTACAACATTGTTATTTTAATATAAATCCTCGAGAGAAAAAAATTATAAATTATTTATTATTGAATGTTTCAAACGCAGTCACATTGCATAGCGTTGATATATTTCTCACAATATCGAAGAGTTGCTTCGGTGAAATTAGTCCATTAGTGGACAGCGAAACTGAAAAACTGGAAAAGGAAAGACCTGAAAACCGGGCACCTATTACTCCAAACGAGAACTGAAAATTAATCCACACGATCCGTGGAAAATCTGATTTTCAACAAGTAGAACGCCTGATTTACTCTCAATTAAGGTTATCCACCAGTCGAATACCCTTTACGGATACGGAACACCCGCCGAATGGACCCTTAATCGAACCAAATTGACTATCAGTTGCTCTGGATAGGTTGCGAAATATTATGGGAAAGCTTTGTGTTCACTACAAGTTAACAGCATCATTCACAATTGAAATAAAATTCCACCATGTATTTGTCATTCATGACACCCATAAGTGATAAGGTAATCCCGATGCTTAATGTGCATCACCCAAACAGCTGTTCGTAAGGAACCAACAACAACATGATCCGCGAGGATCTTACGTTACGTCGTTCTAAAGGAACAAAACTGCGAAATGCAGGAAACACTTATTCATCACGCATTTAGAAGAAATGCCAAACACTGAAGTTAATTAAAAAGTGGTAAATCACTTGAAAAGTATTATTACCAAACCGATTTTCAGGTTAGCAATGGTTATGTTACGCTTAATGAAATTACCAGTCCACATTGAAAAAATATTACAACTTTAAGGAATTCTTTCCTTTAAAAAAAACAATGACTACCTTTACAGATCCGTCTACTTATTGTCTGTCCCAACACACTACCTATAAAATGATTACTTAATCGAATTCAACTACGAATAAAATGAAAGTACGACAAAGATTGAAAATAAAATAATATTACTGGCTGACGAATCGAAACCGCATTCGCAACTCAAGTCTCACGCTGATACACTGAGTGTCAATATGCACACTATCAAAACGAAACGGACGCCAGAATGACAAAACAATTAAGTCCGTGAAATAAAATAACATATCGAAGTCATTAAAACTCAACACGCATGGAGAATTACAGTAAAAATATTTAATCTCCATCTGGTCGATATCCAATATTTGGGCAACCCTCATTCACCGATAGCGGCCCCGTTATCTCAAGGAACACCCTTCAGCTGTTGGAGCTACGCACTAGTTGGCCCCATTATTGTCGATCTAACCCTCTTCATATTTCATATTTTACTGTGGAGGCTACAATCGCCCAAGTCACTTCGCGAAAACAAAAGAAACATCTAATCTGAGACTTGAGTATGTACAGCTGACATCCCAGACCTCTCGTCGGGCTCACTTAAAATCTGTACATCCTAACACTAATCTCTATGTACACGATAACTTCCAAATTCTATCGTCGGGCGTGAACTAGGACATCTCATCATCAGTAACTCCAAGGATAACATGTGACCTCCCAAATCTATGGTCGAGCGTCAAAATGGATCGTACTACGTATCCCCTAGCATATCAGGCGAACTAACAATTTCAAACCAACTCTGACATTTCAATACACGTGGGACCACGTCTCTTACTATTGAACGAATGCAAGTCGAAAAATGCAGTAAGTCTCCATCTCGTTACAATACGTGAACTCGAAAATAAATATACGTGACGAACAATTCTCCAACTCAAACACAATCTCAGCCTGTGCAATGAAGTTTTTAGGGAAGCAATGAGAACTCCCAACACACGTCTACCATTTAGTGGATGTATTCAAAATAATAATCATCACTACCGCATTTAGAAACTCTCAAATCGCCTACCGTCAATTCCAAATATTTATATCAATGACATATCCAGTGAAACGAAATTCAATACAACACCAACCATGTATTCGAAATGATCTTTTATCCTTGAGGTCGCATTATCTTAATATTCATACGGGCTTTGCGTAACTAGTCACTTGACTTTTACTACCAAGATTTTTAACCTTTTACTAGAGTCGTTTTCACTTGGGATCTTACTAGAAATCTACGATGCCTCACACAGTAGTCGTCTCAAATTTCGGATTGGTAGCGGAATACTCTACAGCCTGTCACAATACAGCCTGTTTCACAAATACTTCCTCGGCAAACATAGCCTGTCTCAAACTCATTCTCCTCGCCTTATCCCAGCGGTATCACTTAAAATCCAGGCTTCATTTCATCTTCAATATTCCTATCCCTCTCATCTCCACATAAATAAATTCTTCGTTCTCAACCCATTTTTCTTATATTTCCAAGACCCCTTTTTTCCAATCCTCTAGTGAAACAACAACCATTAGGAAATACACCTTTTTATTTTACTATTACTACGACTTTCGGACCTCGAGAATCCAAGAACACACCGCGACTTTCCGTATCACTGATATACACGATGTCCCAAAATTTTTACATCCCATGAATAAATATAACTCTATCGAATTTCACTGAAACAATCTAAGTGCCTATGATCCTTGTAAAATATACAGGTTAAATGCACTTTTAACATAGACAAATTTATTTATCCCGCGGTAGACATTATTATTATTATTATTATTATTATTATTATTATTATTATTATTATTATTATTATTATCGACAAATATTTCTGAATTCAACTGATATTTGAAATTAAGACACTCGCTACGACTATTTTACAATTATAGCTTTCCTAAAATTTCTCGCTTTGGACAATATCTCATAGAACATTAACACCAGATTTAAACGTCGCATTTTTACAGTTTCTTGACGTGAAATTTTCAAACTGAAGTTTTCACACGCCGACCAAAATTATAACATTTTCGCCTGATAATTACAAATATCAACCCGACAATCATCTTGAAAAGTATGTTGGGACAGACAAAAAAATCTAACTACAACATAATACGAATATGGACAGACCTGCAAAATGGCGCCATCCTCAGTATTCTGGCTACATTGTCGCCAGATGACCTCGTGCCTTTAGCCGTACATTTGCACAAATAACATCATCATTTCCAACATATCACTCTTACAAACACTGCCTTTTTCACACGATATTAAATTACGACACAAATCACGCACTTTCCTCGTTATAATGTGTACCACGAACCTCCCTCGTTCTGCAGTCAACTGTTACTGTCTGCTTTCGTCCCAGAGTTGTCTCTCTCTGTCACCCATAAACACACCAGGTGTTCAACAGATAACGAAATCAAAACTACTCTGACTAGCTTCCCAATTATCTTTCCACTTTCAAACGCACATAAGGTGATACAGTAACATTTGCTGTGTACTTTAACAGACGCCTATACTTTCACAATTTGTCGGCAATAGTTCAGAAATTTTCCGTCACCTTCCCTTTCTAACCGACTGGGTGGACCTCAGCCACGAACATGTACTAAGTCGTATGTAGATCAATCTGGTACAATTTTCTGCTGACGACGGGCGTTAGCTACCGCCGCTTCAAAAACCAGATCGACACTAAAAAATATGCAATGGGGGGGGGTTCCTCTTATAGTCTATAGGAGGGACGCTAAACACACTACTAAGCTTGATTACGTAATCTGCTAATTTCGCGTCCAATAGACCGATTTTTATGAGACTTGTCCCAGACTTCCGGACAGACTTGTAATTATTCTAGATGTTAATCTCATAATTTTACCCCACTCACAACAGGTGAAATAAATTATTTCTGCCCGAACGTTTCGCGCATTTTCTCCATCTATTGACCTTGGCACGTGGAGCTAGTTCACTGATCTGAGGCTGACTTGTACTTAGGCTTAACTGCATTTATAATTTACCCTGGGGGATCTGTCTTCACGTAGGGTTTAAGAATAATTTAGATGATTTATTTCTTTATTTACTGTATTGCCACAATCCCTCGTTACGCAGAATTCCGTGAATTTTCAGAATTATCGGGCACTCGAAGTCCACCGAGGTGTCACGGTATTTCACGAGCCTGCCGCGGGTGAGATCCTTCCCACCCGACATCGAGGCTCTTAGGAGCGCAAAATGGCTGCCCTCAAAAATAAAAGTAGCTTGTTGATTTGAAATAAATATTGAGAAAATAAAAAAATATTTTTCTCATCGTGGAATTATGGGTTCAATACTTCACCATTTCAGGTCTAATTTCATCTATTCCTGCTGCCTTATGAAAATGGAGTTTATTTACTATCCTTTCTACTTCCTCAAGCATGATTTCACCAACATCATTTTCCTCCTCCCCATGAGCTTGGCTGTTTGCAACACCACCAGGATGATTTCCTTTTACATTGAGAATATGTTGAAAATATTCCCTCCACCTCTCCAGTGATTCCCTGGGATCTATTATGAGTTCACCTGAATTACTCAAAACACTGTTACCGGGCGAGTTGGCCGTGCGCGTAGAGGCGCACGGCTGTAAGCTTGCATCCGGGAGATAGTAGGTTCGAATCCCACTATCGGCAGCCCTGAAGATGGTTTTCCGTGGTTTCCCATTTTCACACCAGGCAAATGCTGGGGCTGTACGTTAATTAAGGCCACGGCCGCTTCCTTCCAACTCCTAGGCCTTTCCTCTCCCATCGTCGCCATAAGACCTATCTGTGTCGGTGCGACGTAAAGCCCCTAACAAAACACTGTTCATTTCCTTTTTCCCTCCCTTCCTAAGACTCTTTATTACTGTCCAGAAAGGTTTCCCTGCTGCTTGACCTAGCCTTTCCAGGTTATTACCAAAATCTTCCCATGACTTCTCTTTGGAGTCAACAACTATTTGTTTCGCTCTGTTTCTTTCATCTACGTACAAATCCCTGTCTGCCTCGGCCCTTGTTTGGATCCGTTTCTGATAAGCCTTCTTTTTACGTTTACAGACTGCTCTCACTTCATCATTCCACCGAGATGTCCGCCTTATCCCATCTTTACACACAGTTGCTCCTAGGCATTCCCTTGCTGTTTCTACTACGGCATCCCTGTATGCCACCCATTCACTTTCTATATCCTGAACCTGCTTACTCTCTACTGTTCGAAACTTCTCACTAATCATATCCATGTACTTCTGTCTAATTACCTCGTCCTGGAGATTTTCTACCCTTATTCGTTTGCAGACAGATTTCACTTCCCCTACCCTAGGCCTAGAGATACTTAGTTCACTACAGATCAGATAGTGGTATGTATCATCGAAAAATCCGCGAAAAACTCGTACATTCCTAACAGATTTCCTGAATTCAAAGTCTGTTAAGATATAGTCTATAATGGATCTGGTACCCCTAGCCTCCCATGTGTAACGGTGAATAGCCTTATGCTTGAAGAATGTATTCGTAACAGCTAAACCCATACTAGCACAGAAGTCCAGCAAAAGCTTCCCATTCCCATCTTCCCCACATTTAACAATCACCCTTTCCCAACTTTCGCGTTGGAATCGCTCATTAGCACTATTCTATCCCTGCTGTTGACTCTTACCACGATATCACTCAATGCTTCATAAAACTTGTCAACTTCATCCTCATCTGCACCCTCACATGGTGAATACACGGACACAATTCTAGTCCTAATTCCTCCAACTGACAAATCTACCCACACCATTCGCTCATTTACGTGCCTAACAGAAGCTATGTTGCGTGCAATGGTATTCCTGATAATGATCCCTACCCCAGACTCTGCCCTTCCCTATCTTACACCCGTCAAGTACACTTTATAATCTCCTATCTCTTCCTCATTATCTCCCCTTACCCGAATATCACTTTCTCCTAGTCCATCCAGATGATCCTCTTTGCTGACTCAGCCTTTTCTACATTCTTTCGTCCATAAGCCCCATTAATATTGATAGCTCCCCATCGAATTCCATTTCGTTCGCCAAATTGTTTCCTAGGAGTCCCTCGCCTGTCAAATGTGAGTGGGACTCCATTACTCCCATAGGTCCGAGGTTTGCTTAAAATGTTCTGAGCTCGGTAAATTCATGAAGCAGGATGCTACCCTACTTGCACATAATCCAAGTGAGGATCTCTCCTCTAACGGGTTATGGACCACCGGTGAATTGTATAGTCCTAGCCGCCTGAGCACAAGGACGACCATGACTCAGAATTGTGTCCGAGGTGCCCACTCCCATTCCATAGCAACTGGTATCCCGACTCTCAGGACCACTTACTAGGCCACTCAGCCGTTGCCTATGGTTCACGAACTAGGGCGTGACTACAGTACCCACAAACATGAACCATAGCAGATATTTTGCTCCACAAAATATCCAAAACCAACCTGAACGGAAATCTAATTCTACAAATTTTACTCGTGTCTACTTTATCGATAGGAGTGTTAATAAGGCAGATACTAGAGTGTTAATGGAATGTTTTACAGTCTAAAATCTAGCGGATATAGCCCAATAGCGGGTGCACGTAAAACTGGTTTCTTATAACTGGAAAAGTACTGGACATACTTTAACCGAACTTCATATTTAGACTCCACCTATCCAAACGTATGTTTTAAGGTCAGTGCAATTTCAGTATCCCTCAATAGACCGGCGTTTATAGGAAGACTGGTAATTTTTCTCTCCCACAAAATTTCCATCATTAACCTTAATGGAAACCTACTGACCATAATGGAATTCTAAAACAATTTTCTCATGTACACGTTCTCGATAGCAGGATTTATAAGGGAAATAATTTTAAAGGAACGTTTCATAGTTGAAGTCCTAGGAGATAGGGCCCTAAAGCGGGTGCGCATGGGTACCGTGGTTCAAATCCCGGTCGCTCCATTTGAGATTTATGCTGAAAAATGCGGAGGCGGGACAGGTTTTTCTCCTGGTACTCCGATTTTCCCTGTCATCTTTCATTCCAGCAACACTCCCCATTCTCTTTTCATAGCGTCTATCAGTCATTAATAAAATCTCTTTGGGAGTGGCGACCCCATCGTACTAATAGCCTATATCTGCTTCATTCATTCCATCCCTGACCCAGTCAATGACTGGAAAACGGGTTGTAGGTTTTCAGTTTTCATTATTAACGGAATATTTTACAGCCTGTATTGTCCATCAACGGGTACGCGTAGTGCTGATTTGTTATAACTTGAAAACGACTTAGCCTTTTTCCTTACATACCAGGTTCAGGCCTTTATTCACCGTACTGTCCGCAGGACTGGGGTTCAGATCTGCACGCCTACACCGGCCGTTGTAAGTGTGGTAATTCCACGTGTTTCCGCCATATTCCAGGAAATGCTTAGGTAATAGCTAATTTCGAGTACTAAAGCACATATCCTAGCCATACACTGTTAACAGAAATAGTACGCACTTCACATTAGATTATAACGTAAGTTGCCTAACAGTTTCCGTTTGCATTTCACCGTCAGTACTTGCATCGCGGTGACTATCTAAAAGTGAGAGGGTCAGTCTCTGAGAGATGCAGAATATGACCTAAAGTCGAGCTGATTCTCCCATCGCATACTGCCGTATCAGTAGCACTGACTACCCACGGTAGAAACTTGAAAGTGGAAAGGTTCAAATACCTTGATGAATGGTTTGAATCCAACAATTTTGAGAAGTTCGCCGTCTTAACACGAGTCAACAAGTTTGAAACAGACTTCCGACTCACTTAAAACATATATAACAAAAAAGTATATCTCTCGAAATGCAAAAATTAGACATTATAAAACTGTAATTAAACCTGAAGCATTTTATGCAGCAGAATGTTTAACCCATCGAACACATAGCCCGCTTGAAAAACTGGCAATTAAGGAAAGGAGGATTATCCGGAAAGTTCGTGTTTCCAACCTCAAAGATGATGTTTACAGACTTTGGAGCAACTTAGAAATGTACACCCACACAGAAAAGATACCAAGCATAATCCGGAAAAGAAGGATAACTTTGTATGCTCACCTCTTCTGATTGCCAGCTGAAAGAATCCGTAAACGTTTGTTATCCTACGTCAGAAGTTTCAAAACTATTCCTCCTTGGTTGGTGGATATCGATAAGTATATTTTAAAGTATGGACTCAAAAAAACAGACATCCAACTCCGAGCACCATTCAAGCACACACTTAGACGGGTTCATCAAGAAGTCCCAACTCGACTGAAGCATGTCCACTCTGGTGCATGGAAGAAAGCACACTCCGAAAAGAGGAAGATCTTCACTTCTAACAACATCAGCTTAAAACTGAGGAAACAATTAGTTAAGACATGTATGGAGCGTATTTCTGTACGGACGTGAGACCTGGACACTAGGGGTGGCAGAGAGGAAGATGGTAGAAGCCTTTGAACAATGGTGTTATAGATGAATATTGAAAATTCCTTGGACAGATAGAGTGCTGATGAGGAAGTAATGGAAAGAGTAGGAGACATCCCGAGCTTGTGAATGAATGTGAAGAAAAGAAGAAATACATAGATTGTATATATAAGACATGAGAGTTTACTAGCCTTCATCCTGGAGGGCGCTGTGGAAGAAAGACATTGTAGTGTAAGGCTTAGAGTCGTATATATCGGTCAAGTGGTGGAGGAGCTTGGATGCCAATATTATGTAGAACTGAAGGTAATGGCATAAAACTGGAACCTTTGGAGAGCTGTTGCCAACCAACCTTACGGTTGTAAACTTTAGTAGTGATACTGTATCTGCAATCCCGTAATTTACTGTAAGGATAGAAGTTTCCTTTAACAGTAGTCAGTATTTTGTATTCTCATTCATTGTTGTTGAAGTTGAACCATTTCTTTGAAAAAAAGTGTTATTTCATTTTACGGTCCTTCAATTGCTATACATATAATGAGCGCTCGAATGTCGGAAGTTTGTCTCCAGAAAGTTCCTCGGAGTGCTGGAAATCAGCGAATGGATATTTTGACATTAGATATCTTCAAATGCCACTGAGCTCGGCCGAGATCTAACCCACTACCTTGGAAACGGAGGGACAATGACTAATTGACTGCACCACTATTTGAATATTGATAGGAAGTTCAGTGACGGAACGATTGAATTCTATACCCGTCATTTCAACGGTAGATGATTCTGTTTAGTAAAGGTCTTAAATATTTACGTTTAATTATTAGCAATATATATTATCGTTAAAAGGGATTTAAAATCACAAACATGAAGATGATTATACCACAACATACGGGATTTACTCCCCTCGCTGACATTTCTTGATAAATGTAATATATTTATATTTGCCTCTCAGCACAGGCCAGAGCAAAATGTATCTCCAATGAATTCCCAGTCTCATACACGGCAGTGACAATATGGAAGCTTACGAGAAATATGTGCGACATTTGGAGAACAACAAATGCGTCTGAGTGTTTAGGAAAGGGCTACTCATAGGGGTCCGACGTGGTGCAGTAGTGCTTTCTGGCTCAGTGAAGAAAATAATGGCAAACTGCTTCGCTCCACATTTCGATGCCGTCATCGGGTTTTGTACTTTCCCTGTAACCACGTAAAGTTATGTGTGGTGCCGTTTGAGGACCCAACCAGCCTTCAGGAAGATTTTCTAACAGCTAAGGGATTAAAACCAAACCAAATCTAACCAAACCTCATGGCGCAACATTCTAGATGGGCCGTGGCCTGCCAACCAACCGCTGCTCAGCCCAAAGGCTTGTAGATTAAGAGGTATCGTGTGGTCAGCATGCCGATTCTTCTCGCCCGTTATTCTTGGCTTTCTAGGTCAGGGCCGCCATCTCACCTTGAAATAGCTCCTCAATTTCAATTAAGTAAGCCGTGTGGACTTCAAATTAGCCAACATATCGAGATAGAAATCCCTGACCTGGCCGGGAATCGAACTCGGGCTACAACGATTGGCCAGTCTAGAGATTGGCCAGTCTAGAGGATTAAACTAATTGAAAAAATTCAACGATCATAATAATGAGCTTAGTTCTTACTTTAAGTGAAAGTGAAAATTTACGCTCGAAGATTTTGTGCTAGTGCTGTACGATTCGTCAAATCATGCACCCGTTATGCTCGTTTTATTCAATAGAACTTTCTGCCGGCGTGAAAATGTATTATTTAGAAGTTAGGACACATCTGTTTCAATCAAAACTTGTGTAATCGGTCATGCAGGACATCGGGAACAAGCAGAGTTATAATTGCAGCCAGAGCTATGGGTCATCCTATGAGGGCAGCAAGCCATCAACGGCATTGTGTTAACGAGCAGTTAGTAACACCTTCATACAGTAAAAAAAAATACAAGTCAAATGTTGTAATGCAGATATAAACTTAGAATTTCTTAACGACAGGGCAAACTTTATAACGAATCAATTCTTTCTCACCAGAACGAAAATACTGATTAATTACGTAATATCTGAAATAATTTAGTTATTTTATTTTGAACGTAGGTTGATAACTGTGCTGTAACGAGGATATTCCAGGATTAGCAATGAAGTCTCTATATGTTCTCGCTCATACTCAAATGATTACTGAACTAAACTACAGGTCGTACCACCTCTCAGTCCTATTCACAACTCACACACGCCAGGGGAGATAACTCAATAATAGAAACAAAAATAAAGTCTTTGTATGCGAAAACTAGGTAAATTAGCATGGCGATAATTCAAGCCCTTAAGTAAAATCTCTCACAAAAAGAATGAGATCATTGTAGTATGTTAGTTTCTCGCAGGTGTATTTTTCTGAGAACCAATTGAACCTATCGATATAATGTTAGTTGCAGATATCCACAGGATTTGTATCTTCGTGCGAAGTGAGTTATATTTTGCTTAATAATTAATATTAACTATAATAAACTATTAAATGGCGGGAACATACCATGCACTCATACTTTTCTTCTTTTGAATGGTTGAACAACGCTCACAGATTTTGTTAGTCTTGCGACATTTTTCCCCCAACTATGTGCCATCTCCGTTTTTATAGTTCTGTATAGACTACGTGAGCTTTTAATGCTTTTGCGATTCCGATTTTTGTAATAACGTCCTCTTCGATGACATTTACCGGTAAATCTTGTGATTCGCTGATTTCACCATTTCATCGGACATGCTTTTTGCTGTGATTTAGCAATTCGCTTCCCATGAAGACGGCTAGGATTTGAACCCGATGATCCCTAGGCATGGATTTCCAGCTTAAAAATGACTAGACGTCGAGAAAACAATTTGGCCCTTAATGCCCGGTCAGAATCGAAAATGGGCCACGGTAGCTCAAACATCCCTGGTAATAAGTGGAACATTTTTGAGTTTTCAGCCTGAAGGCTGGTTGTATCCCTAACAGCTACCCCACCAGGAGTCACGGAAACGGCCTACTATGGGATATGAGCAGTGAGGCAGTTTCACAGTGTTTTTCTGCCAAACTCACTGAAACATACACACCAGCCGATCCTACGAGCGACACTTCCACACCATTGATAACAGAAACTGGTTGCATAAATAATGGCATTACTGGCATCGCTCGTATTTGAGTCACTTTCATACATTTAATGGCAAAGGTTAGAATGAGACTGGTCAATGACAATAACAAATTTTTTCTTGCCCATACCAATAGACATAGTGCATTGTAAACAGTATATCTTGAAAGGATTAGATTGGGCTTATAAATAGATTAAGCTGATGAAAATATCATATTTTTACCGTAAATCTGACTAATAAGCTGCACCTTCTGAGTGATCAGTGCGAAGTTCGGTTATTTAGGCACCCATCGCCTGTTCAGTGCTGTGGCATTGTTCTCCGCTCTAAGTCGCCAGAATGTAAGAGTGCTCGATTGCGAGAGGAATGTACCAGTACATTCTCGTCTGAATTAAAGTGAGCTTGTATTAAGGGGAAATTCCGAAACTGAGCAGTGACTGTATCGCGATTGACCTGTCTAAAGCATTTGATAGGGTGGATCATGGGAGACTACTGGCAAAAATGAGTGCAATTGGACTAGACAAAAGAGTGACTGAATGGGTTGCTATATTTCTAGAAAATAGATCTCAGAGAGTTAGAGTAGGTGAAGCTTTGTCTGACCCTGTAATAGTTGAGAGGGGAGTTCCTCAGGGCAGTGTTATCGGACCTTTATGTTTTCTTATATATATAAATGATATGAGTAAAGGAGTGGAATCGGAGGTAAGGCTTTTTGCGAATGATGTTATTCTCTATAGAGTGATAAATAAGTTACAAGATTGTGAGCAACTGCAACATGACCTCGAAAATGTTGTGAGATGGACAGCAGGCAATGGTATGTTGATAAACGGGGCTAAAAGTCAGGTTGTGAGTTTCACAAATAGGAAATGTCCTCTCAGTTTTAATTACTGCGTTGAAGGGGCGAAAGTTCCTTTTGGGGATCATTGTAAGTATCTAGGTGTTAATATAAGGAAAGATCTTCACTGGGGTAATCACATAAATGGGATTGTAAATAAAGGGTACCGATCTCTGCACATGGTTATGAAGGTGTTCAGGAGTTGTAGTAAGGATGTAAAGGAGAGTGCATATACGTATCTGGTAAGACCCCAACTAGAGTATGGTTCCAGTGTATGGGACCCTCACCAGGATTACCTGATTCAAGAACTGGAAAAAATCCAAAGAAAAACAGCTCGATTTGTTCTGGGTGATTTCCGACAAAAGAGTAGCGTTACAAAAATGTTGCAAAGTTTGGGCTGGGAAGAATTGGGAGAAAGAAGACGAGCTGCTCGACTAAGTGGTATGTTCCGAGCTGTCAGCGGAGAGATGGCGTGGAATGACATTAGTAGACGAATAAGTTTGAATGGCGTTTTTAAAAGTAGGAAAGATCACAATATGAAGATAAAGTTGGAATTCAAGAGGACAAACTGGGGCAAATATTCATTTATAGGAAGGGGAGTTAGGGATTTGAATAACTTACCAAGGGAGATGTTCAATAAATTTCCAATTTCTTTGAAATCATTTCTGAAAAAGCTAGGAAAACAACAGGTAGGGAATCTGCCACCTGGGCGACTGCCCTAAATGCAGATCAGTATTGATTGATTGATTGAACTTAGTATCCTCTTATGGTCATAGTCACTGAAGGGACGTTAATGAGAGAACAGCGCGTGATGGTACACATTTTGAACCCATACTATTCCAACGCAATTAAATAACGTTTGATTATCGTTTGTTTAGCCGCATACGGTATGTAGAGTATTTTCTACAGGCTGATTATCTCATGTACGGCAAAACACAAGGAAGTGACTCGGGCGATGAAAAAATGAAATGTCGTATGGCTTTTAGTGCCGGGATATCCCAGGACGGGTTCGGCTCGCCAGGTGCAGGTCTTTCTATTTGACGCCCGTAGACGACCTGCGCGTCGTGATGAGGATGAAATCATCATGAAGACAACACATACACCCGGCCCCCGTGCCACTGGAATTAACCAATTACGGTTAAAATCCCAGACCCGGCCGGGAATCGAACCCGGAACCCTCTGAACCGAAGGCCAGTACGCTGACCGTTCAGCCAACGAGTCGGACACTCGGGCGATGATAAAACAGGAAGTAATCCAGGAAGTATGGTCCAATTCACTACTACTGTTTGTTAATGAAATTTCATAAAAGAGAAGAATGATTATCGTATTGCGTTGCTTCGCCTCGAGTAGCTGCTGTAATGTTGTTTCTCGCTCTGCCCAGCACGCGCCCTACTAAACGAGGCAAACTCATCATCAGTCTGGCCGCAGATTGGGGTACGAAATGGTCTCGTACACACCCACTATTCACACTTACGATTATTATCTATGTTATGAGTTTTCCTGTCCCGCTCCTTCGCTGGCTGGTCAGCGTAGTGGCCTTCAGTTCAGAGGGTCCCAGATTCGATTTAGCCAGGTTTGGTTAATCTCTGTCGTTCGGGTCTGGGTGTCTGTGATCATCTTAATACACATCTTCATTTATATACAACACATCACCCGCTAACCACTATAGTAACTTGCAGTTACAAAGCGTTGGTGTTAGGAAAGAAATCCAGCCGTAAAAATGAACCTAATTCTAATTAGTTCCGACCCCAAATATTTGGCAAAGAGCCAAAAAGGAGAAAATACGAGTGATACTAAGGATTGACAGTTGCTCTAACGTCATCACATGTAGGTTTGGCTGGGCAATTGATGTCTCAGCAGCACAAAGACGGTAGTGAATTGGACAATATAGTTATCTTCTTATTAACCTCCCAAATGACCTCATTGCCTATCGCCCTGGCAGCAGATACTCACCGTGCAAGTTGGTTTCTTATTTAACGATTAAGTTTTGTGTAATATTAGATCAGTTTACATAGAGTTTTAGGAATGCGTCTGATAGCCTGTGCCATTGTTATTTTTTACTGACGGGTTTCGCGCACTTGCAAGAGTCTATCCCTTAAGAAATATATAATTTTCTGGAATTTGATGAGGAAGAACTCAGCGGAACACTGCTCATCCGATTGCTATTGCAACTAATGTTGCCCTTTCTACTTCTCTCTTCGGAAAGCACCAAAGCAGATGAAGTACAATAAACTCTAAATATGTACAAGTTATAAAACATCCCATCGTCCGGCTGCTTGGATGAATGGCCTTTGGTTCGAGGTCCCCCAGTTCCACTCGAGGACGGGCCGGGGATTTTAAGTGAGTGTGGTGAATTACTCTGGTTCGTATACTGGTTGTTTATTTTCGCCTTAATACAGTTCTTTTGGCCTACAAACATCGCATCACACTGCCGGCCACTACTAAAACACATTATAGTGAATACATCTCTCAACATGGGGTTGACAAAACCAGGCCAAATCTAGGTCAAATACTGGCCCTGACAATCTTCAAATAAAACACCAGAAGAAAAAAGAAGGTAGAATATATCACACGGAGGGGGGTGAAGAGTTGTTATATAAAACAATGTTGTTCATCAGACTAAATTTGCACTGTTGTACGTAGTGTCACTAACTCTGAAGGTGGTTAATGAACGACAAACAGTCGAAAACCTATCCCCCCGTTTCGTTTCTTCGAATGATTAGGACTTCTCTATGAAGTTTGTGGACTAGAATAATTTTAAGAGATCACCAACATCTTATTTTCCGGCCGATCAAAACATTGGGCCAGACTCGCTCTAGCTGCAGCAGTTGAAACTTTTTATGGCTGGATAACAAACAAAATGTTTGATTAACTTCAGCAAGCCTATATTAAATTCACGACTTCGCTAAAGTTTCATCAGATGCTTAAAATTGCCCGAAGAGCCCAAGCGATTAAATGTTGTGAATTATTTTACTAATTATCACAAGTATTATCTCCTTTCTAACACTCTATAAACTCAGACTATTCCATAATATGGTAATGAAACGGTTCATCTACATAATGCATGTTCACTTCTAGTCCGCACAGTGGAACTCTCTAAAAACTGACAATCCAGGTACTGTTAGCCGAGATTGTGGATTCGCACGTTGCAATAGACCCATACTACAGTAGTTTATTTACGAACATCTTCCTGAACAAAGCTAATATTCAGATACGTTACTGATCTAGCCTCGCTTAAAATAAACGGTTTTGTCTGCGCAATCCCAGTCATGTCCACAAGCAAACTCTTCGTTCTCTTATTATTATTATTAATGTTTTGTTACTACTGGATGGCCATCCTGCCAACAACTCTGGTCCCATTGACATGTCTATACCACGCTGTCAATATTTGACACGAGCCGCTAGGACTGGGAGACATTTGACAGCTCATTTTCCTAGCGTACCTAATAATACCAAATCTGATACATATTTCGCTACGTAATAGAGACATACAAGAAAACAGCCTGAGGGAGAGAAATATGTTTTTCCTGGATATAATCGAATCCACCCCATACCATCAGAAATATACTCCACGGCTGCCTCTTTGAAAATATCTACTCTTCTTTCCTCAGGTTATGACCAACAATCACAATCGTCCAAACTGAATATATTTTCATCACTTAAGATCATAGTTTATATTTTCTCTTCTAAGTTTCTTACTGTCTAGCCAGCTTAACTCTGTTCCCCATATGCGTTACCATCGTACGAGGCTGATTATTTTTTTGTATTAAAAATGTTGGTCTGAATGATCATTCTGAATAATGTGAATTCGTGGACACCGAGAGTTGGATCTTGTGAAAGCCGTCCCAGCAGGTTTCCATCAACACTAACCTTCCCAATAATTTGGTCTCTTCTGTCTAGGTGTCCGCCTCTATCACCTTACCAACGACCTTTTTCCCCATAATTTTCATTAACTTCAGGAAATTATTTACCACAGTAGGTGATCTGATAATTTTCCTTGCCTTTTCGCGGGCATTTTCTTTAAAGTCTGCAAACAGTACCTCTCGCAGTAGGAAAATGTTGACTTCTGACTCAGGAATAGGTTACTGTTTCTATTTCAGGTGCTTCTTGGCTACAATTACAGCGTATATTTTATGTGTATTGGTGTTATAGGCCAAGGTAAAATGAGTCTATTTGCTATTTGCTTTACGTCGCACCGACACAGATAGGTCTTACGGCGACGATGGGACAGGGAAGGGCTAGGAGTGAGAAGGAAGCGGCCGTGGTCTTAATTAAGGTACCGCCTCAGCATTTGCCTGGTGTGAAAATGGGAAACCACTGAAAACCTTCTTCAGGGCTGCCGACAGTGGGGTTCGAACCTACTATCTCCCGAATACTGGATACTGGCCACACTTAAGCGACTGCAGCTATCGAGCTTGGTGTTAAATGAATCAGAATTACATCACCAAAATATAGTGATCTTATCAATAGGCGACGCACAGTAGGTGAAAGCAGAGTGTTTGCAGGTCGAAAACTCACATTACGAATGCGCATTAATAGAATGTTTTTCTTGAAGACAGCCTTAAATTGAAATAGAATTTAAGTTACACGATTAAAAATATAATTAATATTGTCACATTGAAACTGCACTGTCTCTGCATTAATCTGAGAAGAAATAATATCATTTTAGGCGACAAAAGTAATCAAACAACAATGGTATATTCACGTATACTGTTTTTTGGATGATAAACCACACAGATTCTAAAATTATGGATGTATTTGAGGACAAAATTCAGAGGCATCAATATCGTCAGAAACAAAAAATGTAAAACATTTATCATAAATATGCATCTGTAGCCTATTAGTATTTCTTTCACACCCGTGCTTACTTCATGCAAGAATGTTCACATGGCCGTCTTTACGAACTCCCTACTTTATCCCCACTTTGTACCGGATTTACATTGACGACTGCACAGCGGAAAGCGAATATAAATTGTTTCTACTTCAGTTTTCAGTCAGTTGATAATGAAGATGACCCTGTCATTGTGAACAAATTGTGCGTCCTCAGTGGAAAATCAACTTAAGTTTGAAGTGCATTGGTCAGTAGTTTTCGAATGGAGTTAGTCGGTTTACTTCTACATTTTCCATGTTTTACTCCCTACTAATGCTTCCTAGAACAGAAATTATTTAATGTTAGTTTACACCATTCCAGTTTATTTTGAAGTAATGTAGATCACATGTTCTATTCTCTTACTACCATCGTATTCATAAATTTTATTGAGGGTCATCGTGGTAAATGCCTGAATGAATGAACTATGAACAGCATCAAAAATCAGAAATGGTGCAGTTGCGAGAAACAGTAACGAAAAACAGTGCCATAGCCGATATAAATGGTGCTTTTATTGGCGTATTTTACTTTTACAGCGAGATGCTCCTTTGAAAATCTTTCCAAACTGCTTGGGGGTGTGTTTGTCTGTCCGGAGCATAAGAAGTAGAAAGAGGCAATCCCTGATTACATTACTTCCTATGTTCCAAGCTTCACTTCCGACTTCCTTCCCGTGGCTCCACAGCCTTCCGTGCCGGCCTGACGTGCACGCAACGACACGCCCTCCAAAGACATCGCTCATCTGCCTCCCTTCTCGCTCTAATTGTCTTCTACGAAGAAGAATTGGGACTGTTTTGCTGGAGAATATGTCAGAGCCGTGGATCGCTTATGGGTAATACCGTATTCTGTGTATATCTTTCAACGTTTTATCTATTTTGGTTGTTTGCCACTAAAAGCAGTCGTATCCTTCCCTAAACGTTCCTACTTCGATACTGGTAATTTCCATGGAGTGAATAATTCTGAGGACATTTGTTTATAAAAAACTCGCAGTACCATTCACACCCAGAAATAGAAATGAGATTTTATGGATTCAAATATTGGTCTGAGGACCGAACCTGGGTACATTACATTTGCCGAACCTGAACGCTTTGAGCGTGGTGAGGAAAAAGGGAACAGCTTCATTCTGTTCAGGTATTTATAGTCTATGTCAGCACACTGGTGTGACAACACTGTCCAAGTATATAGTTGCTTAGTGTTACTTCTCCTTAAAATAATAATCACTGTTACAACGGCCGCCAGGACCACCACCCCAACCAAAACTCGGTTCCCTTCGCACTCAATCAGTAAATCACAGACCACTACTACCAATAAATACGTCAGTACAAATACTGAATTGTTAAAAAGAAATTTCATCAGAAAAATCTACCACGTACAAAAATGTGTCTTTATGGATCGCAACGCACTCAACCTGAAACATATATTGAAAACAATATTCTCAAATTCTTAATGAACGATGAGCGATTAGAATTTTAAGAATTTCGTCGCTTCACCGGTAAAAGGTTGTATTCCACAAAGCTCTTTCTATCCATTATTCTCCTTAAGACTGGTCACGCCTCCCAGCCACATATGGATATATAGTCCATCAGAACAATGTCCGTTGTGTTCGTTTTCCTATGCCGACGAGTAAACGAAAATGAACCTAACGTGCATTATACAATAGGAGTGCGTAAATGCGTAATGCAAGCATACATTCATATAGTACGGTACAGTAAGGTTAATTTTCCTTTACATACGGACATAGGAAAATGAACACAACAAAATTTGTTCTGATGGACTGCACAACCATATGTGGCTGCGAGGCGTGACCAGTCTTAAGGAGAATAATCGATAGGAAGAGCTTTGTGGAATACAACCTTTTACCTGTGAAGCGACGATTTATAACGAACATATTAAAATATTTTAAATTTTATTACTTTCGTAAATGTATTTACTGAGAGAAAATTCTGGCGTTAAAACGCTTTTTAACTATGCCGGCCCCGTGGTGTAGGGGTAGCGTGCCTGTCCCTTACCTGGAGGTCCAGGGTTCGATTTCCGGCCATGTCAAGGACTTTTACCTTATCCGAGGGCTGGTTCGACGTCTATTTAGCCTACGTGATTACAATTAAGAAGCTATAAGACCGTGAGATGGCGGCCCTGGTCTAGGAAGACAAGAATAAAGGCCGAGGGGAGTCTTCGTACTGACCATACGGCACCTCATAATCTGCAGGCCTTCGGGCTGAGCAGTGGTCGCTTGGTAGGCCATGGCCCTTCAGGCCTGATGCGCCATGGGGTTTGGTTTGGTAGGAAAGATATAAACGAATATTCATGAAGGTAGTGTGGTGAGTAGACTTGCTTTCCATTTTTGTTTGTGCATTCCAAACCGACTGAAGTCGGTTGCATTTCAGGATATATATGTATGAAACTCTAAACCGTTGGCTTCTATCACGCTAAATAACTTATGTAGGATAGAATTCTGATAACCCAGCATGTCCCTAAATTGGTAATAATTGAAAATTAGAAATGTTGTTTCTCTTCCATCACAGATCTAGTCATGTTGCTATAACTTTGTATCCATGCGATGGTGAGTTGAATCTCACTGCCTACAGTCCTGAATTTTGTTTTCCATTTTCAGGCAAGGATGAACCTAGATTAAGGTCATGGGAGTTACCTGCCAAGTCCTTACCATCTCCTATCCCAGCTCCGCCGGGAAACTGTGTGTGATTGACTTTTAACTGATAGCAAAAGAGGAAACCATCTCTTCTTCCAAATGAATGATATCTTCAACAGTCAATTGTATTTTAGATAAAGGAAAGAGGTAGTTTAGTGTTCTCTACTTTCCTAAGCTTTTCGATTCTGAATGTGAGAGGATATTTTCGTGATACGTACCCGTCTTCTGCACGCTTAGTATTCATGAATACCGGAGGATTACAGTGCATGACAACTAATGTTTACGATTAGCTAACTTCTGAAAAAGTATACATGCTAAAATTGAGGTAGGTTATTATTAATAATAGCCGGCCCCGTGGTATAGGGGTGGCGTGCCTGCCTCTTACCTGGAGGCCCTAGGCTCGATTCCCAGCCAGGTTAGGAACTAACCATCATAGAGTAGTAAAACTTAAATATCTTATGAATACTGTGCTGAATATTATTGATGCACTTTCAAATATTTCATGTTTAATATTTTAGAAATTTTGAATTTATGAAACTGAAATATTTGGAAATTTTGGACATTTTTAACAACTTGCAAATATGTCTTTAAAAATATCTTATGCAAGGTACTTACCTAAAAAGTAGGTCAAGGGAGAGAAACCCTTCCCCTATCAGCTATTAAAATTTTATAACATTATCATGAACAGTTCACGAGAAATATGTATCTAAATTTAACCAATTCAACATTGTGGGTATAAAAGGTACAGGCTTTAAAATTAAACATAGTTTGTTACTCACTCTGGAACATCCCTGCACCACATCCTGGGTCATCTGCATTTTCTTTATCCTCCCTGGCCCTTTTAGCATTCCTTGAGTGTATTCTTGCCTTCCTAATTGTCAGTCACTTCATAATCTGCTTTCTTGACACGAACAGCATCCAACTCGGAACATGCCTTCACCATATTTTCCCCGGGTTGTATGCCTAACTTTTGAATTAGCGTAACTCCACCAACATTGCCATGATTACATGAAAGAATTGTATCATTAACACCCAAATTCATTGTATCCTTAACTACAAATACTGATTTAGGAATTCTATACCATATTACACTAGTAAATGATTAATTTGGGTTTTGTATTTTACCATGAAAACATTTACGCAACAATTTTTGATCAGTCAATCTTCTAAAAACTGGCTTTATTACATTGCACACTTCAAGAGGCAATGAGTGCCTATGACTATACTGTTCACCAGCTGCTAGAGCACGGTTGTATTTGCACAGTGAGGTTGGTCCTTTTGGGCATATGGCATAGTCTTCAACGCAAGTAACTACCACGAGTTTACAGGAATGTTGACGAAATTATATTACGTTACTTCCCTGCTGGCAAGTAGCCGGAGACGTTGCCATGGTAACCGATAGGTTCGTTGTCGGTCTGTCGGCCACTCAATGCAGAGCATGAAACCCGTAGAACTGAGCTCGATAGCTGCAGTCGCTTAAGTGCGGCCAGTATCCAGTATTCGGGAGATAGTAAGTTCGAACCCACTGTCGGCAGCCCTGAAGATGGTTTTCCGTGGTTTCCCATTTTCACACCAGGCAAATGCTGGGGCTGTACCTTAATTAAGGCCACTGCCGCTTCCTTCCAACTCCTAGCTCTTCCCTGTCCCATCGTCGCCATAAGACCTATCCGTGTCGGAGCGACGTAAAGCAACTAGCAAACTAGCAAAAAAGAAACCCGTAGGGAGTAGTAATTTTCTCCCTCATTTGAAGAGTAAGCGAAATTGTGCTCAGAACAAAAGGTTTTTAAAATGAAGGGACATTTCACATGTAGTGCATGGATTTGACAGAAAATCAATAGTATAAGATAAAATGAAAAAAAAATTGTGGATTCCCTATAAACCCCCATTCTATTGAGTAATTTTTAAATCCTGTGCATACCTACACCTTCCCCTGGATGAGTATACTCTGTATACGAAGTTTGGTCGAGAACTATCTAGCCGTTTCATCGTAACGGTGGAACAGACAGACAAACAGATACGAAAGCTAAAAAACCACTGGTACGGTCTTGAGTTGATCTAAATCGGTAAATATGTAAAAAAAAATGCAAAATAAATGAAATTAATGACAACGGACCTCCTACAACTTTATTTTTATAGATAATACCGGGTGGCGTCGGAGAAGATTGATTCATTTATTTCGAGCTAACATCCATGCTAACCTGCACGTCTGTGAGATGAGGCCATAACTGGGATGAAATCTGACATTGAAAACTGCACGAACACTCAGTCCTCGAACAAGAGGAAATACCTAACGATAGTTCAGACCACTGACTAAACGAGTAATCAAATTCTGGACTCCTTGGTCCCAAGACCAGTATGCTAACCTGTTAGTCATGGAGCCGGATGGATCCCAATGAACGATGGAATTCATGTTTATTTATATCTTTAATACAGGGCCTCTCAAACGCCCAAAATCTCACGCGTGCAAATCGATGCGTAAGAGCTCTGTGCACTGTGCATCGCTCCGGCTCGGCACGGCTCGGACCAACGCTTCGTCTCTGGGCTACTCGGCTAAGCTCGGCTCAACTCGGCTCAATTCGGCTCGGATTTGGAGCACTGCGCAGCAAGTGAGGAAGAGGGAGACAGGGGGAGCGAGCGAGACAGGCGTGTAGAAAGAGAGAGACAGCGCTATTTCTCCAAATCGAGGAGTGGGGGTCTGCACTCTGGTCAACCAAGCGAAGTCGTTTTTGCACCGTGCACAGTGCATGCACCAAGCACATGCACCCTGAGAGGCCCTGCTTTAATAGAAGATCATATTGTGTTTAGGGTAAATCAAGAGTAAATTCTGGTGTAATTATTATTGAAAGATAAAAATATGTAATTATGTACATATCTACGACTATTTATTTGCACACACGACTTTCCTCAGTGGCAATGCTCTTGAACGTGCCGTCTTTCTTTACCGGTTCAGGTCCAGGGCTGACAAAAAAGAACGTCGAATATTATGTCTACTAAGCCTTATATTTTGGCACTGTGCTTAAACGTCTCGTCTTTTGTTATCTGTCGAGGTCCAAGGCTGAAACCAAAGAATGCCACGTACTATATCTGTGATTTATGAATATCTTTGTCCAGTTACTCTTGTTTTAGCTTCAAATAATTATAATCTTGTAGTAAAATAATCCCGACCGTTGGCTATCCCTGGACCAATAGTATGAGAAATTAACAAGTTATGGTTATATAGTTCGAGTAACCAACAAATTATGGCTATGTCGTATTGTACGCCGTCATTTAGAGATTCGGTAAAGAAAATCAAACTAAAGAACTTCATAAGTGATAGATACTCTACATTGTAACAATAGACATGATTAAGCGCAGTGTCATAGTAGAAAAATCGTGTACGATGTATATTTATGTGTTTTCATGTTCTAATATTAATATTTATTACTTGTACCAAAACTAAATTTCATTTTATCTTAAAACAAGTCTATATTATTTGAGACTCAAAATATGCATGAAATTCCTCCGATCATCTGGGTCTACGTAACTTCCGGACAGTAGGTGATTCACGTTCTTGCTGTATTCCAATACAGTACTTGCCTGATGAATTGTGGTGTTAAATTCAAACTGCCATTAACTTAATAATATTCAGGTTTCACTTTCAATCCAAATATAAAGGAGTTTTATTTTCAGAGTATCGCACTATCACCATGTTCAACTTGATTTCATAGTAATACTTCAATGAATCTGGCTACTGTACTATATCAGAATACCAGGAAAGAAAGAACGTAATATTAACTATTAATAATTTTTATAATTTAAAAATTGATACAGGCCATCAGTGCCTTGCACAATGAACGCCACATGATAGCTTGCCGTGATGTCGCTATCGGTGTGCTAACCGGTCATTGTCTTGGGAAGGTGCTGTATTCAACTGATGAGTCTATGCCGTACTGGAGCAAATTACTGGTATCTCTTTACGATTGAGTTTCTCGAGTTACCTCAATCGGAAGCCAAATAGGTGATATATTCAACTTCTCATTGTGTTAGAAAAATAATTTTCTGAAGCTATCAGGTAGATTGCAACTTGTCTGGATGTTTGGATATGTTGATAGTGCTTCATTACTCTCAGTACTGCTGTGTAGGGCTTTAGTAAGAGTTTTAAAGATCTGTGTCCCTACAACTTACACACACTTTACGATTAGAACATAGGGGCGTTGGAAGAGTATTAGTCCCGTAATGTGCTCCGCTCACAACAATGCTGAATAGTTATTTCGTTCATAGACAAAATTGTTCTCAGGTTTATTATATGAATCAAAATATGACAATTGTTTATTATTCCCATTTCAGATATACAGTACACAGTAATTCAATGATATTTTGCATTTTAATTAATGATTTACCCCGCCGTCATACTATCACAAAATCGAGCGCAGAATGTAAGTGCATAGGCACCCTGTCATATTGTTCAGTTGAAACTTATCAGCGCTACGCTCAGTAATCATAGACTAGTGAGCAGGAGTGCCGCTGCACCAAAGTATATACCGTCAACGGAAACAGACACTAGTTGGAAAAGTGTAGTCAGGATTGGGATTTACATTAGAGATCTACGGATACTACACTGTCCCCGTAACGTTATAGGAATCCAGTTTTAACACCGTTGGTGATGTTCTTTCAAATAGTACGATAAATATATTGTTGAAACACTGAGAAGTATATGGAGAGAAAACGACTTGGTCATCGAGTTCCTGTTCGTGCTACTCCGAGGTCCCTAGCCTGATCAGGCGTGATAATATTCCACTTCTCGCTCCCGAGCTCTGGCACTTCCTGCGGTAGTCATTGACCCAAGAAACTCTAGCCCAATTTACTGTCTGTGCATAATATTACAGGCGATAATTATATATGGTGGTATATTTACGAGTGCTTCTGAATAAAACACCGTTCTTTTGTTTTGTTGCACCATTAAAGAGGGTGAATATTAGACTATTTCGTGCTGTGTAGGACTTGAAGGGTCTGCAGTTTAGCATCTTAATTTTACTATTTTTTTATCAGTTACTTACATTCATTTATTTTTGGATAGGACAGGATACCGCCGTAATTACTGTCAAACTAGTGATTGATTTGTCGTGAGCTAGCTATATAAATAAACTATCTGATGTACCTGTGCTTCGCTACGGAATTCTAGGTTAGGTATTGTACACGTTGTGAGCAAGATTTATTAAATGGGATCTTTCAACCTTACCCTAGAAATGCGACGGGGAAGTAAACAAACGTGTTTTTTAAGACTGGGTTATGGAATTTTCATTGTAATGGTAGGCCTTCTTGCCTACCATCAGTCACAATCAAGTTGGGGAGTTTTTATTATAATGGTAGACACTCACTCCCCACCTGCCTTTTTACATCCTCAGAAAAAGTATCTTAGTCATTACAATGACGCCTAGGAATGTCGCGAATAAAAGCAATACTATCATATGAAATACTCGATCAAATAAAACACCCACACATTTTCGCACTTTTAAGGAACAGTACTACGTTGCTAATCTAACAGTCCATAGTTCCAGAGCTGGGATGACCAGGCCACAGACAGCAGTGAGCCGTGACCACTCTTTAATTTCGGGAGTGGGGAGAGAGGAAGGGCGAATAGTTGAGAGTCCCAGGGCGAAAACTATGCCCTTTTACTCATTTGTTCAATAGTAGTAGCCGATGAGTCGCAAAATCTCTATTCACTACACTAGCGCGGAAAGAACTATTTGAGTTGGAGGCAAATATTCCCTGCAAGCCAGAAGAGAACACCCCCCTTCGCTGCTAATTTGGAATAAAATGAATGTAAAATTTAATAAAAATGAAGAGGAAGAAGCTTTTCTGAAGAAACGGCCCCTTTTCAGGGTTGAATTTTGAGTTAGTGAACTGTCGTGCTATAATTTGGAATAGGCGGGAATTGTAATTCTAGACCAGGTCATAAGTGAGCCCTTAAGTGTGCATACTGTTCATTCCAATCAGCGCGTCAGAGTACGGATTGGATAGCTGAAATAGTATGATCAATCAATCAATCAATCAATCAATACTGATCTGCATTTAGGGCAGTCGCCCAGGTGGCAGATTCCCTATCTGTTGCTTTCCTAGCCTTTTCCGAAATGATTTCAAAGAAATTGGAAATTTATTGAACGTCTCCCTTGGTAAGTTATTCCAATCCCTAACTCCCCTTCCTATAAATGAATATTTGATCCAGTTTGTCCTCTTGAATTCCAACTTTATCTTCATATTGTGATCTTTCCTACTTTTATAAATGCCATTCAAACTTATTCGTCTACTAATGTCATTCCACGCCAACTCTCCGCTGACAGCTCGGAACATATCACTTAGTCGAGCAGCTCTTCTCCTTTCTCTCAATTCTTCCCAACCCAAACATTGCAACATTTTTGTAACGCTACTCTTTTGTCGGAAATCACCTAGAACAAATCGAGCTGCTTTTCTTTGGATTTTTTCCAGTTCTTGAATCAGGTAATCCTGGTGAGGGTCCAATACACTGGAACCATACTCTAGTTGGGGTCTTACCAGAGACTTATATGCCCTCTCCTTTACATCCTTACTACAACCCCTAAACACCCTCATAACCATGTGCAGAGATCTGTACCCTTTATTTACAATCCCATTTATGTGATTACCCCAATGAAGATCTTTCCTTAAATTAACACCTATATACTTACAATGATCCCCAAAAGGAACTTTCACCCCATCAACGCAGTAATTAAAACTGAGAGAACTTTTCCTATTTGTGAAACTCACAACCTGACTTTTAACCCCGTTTATCATCATACCATTGCCTGCTGTCCATCTCACAACATTTTCGAGGACACGGCCTACCCACCCATTAGGATCTAGTATTTTTAAATTGAACATTTCTTCGAATTCGACCTGAAACTTGTAATTCCATCAAAATGTCGTGGAAAACTAAGTGGTCGTTAGTCTGAAGATTATATTACCGAGTGATTTTATTATCAGCATGAAATGCGGAATAAATTTGTCTACCTATTACTGAAATTATACCTAATGAATGTGACTGTAGCTGATTTGTTCAATAACGTATGCCTGAGCCAGCTGCTGCAACACACCTCTCAAGTAGCAAAGATTTGATTTCTGCACTCCCTCATATATCTCACCAGCCAGCTGCTGCATATTAACAAAACAACCCCTGTCATGAATTCTCATTAAACTATCGCTAAACCGTATAACCGCTGACCTAGTTATGTGTCGTGTTTAATAACCTGTTGTGAATATCTCTGTCCTCACTTAATTCAGTTTCTTACCATGTTGATTGTTGGAAGATGTGGATATATTAAATATTTTACAACCAATTACAAAGAAAGCTATGGTCCTGATATCCGAGTGGTGTCATCATTGGCATCTCACCAAAATTAACAACGGTTCGAATCTTGGGTAATTTTGGAACAAACACCACATCGCTATTCCAATGCCAAAAGTGAATGTGCGAAATTCGCGGGTGATTTCTGTCTTTTTGTACCTGAGTTAATTTTATGAATACGTATAGTTGGTGAATTCCTGTGACGAAGTTACATACGTGTCACATCATTAGGTTCAATCTATTGACAATTCTTAAAATGCTTACGTGATTTGATATTCAAACTCAGCATACCAAAGCACCCAAAGTTATATTAAAATGAAAAACATAGAGTTCTAAATAAAGCAATGTGGTAAACTCGTGGGTTTGACATTTCGTAGAGTAAGGAACAAACAAACTATCATAAACAAATTTACTTCCTATGAGAATTGGTCAGAGGAGCAATCAGTTTTACTTATTGCAGTGTCTAAATGCGAAAAAAATAATTGTTGCAACGATGTCAGCACACATGGAAAAATGTTTGTAAAATCCTTCAGGCCTTGATTTTTGTATATTGAACGTCAATAGCTGCCTTTGTGGATCAGTGGTAGAGTGTCGGCCTCCGGATCCCAAGATAGCGGGTTCAAACCCGGCAGAGGTAGTCGGATTTTTGAAGGGCGGAAAAAAGTCCATTCGACACTCCATGTCGTACGATGTCGGCATGTAAAAGGTCTCTGGTGACACATTTGGTGTTCACCCGACAAAATTAATTAAATCTCAGCCGTAGACGCCCAAGAGAGTTTCGGTTTACTCGGTCTGCCATCCAGTGGGGGCTTAGAGTACCGTGGCCTTAAGTGAGGTACCATCCCGGCATTTGCCTGGAGGAGAAGTGGAAAACCACAGAAAACCACTTCCAGGATGGCTGAGGTGGGAATCGAACCCACCTCTACTCAGTTGACCTCCCGAGACTGAGTGAACCCCGTTCCAGCCCTCGTACCACTTTTCATATTTCGTGGCAGAGCAGGGAATCGAACCCGGACCTCCAGGGGTGGCAGCTAATCACGCTAACCACTACACCACAGAGGCGGACGTTCTTATAGTTACAGAATAGTAATATCATTGCCAGTTTTGATACGAGGAAAATTGGTGAAGTGTTGTTGATTATATTCACAGGGAAGATAATAATCACATCACGGCCACTATCTCATATTCTTCTTGCCACACAGTAGGAAGCAAGAAAATATCTAGTAAGACACTGAGTCAAAGTTTAGTTTCGTCGTCATCCGTAAAACAATACCATGATATATGAAAGAGATAAAAGTCCTGAAGCGATAAGCATTTCCCTCTCGAACTGGATACGACAAGCGGAGTACTGAACAATGAATATGAAGAAGGTGAGAAGGAGCTTCGTCTTTGAGTTACTTGCCAAGATCCGTCTCCAAGTGAATAAGGGATGGGGATACACCTCGCAGTGGATACGACTTTGCCGTTGCATGAATAGTATTTACCTATCACATCGTTATAGAGTAAAGAATTTACAACTGTGTAACAGTAATTGTGAGTTAATTTCCACATTATGATACTCAATGTGGTCAGCAATCAGCAAATAAACACTCAAATAAAATAAAATTAACAGAAATTCAATCAATCCTACCCACTAGCTGCACCACAACAGTTTGCAGTGATTCCCAAGTCTACCGCCGAAAGACTCATTTTTTTAGGATTAAATTGTTTAGCATATAAAACCCTCGAGGTTTCCAAAAATTAAATGGTTTCTCCTCTCACTTAATCACATCGTTTTTCAAGATCCCTACTTATCTGTATTTGCAATGATGTCGCTTGTGATCAGGAGTATGAAGTTTTAATTTCTGTATGTACGAAAACACACCTCGAAGTGAAATAGGGAGATATTACCAAGTACACTGCATTTAATACGTAATACTGTAGTCCGTTTGTCTTTATTAATATTTACAACAAACCTTATCATTCGTAGATTCCTTTCAGGGGCTGTGTGAGAAGTTTATATTTTCGAATCAAAATTACAGGTACTAAAAGATATTTTCCTCCATAAGGCGTGCTCCAAGGCAGAGTACTGTGTAGTGTATGATTAATCACCTCTTTTCATGACTAAATATCTAAATATGGTATCAAACGCAATAAATTCTGACCGTCACATATTTACCGATATATTTACCGATTACATATTTACCCGCTATTATTTTCAACTTTAACGAGTTATAATATACCTGTAATTTTACAGTATTGTGATCAGTTAACAATGACTGCACATACAAGTAACAAAGAGAATAATGAAATGCCTGGTAAATAATTGTTACGAGCCGATGACCTCGATGTTAGGCCCCTTTAAACAACAAGCATCATCAACAAGCAACAATAATTGTTACAGTTAAGTCACAAACCATAGGAACATTACATAAGTTGGGCAACCATTCACTCTCACAGTTCCCATAGATAATAGTTTTCGTAGAATGCGCATTGCAAACGTATTTGGAATACCAGCAGCAAACTATTGTCACTATGGTCATCTTGTCATTTTTCTTCTTAATGTGAACCGATTTCAAACATTGATGACATCTTCCTCTTCTGTATGATAGTATAGAATCAATAGTTAGAGTACAGTGGATAAAGGCCTTCCAATTACATACTCCATACCTGAAATTATTGTTTTTCAAACCAAACACCTCATTTGACCTATCATCTTAAGATTTCCGTGTGGCTGAGGGTTGAAAGCGCGGGAAGAAGCGTGAGGCAACCAAGCACATACGTGCACATTCCTGACAGACCCACAGTTGGGAAGTGGGCATTAATATCTTCACATGTCAACAATAGTTTTCATAATAGCCAATACTGGAAGTGCAAAGGTGTTATTGTTTATTTATTTATTTATTTATTTATTTATTTATTTATTTATTTATTTATTTATGTACAATTTGCTTTACGTCGCACCGACACAGATAGGTCTTGAGGCGACTATGGGACAGGAAAGGGATAGAAGTGGGAAGAAAGCGGCCGTGGCCTTAATTAAGGTACAGCCCCAATATTTCCCTGGTGTGAGAATGGGAAACCACGGAAAAACATATTCAGGGCTGCCGACAGTGGGATTCGAACCCCCTATGTGCTGAATACTGGATACTGGCCGCACTTAAGAGACTGCAGCTATCGAGCTCGGTGCAAAGGTGTGAGTTTCACACTATCAAGATATTTAACAAGAATTAAAACCTGTTACATGCACGTCTAACAGAGGACAAAGCATTGCCCGCTCTACGGAAGTACTGTATATTATAAAACCAAACCAAACCAAACCCCATGGCACTACAGCCTTTGAAGGGCCTTGGCCTACCAAGCGACCGCTGCTCAGCCCGAAGGCCTGCAGATTATGAGGTGTCGTGTGGTCAGCACGACGAATCTTCTCGGCCGTTATTCTTGGCTTTCTAGACCGGGGCCGCTATCTCACCGTCAGTTAGCTCCTCAATTCTAATCACGTAGGCTGAGTGGACCTCGAACCAGCCCTCAGGTCCAGGTAAAAATCCCTGACCTGTCCGGGAATCGAACCCGGGACCTCCGGGTAAGAGGCTGGCACGCTACCCCTACACCACGGGGCTGGCACTGTTTATTATAGGAACTGAAACATTATAGAAATTGAAGTAATAGGAATGCGAAAACTTTGTAGACATATTAAGTGATAACTACTTAAAGCACTGCTTTTCCTGATTACAACAACTTGTGCATTTTACACACAAAATTCGAAAATGCGGTTACAAAACGACAGTGTCAGCGCTTGACTGTGCCATGATTCAAGTTGACCCACACATTCGGACGCCGAGATAAAGTGTTTTCTTGGCATTAGAACACACAGTGAAGTACAAACGAGCACTCTCCACGCTACGTGATGGTAGCTTCACGTCATAGTTTCAAAGTCGTTCAATCCAACCTGTCAAGCCCTGACAAAGACGAACACAAATACCCAGTCCCTGAAACTTGGATTAGGATTTAATTATGTGCTGTTAAAATTTCCAGCTCGACCTGTAATTGAACTGAGACCCCTCTGAACTGAAGGCCACTATGCCGACTATTCATCCAAGCAGAAGTACTTCCCTTTAAATGAAACGAGAACATTTTTATGAGCTTCGAACTTTGCTTGCGGCAGTCTTAAGTGGAACCAGGGAAGGCAGGAGTCTCGTGCTCCTCTGATCCGATCCGATCCCCCAGCCGCAGTCAGCTGACCATCCCCTTGTCCACTTAACTGGCCGGGATTTAACAATCCTCCTTATGGCTCACAAGATGGAATTCTGTTTGAGCGTGTTCGGTCCTGATTAATGCTGGCGAGGGAACATAAGATGCAGCACATGGTCTCCTCGGCTTTGTGTGCTGTGGTTCGTTTGCTCCCAACATTGTAATTACTTCAATCCGATCTGCTGTGGTAATGGCTCGCCGCCGCGTCGGCCCCGCTGATTCCCGGGCATCAACGACAATGAATAGCAGGGGAGTGTTCAGTAAAATTTACGACAGTCATTGGCATGTTCATTTCACTTCTATATCAGGCAATCCCTTGCCTCACTGTACTACACAGCCAGTTACTAGCTACTGACTAGGATACAGCAGACCGAGTGAGTTGGCCATGTGGTTAGGTTCGCTCAGCTGTGAGCTTGCATTCAGGGGATAGTGGGTTCGAATCCCACCGTCGGCAGCGTTGAAGGTAGATTTCTGTAGTTTCCCATTTCCACACCGCTGAGTGTCTCAGACGGTTGAAGCGCAGGCCTTCTCACTCCAACGTGGAAAGTCGAACCTGGCTCAGTCCGGTGGTATTTGAAGGTGCTCAAACACGTCACCTTCGTGTCGGTAAATTTGCTGGCACGTAAAAGAACTCCTGCAGGACTAAAGTTTGGTACCTCGGCGTAAAGTTATTTTATTACTATTATTATTATTATTATTATTATTATTATTATTATTATTATTATTATTATTACATCAGGCAAATGCTTGAGATGTACCTTAATTAAGGCCACGCCTGTTGCCATTGCACGCCATGTAGCTGTCACTGATCTCGATCACTAAACTGCTGCGTTGGTAGGCCTGTTCTAGTTTTGTAACGAGTTTTTGTTTTTTCTTCTAGATTTAATATGCAGTAACAAAGACTGTGCTGCTTCAAATGGATGTGTTATAGGCCTGTTCACTCATTGATTCTGGTTCATTAAAATGGTTATTC
Organism: Anabrus simplex; assembly: GCF_040414725.1. NCBI lineage: Eukaryota > Metazoa > Arthropoda > Insecta > Orthoptera > Tettigoniidae > Anabrus > Anabrus simplex. The sequence goes on along the minus strand of NC_090265.1, from coordinate 297,108,062 downwards.
CAGAAGTTTTCAGCTTACCTGTAAAATGAAAACTTAGCCACTCAGCCATACCTACTTGTTTTGTGACCTTGAGAAATAAATATACATTATGGCAATATAGTCACTACTTAACTGTTTATACCACTACAGGCATGCAATATTTCCAAGTAATGCAATTTATAACGTACACAGTGACAAGAAACGGTATTCAATTGATTTCTTAATTTTAAACGACTTGCTATAAGCAAGTGAATAATGATTTCTTTTAACCTTTATCCGGAGTTATTTTCTCATGTTAGTTGAAGATACGATTGACCATAAAAGGAAAATATATAGGCATTTTACGAAGTTCGTTGAGATCTATGTCCCCTTCCTAGAATTAACTACTTCCATTGTAGGTCAAGTGATAACTAATTTGTATAAATATATAACATTTCTCCATAGATCTACTGTACGTTCCATCATTCATTTATCTCAATATTTATGAAAATAAAAATCAATGACATTCTTACAATTACCGTAGACACAATGAATCTTAATAATCATCTGCATGGTGATAAATTTAACTCCATGTTTTAGTGCTTAAATCAAGTAAGAAAGCCTCTTAAAATATCAAGAAACGTCGGACACATTGATAATGTTTATTACATGATTTAAGCATATTTTAACACGTTTCCTGCAGCAGTACACTTTGATGACTCAATATTACGTGGTATCGGCCCACCGGTGAACCGATGCTGCCTTTAGTTATTATCGGTTCGGGTCACCGGTGACCTGACGAATTTGACTTTGGTTAGTTCCTACTATGAAATCCTAAACAATGCTGGTGCACTTGTTGTGTGCGTTATTGTTGAGAAGACATTTAGAGGTATTTACCTCTGCGACAGTTTTTCGATTCGAGTGTCCCAGAAATTACCCCGGAAGTAAATGTTAGTTTCTCGTTCATTGATCTGCTTTTATGGGAATATGACAGGCCAGTGTTAATTATTTTCATATTTTGCTTAGTAACAAAATAATATCACAAAAGACGAGGCCGTACGTATCAGATACTGGAGAGAAATCACCGTCACTGTCATCACATTGTTCCAAATAATGAGCAATTCGTCCGGGATCAAGTGCCGTCCTAAACCTCTTTCTTTTCCATGCTACCATTGTGTCAGAATGTGAAGGTTCCATGCCTAAAAAAAGGACGTGAACTTGATTGTAAATATTACCTACGGAAGATAAATAAACATATCATTAACTGCTCCAATAAATAAAAATCTGAAATCTTTTATTCGCTTATCTGAGAGCTATGTAGAGGGGACTAGGTTACATGAGATGTCAGAAGGGCGGCATCCTCGTATTGCACAATAGTCTGCCATCTGAAGGCATCAACATTGTAAGCTTCATTCACCGTAACCGCGTCAAGCGAATTCCGCGTAAAAATCTAGATTAAAAAACAAACCCAACACACGGTGACCCGTAGCAGTATGTATGGGAGATGCAAAAAATTCCTTCGGGTCAGCGGTGGGCCGATCGAAACTAATAGTATGCCTCGATCCCTTTATTCAACAGGAACACTATGTTTCCATTAGTTATCGGAAATGTGTAACTAGGACGTAGTTACTTACTCCGCAGTTTTGTGAAGTTCGCACCGACGGATGAGAGTAACATACTTCGGCACACATGGTGGCCTGAACCGCGAGGAATGTCTTAACACATATGCCTTCTTAACGTTTTTAAAAAATATTTCTTATTCATGAAACAGTTTATGTGTGCACATTCCTTATATATCCCTAATGAAAACTAAACATGATTCGAAATAACAACTCAGGAGAACTTAAAACAGTGAGACATGATCAAGTTGTTGCATTTTTTGTTTAATAGAACGCTATAAAGGAAAGTGTAATGTTACGCACAAAAAAAATTATTTATCCTGTCTCAATGTTTTTGTAATTGGGGAAAATATCTACATTTGTTAATACACCGATACTGTGAAATGAGGGACAAATCGCCAAATTTTAAAGGCTTGTATCTCTTTATTTCAAAATAGGATGCATAGGGGGATCATTTAATAATATTTGAAATATTTAGAGAACGTGATCTTAATCAAGAACATGATAAGTCGTCCAGTGCTGTGGCTTAATCGGGTATAATTTATTCATGGTCCACATATTTTAGCTACACTGAGAAGTTTAGCACAGATAAACGGTCACCTTACTGAGAAGACGAGCCCCTTCAAATACTTGGCATTCATAACTACTGAAAACCTACATAATGGCCTATTTTTTGATATGAAATTTAGGCGAATGCGTAAAATTACAACTTAACATGAATATTATTTCCTAATGATGACCTCAAACTTCAGGTACTCTAACACCAATAATTGCAGCAGTCTTCTTGGCAGGCCTAGGATGTCAATGGACCGTATGTGCCATGACTTTATTTTTAGTATTTTGCTTTGAAAATTTAACGCCGGGCTGAGTGGCTCAGACGGTTAAGGCGTTGGCCTTCTAACCCTAACTTGGCAGGTTCGATCCTGGCTCAGTCCGGTGGTATTTGAAGGTGCTCAAATACGACAGCCCCGTGTCGGTAGATTTACTGGCACGTAAAAGAACTCCTGAGGGACTAAATTCCGGCACCTCGGCGTCTCCGAAGACCTTAACAAGTAGTTAGTGGGACGTAAAGCAAATAACATTATTATTGAAAATTTAACAACAAGAAAGAACGCCTCTGGGGCTACCAATGGTGATGTTAAAATCTGCCATTTCCCAAATTGAAGCTTGCAGGTAAACTGCCAGTTCCGTGTAACTCACTCGGTCTTCTAGTTTAATATTCGATTCTCTAGGAACCATGCATTAGGGAAGGAAACTGTTCGTCCTGTTATTATAGCAAGTGCACTATTTATAAGTTCAAAGCAGAACTGTTTTCCTCACACAAGAACTTCATCTGACATCTGTCTACGTCTTAAGCCAGAGCCATGATAGGTCGACGAACTCTCAGAATACATTACATTACATTACAGAAGACGCCTCTCTGGATATCGGATTAAGATACTATGTATTATGTCCGTTATACATTCGCGAAACTCTGAAAGCAAGGGAATGTTCTGGAAAATAACACGTGCCACAAATTAATACAGTACATTCATTTTGAAAACGTTGTGGGAGCTTTTGTCACTTGGTATGTAGCAACAGCCGTCCATGTCAGAGTACGAGTTTGTGTATCCCGCGACCTCCGCGCGTTGGATTACTCTGATAGCGCCAGCGGAAGAAGCAATATCCCTTCGCGATTAGCCAAACAAGCGAGGAAGTCGCTCCAACTTGAACTAACTAATTTCTGAGCAGCCCCGCGAACACTTCACCTCTGAACGTCTTATCAAAGGTACAGTCCATTAGTGGTTATAATAGGACGGTGGCTTGACTAACAGTTCAAAGGAGATTAAATTCTTGCTGTTTTAACCGCAATATTCCTTACCATAATGTTCTGACGTCTTGGGGATTAATTTAAGAGGCACGATCATATCGGTTATCCGACTTATGTACCTCTGTGCCAAAAAATGTTCAATATTGATGTTTCTCAAACATGCACTTATGGAATTTTTTCATATGTCATCCAGCATCTTCTACGTCAAGGATGGCGAACATATGACATGTGTGCCAGGTGACTCACGAACACGACTTTTTTTTGGCACGCTGCACAACATGCTAACATATTTTTATGTTTTTAACATGCTATAAATAGGTCGAAAATCTACCAACATACCATATTTTAATATTTCGCTTTAATAAAGAAGTACGCCTATGTCACAATTAATTATATTGCCAGGTATTCATACAAAGTTTATTAGGTTAAAGAAAAATATACACTGCCGGCCAAAAGTTTCCGGACAAAACATATGTACCCGCACAAATATGTTTAATGATTGTTTTCTCCGAAAACCGTAAAAGTAGTTAGTGGGGTGTAACACAAATAACATTATACATTAATGATTGTTTAATGACAGAATATATTGCTGTAACCAAGTTTCGTAGAATTCCGGGCAGCGGCGACGAGTTTACGTTCGACGTTCAGCATTGGAAAAAAATGCGCCCTACTGTACAACACCTACAGTGAAACATGAAGTGGCTCTGTGACGGTTTCACATTCAGTGGAGTAGATAGACTGCACCGAATTCAAGTCACACTGGACACAAACGGCTACCATTCCATCCTATCTCGTTATACTCTTCTGTCTGGACAGCAAGGTGGGTTTGTCCTCCAATAGGACAGTGACCCCAGACACACGTCTCGCTATTGCAAGAATTATCTGCAAAACAAACAAAACTCTGAGGAATTGTTTTTAATGAAATTACCCCCCTCCCCGAATCCCCATACTTAAATCTAATTGAGCTGTTGTGGGAGGAGTTGGATCGGCAAGTCGGAAAAGCTGTGGGAGTCTTGAGAATGCCTGAGAAAGTATACCTGCATTAGTGTTATAAAAACTTGTTCTGAGAATGCTGAGAATAGTTAAACGTGTACTTGCAGCAAAGCGTGGTTTCTTTGATGAGAAAAGTGTTTGATGTGTTCTGGGGATCTGTGGGAGTAAATGTGTACATATTGTCTATTTCTTTCTCAGATGTAATGTAAAAACAGTATTTTAATGTAAAATATTTGTTTTAGAATGTATATTATTTGTCGATTCCTTGCATAGGTATGTTGTTTTCTTTTAATACCAGTATATTCTTTAACAGTTCTATGCTTGTCCGGTAACGTTTGGCCGGCAGTGTATTTTATTCTTAAAATGTGCCAGTCTTTATTTTATTTTCATTTTCATACGCCAACTGAACGATGTATATGTTCCCTTTGTGGGGAGATATATGATCGGAATACTGTGGAAAAATGCAAGAGAAAGATACATATCCTTGGCTCAATTTTGTAATGCCTAATTGTGAAATGAATTTATGTATACATTTTATAATTAATGGAAGTTGGCTAATTTAAAATTATTATTAAAATGTGCCTCTATTTTGAAATTTAATGTTCTGTGGTGTTTGAGAAATAAAATCATTAAACATTCAGTCAAATTAATTTAATGTAGTGCAATCTAATACCTAAATGAAGTCAAAAAATTGGGTTTTATGATTATTTTAAAGGAAAAAATAATTGGTGGCATACTGGACAGTAAAAAATAATACAAAAGGCATATACAGACACACTAGTCCAAAAAAGTTTGCCATTCCTGTTCTAGGTGATGTAACTTTAAGTAGCCTACTCACGATTTTTTTACAATGTACATTCCTGACTATATTTAACATACATACATACATTATACAGGGTGTTAGGTGTATACGTGCAGATATTAAGCTAGTCGGCTAAGAAAAATACATCTCATAATATATGCTATGTACTTTTTACCTTGTCCTATTAGTTTGCCCATAACTGAGCCAAATATTTCAGGACCTAATGTGTTTTGAACGGCCGTAGCAGGATACGCCGGTGATGTCATTCTGTCCACGCGTAGCGGAAGTACAGTAGCCGAGTATAGAGCTTGTTGAACCTGTACTTATCGCAGGCCAACACATGTTGTTGTGCACTTCCCCTAAAGGCTTGGCAAGTAGAAGAGGATGACTCACGTGCCCGGTCACTTGCTGTACTCGAAAACCGGTGTAGGGTACTCTGTGTGAAAAGTACACAGAATCCTTACAGTGACGTCGAAGATCCGTACAAGCACATACGTGCGAATCAAGTGTTGTGTATTTGTGTGCGATTTTTAAACGTCAATGGCATTACTCAGTGATCCAAGCTGACAAAATGAAAGGAAATGGTTAATAAGTAAATGAAATATGGGCGCAACATTTCTGTGCTGTTATTGCGACAGTCTACGATGAATTTCTGACAATAGACAATGCGGGTTGTCGATGCTTATTCATAAACTTTTTAGGTCATTGAAAGGACGGTGGACACTGAAAGAAAAGGCTATAAGTATTCAGTGAAATTGTTATTAATGAGACAAATTTCAAAAACCGTAGTTGCATCCATCGTGAACATTGCTCGAAGGAAAAAGACCTACTGTGGAATTGCCGCCGGGCATTTCTAATAGAAGGCTTATTCTTCTTTTTCCTAATCTGTTTACCCTCCAAGGTTGGTTTTTCATGGGACTCAGCAAGGGATCCCACCTCTACCACCTCAAGGGTAGTGTCCTGGAGCGTGAGACATTGGATCGGGGATACAACTGGGGAGAATGACCAGTACCTCACCCAGGCGGCCTCACCTGCTATGCTGAACAGGGGCCTTGCGGGGGTATGGGAAGATTGGAAAGGATAGACAAGGAAGGAAGCGGCCGTGGCCTTAAGTTAGGTACCATCCCGGCATTTGCCTGGAGAAGGGGGGAACTACGGGAAACAACTTTCAGGATGGCTGAGGTGGGAATCGGACCACCTCTACTCATTTCACCTCCCGGGGCTAAGTGGACCCCGTTCCAGCCCTCGTACCACTTTTCAAATTTCTTGTCAGAGCTGGAAATCGAACCCGAGCTTCGGGGGTGGCAGCTAATCACACTAACCACTGCACCACAGAGGCGGACGGAAGGCTTATTACTGAACAGCAAGTACCAATAGGTAAAATGATGACTGTAATGGACCCGTTTAATTAGAACTTCCGTAAAAATACTACTACTACTACTACTACTACTACTACTACTACTACTAATAATAATAATAATAATATCTTTACGTTCCACTAACTAATTTTCACGGTTTTCGGAGACGCTGAAATGCCAGAATTTTTTTATCGCAGTATCTTTTAATGCAAATAAATCTACAGACACGAGACTGACGTATTTGAGCACCTTCAAATACCACCGGACTGAGCCAAGACCAAGCCTCCCAAGTTGGGTTCAGAAGGCCAGCACTTTACGCAGTGCTGCACCAATCATCTTGCCGGGCTGAGTGGCTCAGACGGTTGAGGCACTGGCCTTCTGAGTCCAGACTTGACAAGGTGCTCAAATACGTCAGCCTTGTGTCAGTAGATTTACTGGTACGTGAAGAACTCCTATGGTACTAAATTCCTGCAAATCCGCGTCTCCGAAAACCGTGAAAAGTAGTTAGTGGGACGTAAAGCCAATGACATTATTATCATCATCTTACCTGCACAGTTCATAGGGGTATCTTACCTGGAGTTCCTCATAGGTACGTTATTAGAGCTTTCAGAGGACGCTCCGTTTCGACTACGCCGAAACATGTGGTTTTTACACGATGGTCCACCACCTGATATAAGCCGCTTAGTGCGTGATCATTTGGATCAGTCCTTTGGTCTATGGCGAATAGAACTACATAGACCCATCAAATGGCCCGCCAGATCTCCAATGGATATTACGGAAGACTGGATTCGGAGAAGTGATTTTCTTTTGTTAGTTGCTTTACGTCCCACCAACACAGAGAGGTCTTATGGCGACAATCGGACAAGAAAGGCCTAGGAATGGTAATAAAGTGGTCGTGGCCTTAATGAAGGTTCAACCCCCGCAATGCCTGGTGTGAACTTGGGAAACCACGGAAAAACATGTTCAGGGCTGCCGACATTGGGGTTCGAAGCCCCAATCTCCCGGATGCGAGCTCACAGCTGTGCGCTCCTAACCGCATGGCCAACTCGCCGGGTACGGAGAAGTGAAGCCTGCAGAGTAGTCCAGGGAGGTCACTTGAACAATTGCTACGTGTTTCACATTGGTATGTCAGATGATACACCATTTCTGCAGCGTATTGAGTTGGGAATTCAGTTCTCAATCGATGTAGTATTTCGAGTCTCGATAGTTCGATATTCTCATAAATCCGAGCAGAAAAATTGAAGTACCGGTAACAAAAATTATAAATCTAGAGTTTCAGTTCGCGATTGCCTTGTACGTGGCGCAAGCTGAACACAACACACGGAAGACGTGCTTGTTAAAACGCTAGATATTGACCTTGAACACAGCATGGCAGTTCTTCATTCTACACTGTACTGGTTTGGGTACATTGCGTGTGTGTGTCTGTTGCTGTGCATGTTTGATGTTTATACACAAAACCTGTTTGTCACACTTTGTCCTCTAGTGCTAACCACAATACGAGATACACCTGACTCATCGTAAAGAGACCTGGTTCTGGTCTTACGCATACTATCCTGTAGTAAACTACTGCGAGCGATGTAGGCACGGGTGAAGTACATTTCATTTTGTTTCCTCCTACACCACGCATATTTTACTATTTTCTTCCCTGCCTTTCAGCTCCTAATGACCTGATAATAATAATACCGGTAATGTTATTTGCTTTACGTCCCACTAACTACTCTTACTGTTTCTGGAGGCGCTGAGGTGCTGTAATTTAGAATCGCAGGAGTTCTTTTTACGCGCCAGTAAATCTACCGACACGAGGCTGACTTATTTGAGCATCTTCGAATACCATCGGACTGAGCCAAGATCGAGCCTGCCAAGTTGGGGTCAGAAGGCCAGCGCCTCAACCGTCTGAGCCACTCTGCCCGGCAGCAAAAAATATTATTATTATTATTATTATTATTATTATTATTATTATTATTATTATTATTATTATTATTATTATTACCGTGCGAGTTGGCCGTGCGGTTAGAGAAGCATGGCTGAGAGCTTGCATCCCGGAGATGATGGGTTCGAATCCCACTGTCGGCAGCCCAGAAGATGGTTTTCCGTGGTTTTTCATGTTCACACCAGGCAAATGCTAGGGCTGTACCTTAATAAGGCCACGGCCGCCTCCTTCCAACTCCTAGGCCTTTGCTATCCCATCGTCCTATAAGACCTATCTGTATCGGTGCGTCGCACCGACACAGATAGGTTTTATGGCGACAGATATAACTAAGGACTAGGATCGGGAAGGAAGCAACCGTGGTCTTAATTAAGGTACAGCCCAGCATTTGCCTGGTGTGAACATGAAAAACCACGGAAAATCATCTTTAAAGCTGCCGACAGAGGGATTCGAAGCCAGTACATCCCGAATATTGGATACTGTTCGAACTTTAGCGACTGCTACTATCAAGCTCGGTGATGATTTAAGATTGGATTTCTGCCGCTGGTTAATTGATCAAGCACTCAATCCAGAATTTCTGTCAAGTGTATTAGTGACACATGAGGCAATTTTTATAGAAGGAGTGTTTAATATTTAGTATACCAAGGCAACCTCTAGCACCGGCTCTCAATTAATATCTGGATGGATGCAGTGGGAAGTCTGTCTCTTTGACCAATCGTCTTTTTATTAGCGTTATTTTGCTTTACGTCCCACATACTATTTATACCGTTTTCTGAGACGCTGAGGTGACGAAATTTCATATCGCAGGAGTTCATTTACGTGCCAGTATTTCTACGACACGAGACTGACGTATGTGTGCCCCATCAAATATCATCAGACTGAGCCAAGATTGAACCTGCCAAGTTGGAGGTCGGAAGATAAGGACCTCAACGGTCTCAGACACTCAGACCGGTACCAATCACCTTACTTGCATAAATTTGATCGGTGTAGCTTTCCTTATGGTGACGATGGGACGGGAAAGGGCTAGTATCGGAAAGGAAGTGATCGTGGCATTCATGACGTTACAGCCCCAGCATTTGCCTGGTGTGAACATGGAAAACCACGGTAAACCACCTTTAGGGCTGCCGACAGAGGGGTTGGAACCCACTATATCCCACTCATGAGCTGTGGAATATCCCCATTCAATAGGACAAGGCAGTTTCCAGCACCGGTTCTAATTAATATCAGGATGGGTGTAGTTGGAGGTCGGTTACATCTTTTTATTAATGTTATCTTGCTCCTGTACAGTAGATACAGTACGTTACTGGAGCTTTCAGAGGACGTGTCGCTTCGACTACGCCGAACCACGTGGATTTTACACGATGGTGCAGACATTTCCTCAACGGTAGACAGGACGATGTGGAACTATCAATTGGCCAGCCCTTATTCCAGTGGATTGTTATGCCTGGGGGGACATGAGAAACAAAGTATACCGAACTGAGGTAACCACTTCGGATGACCTCCGTGAACGTATGTTTAAGCACCAGAGGATATTCTGAACCACAGTGGTGTCTTGGCTCGAATGACAAGTTGCTTTACGTCGCACCGACACAGATAGGTATTATAGCGATGACGGGGCAGGTAAGGGTTAGGAGTGGGAAGGAAGCAACCATAGCCTTAATTAAGGTACAGCCCCAGCATTTGCCTCGTGTGAAAATGGGAAACCACGGAAAACTATCTTCAGGGCTACCGACAGTGGGGTACGAACCCACTATCTCCCGAATACTGGATACTGGTAGCACTTAAGCGACTGCAGCTATCGAGCTCGGTGTACCAGTAAATATACCGACACGAGGCTGACGTATTTGAGCACCTTCAAATACCACTGCACGGGGCCAGGTTCGAACATGCGAAGTTGGAGTCAAAAGGCTGGCACCTCAACCGTTTTAGCCACTCAACCAGGCAGGAAGCACGAAATGTAGGTACGTTTAATTTACTTAGTTGTATAATATGTCCATTTTTCGTTTGAAACAAAACGTTCGATGTGCTTCGATAATTCAATTCTGATTCTACTCATATGGATATCCTATGCCATGCATTTGTTCGTTGGCGCAAGGAACTGTCTTCCTTCTTCTACCTTTACGCAATGCACAACGGGGATCGTACCGCATTTCACGTCCCGGCGTGCCTATCCCAACCAATAATTATATCACACGCTCGTACAGGTCGCGCACCGACACAGGTTTTCAGGTCATTTCCATACTCACTAGATCACAGGGCTGACGACCACAGATATCCCTATCCCCTAAAGGACGTAACAGCAAATGAACCAGTATTAACGCTGAGAATTCAATACATCTCCAGGGTCCGAAACCGATAACTAGTGTTGTCTGAAACCCCTAAGACGAAAACTAAATACTAACAACAACAAACCAGTCTGGCGATAATGTAACGTAACATGTTGTAGACTGGTAGCCTTCAGCTGTTACCGTAGGTCAGTTGCTCGTAAACATAAAACCAGTTTGGCAAGTATATTACGTAACATCTCGTGGCATTGAATAGGGAGCGCTCAGCTGTCACAGTAGTAGATTGGCTCTTAAACATAAACAGAACAGAAACCAGTTTGGCAGGGATGGCGCGTGACTTGCCTGTTATCAAAGGAAAGCTATTCATTCACAAGAACAAGGCATACTACCTATTCTAAAAACATCGTACCCCTTTGCTCTCGAAAATAACTTCCGAGGATTACTAAAAGTTTGATATATAGTGGTTCGTCACATCGTTCTCTATTGCTACAATAAATATCTGCACGTATACACCTAACACCCTGTATATCATCTTTATAGACCGTTATGCCTTTCAGAGTATCTGCAAGCCACTGTAAATTTACTAAATGTCACCACAATCATATACACTGACTGACAGAGCAAATGCAACACCAAGAAGGAGTGGTCAGAACTTTATGCCAATTGCAGGGTAGACTGACGTCACTGAGGTATGCTCATGATGTGAAATGCGCCGCTGTGCTGCGCACGTAGCGAACGATAAATGGGACACGGCGTTGGCGAATGGCCCACTTCGTACCGTGATTTCTCAGCCGACAGTCATTGTAGAACGTGTTGTCGTGTGCCACAGGATACGTGTATAGCTAAGAATGCCAGGCCGCCGTCAACGGAGGCATTTCCAGCAGACAGACGACTTTACGTGGGGTATGGTGATCGGGCTGAGAAGGGCAGGTTGGTCGCTTCGTCAGATCGCAGCCGATACCCATAGGGATGTGTCCACGGTGCAGCGCCTGTGGCGAAGATGGTTGGCGCAGGGACATGTGGCACGTGCGAGGGGTCCAGGCGCAGCCCGAGTGACGTCAGCACGCGAGGATCGGCGCATCCGCCGCCAAGCGGTGGCAGCTCCGCACGCCACGTCAACCGCCATTCTTCAGCATGTGCAAGACACCCTGGCTGGTCCAATATCGACCAGAACAACTTCCCGTCGATTGGTTGAAGGAGGCCTGCACTCCCGGCGTCCGCTCAGAAGACTACCATTGACTCCACAGCATAGACGTGCACGCCTGGCATGGTGCCGGGCTAGAGCGACTTGGATGAGGGAATGGCGGAACGTCGTGTTCTCCGATGAGTCACGCTTCTGTTCTGTCAGTGATAGTCACCGCAGACGAGTGTGGCGTCGGCGTGGAGAAAGGTCAAATCCGGCAGTAACTGTGGAGCGCCCTACCGCTAGACAACGCGGCATCATGGTTTGGGGCGCTATTGCGTATGATTCCACGTCACCTCTAGTGCATATTCAAGGCACGTTAAAAGCCCACCGCTACGTGCAGCATGTGCTGCGGCCGGTGGCACTCCCGTACCTTCAGGGGCTGCCCAATGCTCTGTTTCAGCAGGATAATGCCCGCCCACACACTGCTCGCATCTCCCAACAGGCTCTACGAGGTGTACAGATGCTTCCGTGGCCAGCGTACTCTCCGGATCTCTCACCAATCGAACACGTGTGGGATCTCATTGGACGCCGTTTGCAAACTCTGCCCCAGCCTCGTACGGACGACCAACTGTGGCAAATGGTTGACAGAGAATGGAGAACCATCCTTCAGGACACCATCCCCACTCTTATTGAATCTGTACCTCGACGTGTTTCTGCGTGCATCGCCGCTCGCGATGGTCCTACATCCTACTGAGTCGATGCCGTGCGCATTGTGTAACCTGCATATCGGTTTGAAATAAACATCAATTATTCGTCCGTGCCGTCTCTGTTTTTTCCCCAACTTTCATCCCTTTCGAACCACTCCTTCTTGGTGCTGCATTTGCTCTGTCAGTCAGTGTATTTGCAACTACTGCTGTGGCCTCATTTAGTTATATATTTCCCGTCGCAATAATTTACTCTGTGAAATTTTACAACAGTTCACAACAAGTTACGTCAACTAATGTCGGGAATAGTCTTACAACTGCTTCCCTCACTTTCTTTCTTTGTCTCCCTTCGAAATACTGTAAAACGAATACTTTCTTTCTTTTTATTTCACAGGATGATATAAATTTTTTCTTTAGAGGTAAAATGTTAAAATCTGTTAGGACCGTATACGTCAAGGGAGGGGGACTACTGAAATCGTCACAGGATTGCAGTTTCCTAGAAAGTCGAATGTCAAATGGGAACGGCGAGCGAGTTTTCTGCACAGCACAGTACCTGCATGATTGAATTCGGTGGATGATGGTTTTCAGCACCACCCTATGCATATATTTTTATGGTTTTCCATTTTAAAAATAGGGAAAATGTGGGACAATACCTTACTATTCGTACTTTTTTCTTTCCAGAAACATTGAGAATTTAAAATTTATATCTATCTCAACAAGGAACGAACACAAAGTGTAAGGATTGAATAAAAAGCGCTGTAAAACATTTCAAAGTCATAGTTATTACTTCAATATTATACTTAATGAATATGACGTTTATAAAAATACAAAGCTCTGGTGGTACACAGCATAGATTGCGAATATGCTATATGAATGAAATGCTTCTTTTTCAGACATTATACAGAGTGAATCGCAGTAAACTTGTACCCCAAATATTTCTGAAATGGAATATGCTAATTATGGGATGTTATCACAGAAATGAAGTGTAATCAAAGGCTCATAATTGTAGCCCTATAAGATTTTAATGATTATTACAATGTGTATTTATTTTAGAAATTTACATTGTTTTCGAACGGAACAATGACTATTGACATTAAAAAAATCTAGGGTAAATTGGAAGGTCAGTGGTATTTTTTCAGGATTCTAGTACATGTAGCTTATGAGCTGGTAGTTTGAACATTGCAAATACCGGTAGTGGTCTGCTCCATCTATCAGCACTAACTTGTATATAAAGGCGAATAAACAAATTATTTGAATTCTGAAGGAGAAGGTAAGAAGAATAATAAGAAGAAATAGGATTGGCCATCAACGTTTCTGTTCAAGATGACAACCACCAGCTTCAATACAAGTTTGTTATGTAAAGATTGATGCACACGTTCCAGCATTTCATCAGAAATATCAGTGCAGACAGCAGTAACACATCGTTTCTTATCTGCTTGCTCTGCTGCTGTTGCTTGTTTAAAGGAGACTAACATCTAGGTCGTCGGCCCCTCGTTTCATATCATCTGGTGTAGTCGATATGTCCTTGTAAACAGTGTCTTTTAGCTTTCTCTAGAGAAAAGGGCCAGCCAACGTATAGATCCACTTTGTCCAATCCAACGATTTAGAAACAATGCGTTGGACAGCCATTATTCTGATCAATGTTCCTCGTAGTATGCAGCGGAGCGTCTTATATCTGTGGAAGATGGTCTGCTAGGCGGTCGAGATGTATTTGAGAATCTAGTGTTCGTTCTGTGAAATAATTGACCACACATTTAAAATCCATGGGCGCTGATGTTCCGCCAGACGATTGCAATGAGTATTATTTACGGACAAATAGTGCATGTTTATGAGGTTCAATTGGCTACGATTTGTAAATGTTGCTTCATCACTAAATAAGATACATGATAAATCTGGTATACGTTATCTTAATACACATGTATAAAAGTTGAAACGATGCTCAAAACCGTTTCCATGTAGTTCTTAATTGAGCGACACATGATACGGTCGAAACTTGCGACGCTGGAGAACGCATAGTACACTTGCCTGACTCATGCCACTTCCTGGCGCGATTGCGTATCTACAGCAACAACAGCTCAGATATTAATTTAACCTTCTTCTCCAATCAGTCGTTTCTGTTGCGTTTTACAGTTTCATGTAATTGGTTGGAGAGGTTTGCAAATATAGGATATAGTTCCGCCTACAGAGCCAGAGAACGATCAGCATTCGCCATACACCACTAACATGTCTGCTTTCTCGGCATTGATAAATACCATCTTCCACCACGTCCTACTTCTTGAACGATCACAAAGTAACTTACAAGGAAGTCGCTGTGATGTTAATGTAAAGTACAGAAAACCCCACTGGGATTAATTGATAAGAGAAATGAAAAAAAATCCTAAGAAAAGCAGCTCGATTTGTTCTGGGTGATTTACGACAAAAGAGTAGTATCATAAAGTTTGGGGCAGTCGCCCAGGTGACAGATTCCCCATCTTTTGTTTTCCTAGCCTTTTTTTAAATGATTGCAAAAAATTTGGAAATTTATTGAACATTTCCCTTGGTAAATTATTCCAATCTCCAACTGCCCTTCCTGTAAACGAATATTTGCCCCAATTTGCCCTCTTGAATTCCAAATTTATCTTCATATTGTTACCTTTCCTACTTTTAAAGACACAACTCAAACGTATTCGTTACTAATGTCGTTCTACGCCATCTCTTCACTGACAGTTCGGAACATACCACTTAGTCGAGCAGCTCGTCTCCTTTATTTCAAGTCTTCCTAGCCCAAACTTTGCAATATTTGTGTAACACTACTCTTTTGTCAGAAATCACCCAGAACAAATCGAGCTGCGTTTCTTTGGATTTTTTTCCAGTTCTCGAACCAACTAATCCTGGTGCGGGTCCCATACACTGGAGCCATACTCTGTTTTGGGTCTTACCAGAGACTTATATGCCATCTTCTTTACATCCTTACTATAACCGTCAAACACCCTCATAACCATGTGCAGAGATCTGTACCCTTTATTTTCAATCCCATTTATGTGATTACGCCAATGAAGACCTTTCAGCCTCACCTTCATGTTTCCAAAATATGCCCATTAGAGGTATATTTTGTACGTCAATATGAGATAGTTATTTAGGAATATGAGCGAGTGGAGTAGCCGCGCTTTGGCTATCAAGCCAAGCTCTGTATTCGGGAGATGCGTAGGTTCGATCCCCACCGTCGACTGTCCTGAGAATGGTTTTCCCGTTTACACTTGCAGGCAAATGCCGCGACCGTTCCTATTCATAGGCAACAGCCGATTCCTTCCCCCTACTTACCCTATTTCATTCACAATCATTCAGTTTATCTTCATTAGCTCTGCAACTCAGATTGGAATTTGGGGAAGGGCATCTAGCCGTAAAACATGTGATATGTATTCATCTCGCCTTATCCCCGATCCCGTATCCACAAACCGGACTAAGGGGTAGACAAACAATTTATTTAGGAACACGAATGCTTTAATTTAAACATATTTGAAACAGGAAGAGTATGAACTAAATATTGAGAACATATAAATCTAGCATAATAAGAAACGAACATTTCACACAGTCAGCCATCACTTGTGTTGCTTTCAGCATCATTCCTGGAACCCTGTCTGCATATTTTATTTCCGGTTTCAAACATTTGTAGTGGAAGCAAGGAGCAAGGTAATTCTATTCTTTCGTAGAACGATTTGTATGCAGCCTTCAGTCAATGAAAGTGTCTCTTTTTCCTCAGAACTTGCAGATCGTTTCAAAGTTATGATCACTTTCTTAAACACCATATGTTTCACTATCATCACTTTCGGTGTTCAAGTCCACTTTCTCCATCGTTTCACCCAAGAACGAAAGTATCTGATCAGTGGATGTCATTATAACTAACTAACAACAGTCACAATATAAACATTCCGCATTAATTGGAAGCAAAAGACAAAGCTTCTGCTATGCGCGAAATGTGAGTAGCACTGTTACTCGCTACTGAGCGCACCGTCCAGCAAACTTGCACTGCGCGCCTCCCATTCCTAACAATCTGTTTGAAATGTATGTTGCGCTTCGAAAGTAGAGGTGATGCAACATTCCAACAACAAGCAATATAACACGGAGGTGACCAAGGCACTCATCATGCGAGTACCTGCGGGTTAATAGATGGAGACTTCACACTCGCATTAGCATCGATATATGTTATAGATTATGAGTGTAGCGCGTTACGTTGCCTTATTGGGCTAAGCTCGTTGTCGTGTGCTATCGTTCAATGCCTTCAGGAATTTCACGTCACTGATTTGATTCCCTATTAAAGGCTGTTTTCCGAATGATAACACTTCCACAGTTGCGTCAGGTACTTCTGTTTATCCTTCGGATAACTAAAATGACGTCTGATAGTGTCCACTAATTCGAGGGTTTTCACTCGGAAAACTTAACGATCATTTTTCACTTCCCACATCGTTCTGTCGTGAAATTCAAGTAGCGATATATCAAATGATTTGTTGATATTATTTTCGTTGTGTTCTAATCCCTAATGTAGAATTCATAGTAAAGCAAGTCTACGTTAATATTTTCATTGTTCCATATAACATATCGTCGCTTCACAGGTAAAAGGTTGTAATCCACAAAGCTCTTCCTATCGATTATTCTCCTTAAGACTGGTCACGCCTCCCAACCATGTATGGATATGCAGCCCATCAGAACAACGTCCGTTTTGTTCGTTTTCCTATGCCGACGAGTAACCGAAATTGAACCTAACGTGCATTATACACTAGGAGTGCGTAAATACGTAATGCAAGCATACATTCGTATAGTACGGTACAGTAAGGTTAATTTTCCTTTACACATGGGCATAGGAAAATGAACACTACAAAATTTGTTCTGAAGGACTGCATAACCATATGTGGCTGGGAGGCGTGACCAGTCTTAAGGAGAATAATCGATAGGAAGAGCTTTGTGGATTACAACCTTTTACCGGTGAAGCGACGATATTGTTAGAAACTATTCATGGTATGTTGATTTTCCTTTTTATGTTAATGCGAGATACTGCATCTAAACATTTGACAAAGTAGACTGTTCGATGTATAATGAAATGTTGATACAAGGCAAGATGGTTCAGTAGAACAGTCCCTAGCACATACCATTTAGACATCCGTAGTTCGAATTTGGACAATATCATTGAAGATTATGCAATTAAAAACGACATGGCCATGAGGTTTGAATTCCACGCAAAGGAAATTGTACATTTTGTGGATTACGATCACAAAGCAAACACTCACTTTGATTTACAAATTCATTTTCGTTGTTTAAACATCAATTTATTTTGCAGTATAGTTAAGTGATGGCCCCATGGTGTACGGGTAGCGTTCATGCCTCTAACCTGGAGGACCCGGGTTAGATTCCGGCCAGGTCAGGGATTTTTACCTGGATTTGAGGGCTGATTCGATGTCCACTCAGCCTACGTGATTAGAACTGAGGGGCTGTCTGAAGATTAGATAGCGGCCCCGGTCTAGAAAGCCACGAAGAACGGCCGAGAGGATTCGTCGTGCTGACAACACGACACCTCGTAATCTGCAGGTCTTCGGGCTGAGCAGCGATCGCTTGGTAGGCCAAGGCCCTTTCACCACTGTAGTGCCATGGATTTAGTTAGGGTGTTAGTATTGTCAAGTAATTGCATAGATGTGCATTTACGTTGCTATATTAGGAAGACTCAAGGAGTCATGTTATTGTATTATTCAATTTGTATTCAGCAATGATAGCGGAATTTCCCTAGGAGCCAAATACCTAAAAATAATACGAAATTTCGTTAACTCATAGTTCACGCCATGAAAAAAATCCATTTCAAATTAATATTTACATAACTCGACATAGGTCACTACTTCACTATTGTTCAAAGTCGAAAATAATTAATGGTTTTTAACACTTTTTAAAAGCTGTATTCAGGAACTAAAGACTACAGAGAGACGAAAACAACATACACTGACTAACAGAGCAAATGCAACACCAAGAAGGAGTGGTTCGAAAGGGATGAATGTTGGGGAAAAAACAAAGACGGCACGGACGAATAATTGATGTTTATTTCAAACCGATATGCAGGTTACACAATGCGCACGCCATCGACTCAGTAGGATGTAGGACCACCGCGAGCGGCGATGCACGCTGAAACACGTCGAGGTACAGAGTCAATGAGAGTGCGGATGGTGTCCTGAGGGATGGTTCTCCATTCTCTGTCAACCATTTGCCACAGTTGGTCGTCCGTACGAGGCTGGGGCAGAGTTTGCAAACGGCGTCCAATGAGATCCCACACGTGTTCGATTGGTGAGAGATCCGGAGAGTACGCTGGCCACGGAAGCATCTGTACACCTCGTAGAGCCTGTTGGGAGATGCGAGCAGTGTGTGGGCGGGCATTATCCTGCTGAAACAGAGCATTGGGCAGCCCCTGAAGGTACGGGAGTGCCACCGGCCGCAGCACATGCTGCACGTAGCGGTGGGCATTTAACGTGCCTTGAATAGGCACTAGAGGTGACGTGGAATCATACGCAATAGCGCCCCAAACCATGATGCCGCGTTGTCTAGCGGTAGGGCGCTCCACAGTTACTGCCGGATTTGACCTTTCTCCACGCCGACGCCACACTCGTCTGCGGTGACTATCACTGACAGAACAGAAGCGTGACTCATCGGAGAACACGACGTTCCGCCATTCCCTCATCCAAGTCGCTCTAGCCCGGCACCATGCCAGGCGTGCACGTCTATGCTGTGGAGTCAATGGTAGTCTTCTGAGCGGACGCCGGGAGTGCAGGCCTCCTTCAACCAATCGACGGGAAATTGTTCTGGTCGATATTGGAACAGCCAGGGTGTCTTGCACATGCTGAAGAATGGCGGTTGACGTGGCGTGCGGGGCTGCCACCGCTTGGCGGCGGATGCGCCGATCCTCGCGTGCTGACGTCACTCGGGCTGTGCCTGGACCCCTCGCACGTGCCACATGTCCCTGCGCCAACCATCTTCGCCACAGGCGCTGCACCGTGGACACATCCCTATGGGTATCGGCTGCGATTTGACGAAGCGACCAACCTGCCCTTCTCAGCCCGATCACCATACGCCTCGTAAAGTCGTCTGTCTGCTGGAAATGCCTCCGTTGACGGCGGCCTGGCATTCTTAGCTATACACGTGTCCTGTGGCACACGACAACACGTTCTACAATGACTGTCGGCTGAGAAATCACGGTACGAAGTGGGCCATTCGCCAACGCCGTGTCCCATTTATCGTTCGCTACGTGCTCAGCACAGCGGCGCATTTCACATCATGAGCATACCTCAGTGACGTCAGTCTACCCTGCAATTGGCATAAAGTTCTGACCACTCCTTCTTGGTGTTGCATTTGCTCTGTCAGTCAGTGTATAATGTCTCGAGCACTTTTAACCGTCGTCTGGAATTACTACCGAGACATGAACATTTATTAAGGGAACATTTAAAGTCCTGGGTACAGCCGTTCAAAATCTGTTGAATGTGAATAAACGATGTAACTATTTCTCATTAATGATGTTTTCTGAGACCGAGTCGTTCTTTGTTTATTTTACTATCATAACGTAATAGACATCGGCACTAAAGAATGTATGTACTGTAATAATGCAGATCAGTTTTCATGTATTCCATTAATATACTATTTAATATTATGTCTTTTTAATCTTTATCACTTCCAAATCAGGAACAGTATAGATTATTTGTTGCGGCTTTTGTGTTGGTACTCGTCTGCCGCATTTCATTTTGTAACAGTTGGCAATGTGCTGCTGCGTTTTTGTTTTATACACAGACTCTGAACATGGCGACCGCAGCAGTACACGTGTTTTGGTGTACCTCCGAATTTGTTGTACATAATGTGTAAATATGCAGTGTTTTATTCATGTGTAATAAATGTTTGAATCACCTTGTGAGTGATGTGTTTGTGTCTGCTCGTTTGGGGCAGTCTGGTCCTCCATTTGATTTGTTTCAAAATTGTATTTGAGCTCCTATGGAACTGAACCTGGTTATGTGCGGCCGATATGTTGTTTCGTCGTTCGGAACATAAAATTTTGGTCCTTCCGGGCCGCGATGAGAATCATTGTGAACTTTGAACATTGTGCTAGTCACCTAAAAAATTGTTATCGTCATGAATTGCTGCCTGCAATCGCCGTTTGAACATAGCAACGAGCTTGGCGCGAAAAGCATCGTGAACAGTTATTGTATAAAAGCACCAGGATGTCGTGCTTAATGCTAATTACTTCGAATGTTTGAATTCGTCATATTGAGATTTCAACGAAGTCTACATTGTTTTGGAACTGTTTTGATATCGCACGTTAACAATCTGTGGAAGTTACCACGTGCTATTTATTGCAGTTGTTCTTGTGAGCTGTTTACGCCAGCCTTTATCTGATACCCTGATGTTCGAGATGTTAAATGCTACTTGGAATTTGGACTCCAGTGAACATTACATCGCAGACGTCATCCTTTGGACTTTCCAGTCACTTTGGGCATGTGATTCCAGCCAAGGAGTGTTTCCAGTGGTAGTGATGATTGATGATACAGCACCGCCATGTACTGTAAGTCTGTTCCATTTGTCTTTATTGTTCCTATCTTGACTAGGGTGGACATCCTGCCTGATATCCTAACCCTACTGCTAGCACTTTCCGTGTATAGAATAACAGATTTGTCTTGACTTCTCATGGGCATTATACGATTTCGTGCTAATAATTTGTTGGGCCGCTTTGTGTATTTTGTATATTTTAGAACGTACATGGTTTATTATACGTTATTTCATGCTTTTGTGCATCTACCTACATTGTTGGTTCCATTCAAAGACTGTCACTCATTCTAACAATGCAAATGAATGCAGTGCACTGATTTTAGGGCTTATTGTTTGTATAGTCACCATAGTTGTAGGATTGATTTCTATTATTATTTTGTCAATAATTGATTACCTGAACTACCGGTATTCATCATGGTGTTTGAATCCGAAGCAAAGGCTGTTCAAAAACGTGGTCTACTTAAAAGGTCATTAACTCACCTTGAAAATTACTTAAAGCAAGATAACATCAACCATCACGAACTAATTTCTAGGCAAAATAGGCTGACAGAAATTTGGAAGGAATTCAGCATGGTTAGGGAGTATCTAGAATGTGAATTAGACTCAAAATCTAGCGAAACTCACTTTGGAGAGCATGATGAATTTGAAAACAGATATCATGCAATAGTTGCTAGGATTCAAGAATTGCTTTGCTCATTTGAGAGACCCACAAGTCCAAGCAATGCATCCATTATTTCTGATAACTCTACTCGGTCCAACAGTAGCTTGAAGCTCCCGCCCATTGAATTGCCTGTTTTTAAAGGAGATTTGACAAAATATTTGAGTTTCAGGAACACCTTTCAAAGCTTGGTTATTAACAATACCCGCATTGACAATGTGCAAAGACTACACTACCTATTGTCGTCTCTTCAAGGCGAACCCAGGGATTTGTTAGATAACCTATCCATATGTGCTGATAATTTCACTGTTGCTTGGAATTTAGTTGATGAAAGGTACAATAACAAACGCTTGATTGTTTCACAGCATGTAAAACATTTGCTCAATCTCCATAATTGTACTAGTGGATCTTCCGTTGAATATCGCAAATTGATAAACCAAGTAAAATCTAATCTTAGTGCTGTTGACAATTTAGAGGGTCAGGTTCCACTACATGAAATTTTGCTACAGGAATTGATTCTAAGTAAGATCAAGTCCAACCATAGAAGTGAATGGGAAAACAAATTTGCCTCTACTGATATTCCCACACTAAATAATTTAATTGATTTCTTGGAAAGAAAATGTCAAACATTAGAGCTAACAGAATGCAAGAAACATGTTATTGAGCAAAAACGAGACTTAAAATCCAACCTAAAAGCCCTTCACATTGCCAACAATAGCACTTCCTTGAATTGTAGGTTTTGCAAACTTGATAATCACAGCATTTCTGATTGTAGAAAGTTCAAACATGCAAACATTGATCACCGTCGCAAGTTTGTGAGGGAAAATAAACTTTGTTATCTCTGTTTTTCCGCTTCTCATGTTTCTAAACATTGTAAGCAAAACAAATGCTCCCAGTGTAATGGGCCCCACAACTTATTGGTTCACAAGGAACAATCAAGTCCCAATAATAACAATAATATGAATACTACAAGTTCTGCAATTGTTTCACCCACTGCCATGAAGGTTGTTTCAGGACTAGGTTCTAATGTTTTGCTGAGCACAGCGTGTGTAGGAATAAAAAATTGCTCAGGAGAGATTATACTAGTTAAAGCTTTGTTAGACTCTGCGAGTCAATTATCCTTTGTGACTTCTGATCTTGTCAAGAAGCTTGGTATCCGTACTAGGTCTTGTCGTCTACCTATTGTTGGTATAGGCAATTCGAATGTGTCTCCTGTAAGTTCCACATGTAACCTTGTTTTGTTCTCAAATGTATCAGATTATACATTGAAGTTGAACTGTGCAGTCGTGAACACAATCACAAGTCCACTCCCTGCGCAGGAAATTGATTGTTCCAATTGGGTTATTCCTGATGATATTATTTTGAGTGATAGGACATTTAATCAGCCCTCTACTATTGATATTTTGCTATGTGCTGATGTCTACTATGAAATTGTGTCTTCTAACATTTTGCATAAGAAGGGTTATCCCGCCTTATTAGACACCGAATTTGGTTGGGTGCTATCAGGCACTTTCCCTGAATCGTGTATTAAGAATAATGCCAAGGCTCGTCGTGCCAATCTTGTGAAACTTGATTCTATTGACTCTAAACTCCAAAGGTTCTGGGAGCTTGAAGAACTTCATCAACCAGTTCTTACTCCTGAAGAAAGGGCTTGTGAAGAACACTTTGTGAATAGTGTTCAAAGAGATGATTCTGGTAGGTTTGTTGTCAAACTTCCTATTCGTGCGGAAGTGCCACCTGTGGCTGAGTCTAAGCATAATGCAGTTAGAAGGCTCAAACAGATGGAAAATAAATTTGCTAAGCTTCCAGACTTGAAAGGGAAGTATGTAGATTTCATGCGTGAATACAGTGAAATGGGTCACATGGAAATTGCTCCTCCAGAGACCTCTAACTCTGTAAGCTTTTACTTGCCCCATCATTGTGTGCTCAAGGATTCTAGCACTACAACCAAGTTGAGAGTTGTTTTTGATGGAAGTTGTGAATCATCAAATGGGATAGCATTGAATTCTATGTTAATGGTTGGTCCTACTATTCAGCCTGACTTGCTGTCCATTGTTTTAAGGTTCAGAACCTATTTTGTTGCTCTTACGGCTGACATTGCTAAGATGTATAGATGTGTGCTAATTCATCCTGACCACAGATATCTTCAGAAAATTGTGTGGCGTGAATCTACTGATGAAGAAATCAAGGACTACCGTCTTACTACTGTCACATACGGTACAAGTTCCGCCCCTTTTCTTGCCACGAGATGTCTAGTTCAACTTGCTGATGAACACAAGGAATCTCACCCCACTGCATCAGAGATCATTCGCTCTTGTTTTTATGTTGACGACCTGCTGACAGGTACTAGTTCAGTTGAAGAAGCTAAGGAGCTTCAATCAGAAATCTCTTCTGTGCTTGATAGTGCACATTTTCATCTTAGAAAATGGACGTCAAATTGTCCAGAAGCTCTTGCCAATGTCCCTGTAGAGGATAGAGAAATGTTGTCACCTTGTAACCTCACTAAGGATGAACCTATTAAAACATTAGGTATCGTGTGGCATCCTAAATGTGATGAGTTTCAGTTTCAAATAAACTTGAAGAAAGCACCTAAGGAAGTCACTAAGAGAAGCATTCTCACTATCATTGCTTCCATATTTGATCCCCTTGGATTGTTAGGATGAGCCGTAGTTAAGTGTAAACTTATCCTGCAGTCTCTTTGGCAGTTGAAAATTGATTGGGATGATGTGTTAGAACCTTCATCTGAAATTATTGAAATCTGGAATGCTATCTACAGTGAGCTCCCCTTGCTTAATGACCTCAGAGTGCAAAGAAATGTAATGCCATTTGCTAAGAATAAGGTTATTGAAATCCATGGCTTTTCTGACGCTTCAGAAGCTGCCTATGGTGCTTGTGTGTATATTAGGACAGTATCTGATAATGATGAGGTATCAGTGATCCTGTTGACTTCTAAATCGAGAGTTGCTCCATTAAAACAGCAATCTATTGCCCGTTTAGAGCTTTGTGCTGCTCTATTGCTTTCTCGCCTAATGAGTAAGGTAACTGAATCGCTGAAATTGCACATTCCTTTCTCAACATACTGCTGGACTGACAGCACGATAGTTCTGTGTTGGTTACAGAAACCCGCCAGTTGTTGGAAAACCTTTGTCGCTAATAGAGTTGCTGAAATTCAATCCCTCACTTCAGTCTCAGACTGGAGACACGTACCGACCCACAGCAATCCAGCTGACCACTTGTCTCGAGGTGTTTTACCCTCACAAATGTTTTCTCTTGATGTATGGTGGTATGGTCCCTCCTGGTTGCGCGAATTATTCCCGGTGTACCCTGATTTTGTTGCCAGTAATACACCATCTGCTGTGAATGCAGAATCGAAACCCTCTTTGAGAGTCTTGCTAGTTAATATGCACCCACCTGAGTTAGAGAAGTTTTCGTCCTTTCTCAAACTTAAGCGAGTTTATAGCTATGTTCTGAGATTTATTACCAATGTTCGCTCCACTAAGGATGCTCGAGTCATTGGTCCACTCACCGCTGAAGAATTGAGGATTAGTGAAATGAAAATAATAAGTCTGATGCAAGCTATTGAGTATGGTAAGGAACTTCATGACTTGAGGTCTAATCATGTAGTTGCCTCTTCGAGCTCATTGAAAACTTTGAATCCATTCCTCGACGATTATGGGTTGTTGAGAGTCGGTGGTCGACTCATGAATTCTCAGTTGGAATACAATGAAAAACACCCCATCATTCTTCCTCCGAAACACTTTGTTACTAAACTGATTGTTAAACATGAACATGACATGCTATTGCATTCCGGCCCTCAGGCTGTATTGTTTTCCTTGCGTAACAGATTTTGGATTCCACGTGGGAAGACAGTTGTTCGTGGTGTGATCCATTCATGCTACAAGTGCTTCAAGAGCAAACCTCCACTCACCACTCACATAATGGGTCAGTTACCCTCGTATAGAGTTGAGCCATCATTACCCTTTGTTAAGGTTGGTCTTGATTATGGTGGCCCAATCATCATTAAAGGTGATAACCCGAGGAGTAAGATAAAGTTTAAAGCGTACATTGCTCTCTTTGTTTGTCTTGTCACTAAGGCAATACACCTTGAAACGGTGAAGAGTCTAACGACTCAGGACTTCCTCGCCGCATTTAGAAGATTCACGGCCCGTAGAGGATTTCCAAATCTCATCTTGAGTGATAATGGCACAAATTTTGTTGGAGCCAACAATGAGTTATTAAGATTTATTAAGGATAGCTCTACTGAAATAGAGGAATATTCATCTAATTTGAATGTGAATTGGAAGTTTATTCCACCCTCCAGTCCTCATTTCAGTGGACTTTGGGAAGCTGGAATAAAGTCCACAAAATCACTTTTAAAGCGGACCCTAGGAAAATGCATTCTTAATTTTGAAGAGCTGAGTACTCTTTTGTATCAAATTGAGTCTGTGTTGAACTCGAGACCTCTCTGTTCAATGACTGACGACCCCAATGATCAATGCTATTTGACACCTGGACATTTTCTAGTAGGGAGACGATTGACCTCTATCCCCTCTCCAGACATATCCAACAGCTCCCACTCCTGTCTAACTAAATGGAATTTGGTGCAACAGCTGTATCACGATTTTTGGCAGAGGTGGTCAAAAGAATACATACAATCACTTCAACAAAGACGTAAATGGTCTTCTGTAGGAAAGTGGACTCCAACTGTGGGAGATTTAGTGCTTCTAAGGGAGGATAACCTTCCTCCTCTGGTTTGGAAAACTGGTATATTCCAGGAGCTCCATCCTGGTTGTGACAATATTACTCGTGTGGTCAGTGTAAAGACTAAAACTGGTCTTTTGCGCCGTGCCATAGTGAAATTGTGTCCATTGCCCAAGGATGTTTTATATTTGTATATGTTGTATCTGAGTTTACTTTTTTATTAATTTGTCTGTGATGAACATGAACACTTGACTTTGATTTTGAGTGTTGAGATCCCTCAAAGGGGGGAGTATGTTGCGGCTTTTGTGTTGGTACTCGTCTGCCGCATTTCATTTTGTAACAGTTGGCAATGTGCTGCTGCGTTTTTGTTTTATACACAGACTCTGAACATGGCGACCGGCAGCAGTACACGTGTTTTGGTGTACCTCCGAATTTGTTGTACATAATGTGTAAATATGCAGTGTTTTATTCATGTGTAATAAATGTTTGAATCACCTTGTGAGTGATGTGTTTGTGTCTGCTCGTTTGGGGCAGTCTGGTCCTCCATTTGATTTGTTTCAAAATTGTATTTGAGCGCCTATGGAACTGAACCTGGTTATGTGCGGCCGATATGTTGTTTCGTCGTTCGCAACATTATTACTTACGTCATCGGATGGAAGAATGGTAATCTAGATTATTGCACACATCCTTATCCTACGCTATACTTTTCAAATTTACGAATTCATACCAGCTTACATCCAGTCTAATATGCAAGTCATTCTTTCCTTACCTTACTTAATTCTCTTAACAATTCAGGAGTGTGGTTAAAAACTGGAATTTTCTCATTTATTCACTTATGTCTAAATAGAATACAACTTCCTATTTAATCTGAAGGAACAGATTTTCTGAACTGTTTCATAATATTTATGTAAATGTGCACATTCCCCTCTCTGTGTTTGTTGCACACTTTCCGTAACTTATTCTTCTATATATGGTTTCCATCATAATTCTAAATATTTTAAAGATATTTGCATAACACCTCGAAAAAGTTTTGCGCCATATGTGTTTCGGGTGATGCTGAATCAAGTCTAAGGAGACAGTGGTTTCATTGAAAAGATACATCTCAATGCAATGTAACAGTCCGTAAGATGCATTGTAATTGGTCTGTCCAGCTTGTAAACCCACCTCGACGAATTATTACAACATTTTATCTTACGCAAATTGTTACGTCCGTCAGCAAGGCCTCCCGGTGGGGAAATTGACAACCTAGTTTTTGTAGGCCATAGTGACGTTTCCGGACGTAAAACCGCTCTCATGAGACACAATATGTCCAAGAACATTCTTGCAGTGGTCTCCCGCGGTCTGCCACAGAATTTGATATCCACGACATACGAATCTTATCTTGCGGGAACCAAGAAGACTCCGCAACAAGGCTGCGTAATTCCTTCCTGATGGCAACTGTGAGGGTTGTATAAACTTATACAATCCAAGATCATCCCTCATAGGGCCCACCTATTGCAAAGGTCCTTGGCGAGTATCTGAACACCGTGTTACCAGGTGCATATGGCTAAGGGAACATTTGATATGAACTTGACATCTCGTCCGGTCGTTCCTACTGGTCAATTAGATACTTTTCTGACACGTGGTATTCGTTGGAGGAGGCTGTAGAGAAAGGAAAATGTAACACAAAACAAGTCTTATACATACATCATACCATGAGTCCAGCCGGGAGATGGTTCCACCATTTTTTGGGCCAGTAGTACGTACGTACAGTGCCACTCAACGTCGTTCAGAGCACCTTTACAAGTATATAGTATCCAGACTGAATCCTAAATCCCGCTTTTCAGCCACGGCAACATACCGGAGAGATATTCGTCATTCAAGGCGACAATGCGGCGCGCAGCACAACTCCCGTCATGTTAGCATCTTCCTCAGGGAGGCCCAAATCAATCTGCGGGTACGTATTCGATTGGATATGACTGGGATGAACTGAAACTGGAGATGGAAAGGCGTATGAACCCACCTTTCACTCTGGATGACATCCGGAGTGCTACTGTCGAAGAGTGGGACAGTACATATCAAAATAACCTCAACCGTCAGATGGGCAACACGTCACCAATAACCAAGGCATGCCTCAACACATGGGATGAAGTAGACGAGAAGTAGAGTGTTATTTTCAGGCTTGACAGACGGATGTGCTTGGACAAACAATGTTTTTCATAGGTTTGTATGCATTCTTGAAAACAATCGAGTCATTAATTTAAAAATGTGTGTTTATTCCTCTCATACTTTCTGGTGGGTCGTAAGCAGCCTAGTACCCCAGCAATTCAGGTGGCGAAAACCTTGTATCAGGTATAAATTTTCGTAAACTCGAAACTTAAAGATTTTCATTCGACGCAAGTAACTCAACAACGAGCTCCAAGCTCTTTCATTCCACACAATGATATAACTTTTCTTAAATAATAATTAATGAAAAAGCTGATATGTAAGTTTCTATACATTTCTAGAATACATCTATACTAATATTATAAAGAGGAAAAATTTGTTTGTTTGTAACGAATAGGCTCAAAAACTACTGAACCGATTTTAAAAATTATTTCACCTGTAGAAAGCTACATTGCGAGTGAGTAACATAGGCTGTATTTTATTTTCAAAACCATTCGAGGTGGGGGGCACGAGGGGGGGGAGATATAAAAATAATAGACTAACATAGGCAAAATATTGAATTTGTCGTATAAGGACGAGACAAAGCTCAATTTAATCTTCTTGACGCAAAGAACAAAACTCGGTAAGCCCTACGGGCCCAAAAACCATGTTTTAAGGCCCTAAAACCAACCGTTGCGGAGATATTGGTACCACACTACCCATCCTGTAGGAATCGGATAAAGTAATGAACTGCCGTAACCATGGCAACGTCAGCTTCAGGATTCTACAGCAGCGAAATTATGTACAATAAATCACGAAAACTTAACATGTTACAGACATGAAAATTGATATTTGGAATCCCCTTTAAGAATAAAAGAACACAAATATTCGTTTTCACAAAATCCACTTAAGGGAGGGGGGGGGGTGAAAAGAAGTTAGGAAGGAGTTGTTTTATTTATATGAGGATATATATATATCTCATAAAATGAAGATCTTACAGACTTTAAAATTGGTACTTGGAATCTCTTTAAAAATGAACACACGCTTTTTGGAAAATCCACTTAAGTGGGTGAAAAGAATAAAAAAGCGTGTGAATTTTAAAAAATGAGTATTTTCTTCTTCTATCGCTTTACCCACACCTGTGAGGTTGAGGCTACGAACTGTGTCGCACATGAGGATTTGACCCTATTTTACGGCTGGATGCCCTTCCTGACGGCAACCGTATGTGTAGGGATGTAATCTATACTAATATTATAAAGAGGAAAAATTTTCATATTTGTTTGTAACGGCTAGACTCAAAAACTACTGAATCAATTTTAAAAATTACCTCACCTATAAGAGCTACATTGCCAGTGAGTAACATGGGTTGTATTTTATTTTCAAAACAATTCGAGGGGGGGGGGGCAATGACGGGAGATATAAAAATATTAAAATACTAGGCTAATATAACCGAAATCGAATTTGTCGTACAAGGACGAGACAAAGCTCATTTTAAGCCCCTCGACGCAAAGAACAAAACTCGGTAAAACCTTCGGCCCCAAAAACCAACCTTTATTGAGATATTGGAACCACACTCTCCCTGCTCTAGGAATCGGATAAAGAAACGAACGGCCGTAACCATGGCATCGTCAGCTCCAGGATTCTACAGCAGCTAGATTATGCATGTACGTTTGGGCATAGCTGCCAACCAAAATTGATACACGTATGACTTACTATCTGGAAAAAATAAACTGTAATGTAAGACGCTCATAACTCTCCTTTGGGTGGGGATGGAAAGGGAGTGAAGTATAAAAAGAATAGCCCCGGAGATCTCCTTAGTACAGCGACCAGCGGTTGCCGACGGACCTCCGTTTTTACGTACTGGCTTAGGTTTCAGCATTTTGCGGAGTCTGTTACCTATAGTTTAAACAACATTCTATCAAATAAAGGAGTAGTAGGATCACTGATGTTATTAGTGCCGATATTTATGTCCACTTTTACGATAATTGTAACCATGAAAACCTATATACTGTACACAATTGTCAAGATTATGCGCCCATGTCTTGAAAAAATTTCTCGACATTTATACTCAGATACATTATATGATGCGTGACATGAGAATTATAATTCTCGATAATTATAGTAGTTTCCTTTATGCATCGCGTATTTCCTTGATCATTTGTAATAGTTACGAAATGTCGGATCAAACAAATACATTCAATAATATTTATATTTGTGGTACTATCTAGCGGAAGTATACTTTCACTAAACCTGCAGCTTTGTGAAGGGAGCAGGTATATCTAGGTGGGAATGAAGGAAAAACATGGTAGCAAAAGATCTTAGAGGTCGACGCTAATTAGGAACTAATATGTAGAGGCCCCATGAAGGAAGGAAGAAGAAGAAAAAATATAATTCCAAACATGACAAATAATTCCTACGTACTGCGCCGTTCCCGCGTCCAGGCATGGACACAAGAGATCCTGACTAGCTCTAAATTCAATTGGTCCGATGACTAAGTTTTATGGGTGTGAGTACCGTAATAGAAAAACGACCAGGTTGGTTAATGGTAGATTCTAACTAACGTTGAAAGACGTCTCTTACCCGTAACTAGTTAGATACCATACTCTTACTAGCTCTTAGAGAAATTGTTGTCGACTGAAACTACTATAATCTTACAACTAATACTTATTCTAGGAACACATAGAAAGGATGTTGAGGTTTCACTATCTCATATTTATTCAAATATTAAATCAGGCATTTAATAAAAATTATCTCAAATTTTACCAATGAATACTTCTTGAAGTGAGTGACTCATTGTCACTCCTACAGTCTATATCCGTCATCAACATTTCAGAAAAATTACGTCTTCCGAATTCATCATAAATAAATGCCTCCTCGGATTACATTATTTCACTTCATAAGTCCATTGATCTCTCAAAATCATATAATATTAGAATAAATATTATGTAACATTTGAGAACTATTGAGAAACATGTGTTTTCATCCGTATGCAACTCACTTACGAAGTTGGGCGATAACGAATTAAATTAATGTGAATGAAATTAATTATATTTACATGAGCCGTACTGGCAAGAAAATAAACATTAAAATCAAGAATACTAAGAGTATAGGATGCATCCGTTAAGAAGAAAAATAAAAATTGTATCAATTACAATTTACAATATCTCTGACTATATTCTATTAAGAAATAAAGAACGCTTGTGGAATCGTCGAGTTAATGTTCAGTTAAGAATTGGAGTTCAAGTTGTCTGAATATCAGTTATTCTTGGAATAAATATGAAATTCTGTTCGTTACCACCTATTCCTTACTCTTTAAACTGACACATTATTTAATTTTCACTACCTGTCTGTCTCGATGCAGGTTTAAAATTCTCAATAAAAATTATCACAAAATTTTCTTGACTTTGAATTGACAAGTACTCTCTTGTATGTTTCACAGTTTAAATATTCACTTTCACATGCTTAATTGTTTCTTAGTTACTCATATTTCCCTGTGTCACACCATAAGCTAAGCTACGTCCATTGTAAGTCGTAATCACCCTTCAAGTATCGTTATCGTAAGATTTAACTTATGAACTTAAGGTAATGTGACCTTAATTTTAGTGATAAGTATTAGTCTACGTGCGTATTTGGTTGAAAGAAACGTCACCACACATATTCTATGTAGTTATCATCACACATACTACTAACGAAAAATCTACTTGGTCAGAAGACACTATCTCCGACTAAAAATAATTCTCCTTTGAAAATCTATGTCACCAGTGATTAGTCTAGTAGGTTGAATTTTGTCCGGAATAATGTTATACACAGTGAGAGTTTTCAAGATCATCCTAAATAAATCAGTGAAGGCTTAAATCTTATCATGACTACATATATAACTCTCTAGGCAATCCTAACATGGATAAAACATCGCTCTACCAGTCTCGAGATCATATCCTAAGCTATGTAAAAATGCATAGGATCAAGAATTATCACATGGAATTGGCGAGAATTCACTGACACTCTCAGAAACATCAATTGAAATCACGAGATCTCACTTCGCACAACTATGACTATCTCTCTCTCGAAGAAACTAATAAATATGACCATCATAAATCACTATCATCCTTATACCATATCTATAACGCGTTAATTATTACACACATTTCACGTATAACAAATCTCTCACTTCATCATATTCAAATCACTTCCTTAAACCGCACATCAACGTGCCGTGACATTCATAAAATGCATACTTTACTTCCTAGTGTCATAGTGCCAAATTTAACATCATAACTCTGAGTAGTCTACTGCCTTATTCCTTCATAAAACACTTCCTATATACGATCTCGCTCCGAGTGACTTTGATTAAAATAGGGCACACTGTATTAATGCCAACTTCATTCTTTACTCTTCACTGATAATAATAATAATAACTCTAACTATCTATCCTCACATACCACTGGAAACATTACGATCGGAATATCACTTGGTGACCACGCCTACTAATGAAATTGACATTTCATATAGATGAATACCTACTTCCAGTCATCTCAGCTAGACGTTTATCTACGCACTGTCTTCGCACAAAACACACATATCAACATACAATAATAAAAGATAATATTCTCTTACTTACGAAAACGACTTAGATAATGGACTTAGCTTTGCTCAAGGTGGTCTCGATGTCTTCTCATCTCCGGTCATCTGAGATTAGGATCTCGTAATCTGGTTCCTCCACAAGTGATCGGGTACATCGTAGCTCCTCAACACTGATTAGTGGTCATCCGGAATAGTCAACATCGTATCGCCTCATCAGGATCCAAATAGCGTTGCCTTGCTTCTTTACAGGCTCATAGTGGAAACTCGTATGTATGTAACAGAATAATAACAAAATATGTGATTCATTGCTGTCATTCTTCAACTAATATATCTCTTGTGAAGCTCAGATTGTATGGATTTCGTTATGGTACAGTTAATCCAATAAACTAGCTCCAAATCGACTAATATAGATGTTAAATATTTATTCCAATTTGAAAATGAATTTCTTTCCTCTATATTTTTGTTGGTGTGAATGCACTCAACAGCTGATCAGTAAGTTTCCTTCCCTATTAAGCGGTATCGGGTAAATTTATTGAAGCTCTGAGCCACTTCGTGACGTAGTTCTATCGTAATCTGTTTATTTCCTGTTTTAACGTATTTAATCTTCCGCGCAGCGATTAAATCTTGATAACAGCTGTTTGGCGTGTAGTCGTGAATTATATTTCGTTTCCAAATTACAATATTTAGTTCAGCTGGATAATCCTTTTCAATCTAGTCTTGCGTCTTCTTACTGCTTCGAGGTCAGATTATATAGAAAGTGATGAGCAAATTTTTCTCTTGAATAATAGGTTTAAATAATGTACATTTGTCATTCTTTTCCTGCGCCTTCTATACATGGTTATTTCCGTAACCGACTGATGAAAATACTTACATTTCGGCCCGTACTGACATTAAATGCATTTTATTTAACATTTTGATCGCAGAGACTCCATCTTTGTTCCTACAGCTCTTATAAAGAACTGTGAAACGGCACATTACATAAGTAAATACACCAGTGATATAAATATCTAATGAAGTCAGTCACACCGATAGTATGAGTAACTAAAGCCAGTTTCTGATAAGCCGTACGAAGAACGGGTACTTCTGCTAGTTGTTGATATAAGTCTTGAAGTCACTACATCAAACGAATGATGGAAATACTCAATGAATTCCAGTATTCATAGAACAAACACAGTTTATAAGCAAAAAATACACATTTTGTTTAATTTAAAAGGTAATTGTAGGTTTTCTTTAAAGTCCGGTCATTATTTTATGAATTACAATGAACTTACATTAAACAGAGAAAATGTAATTTAAGCAAAAATAGTAGTGTATGAACTATTAATAAATCAACTAAATTTATGGCAGCAAAAAGTGCAACCCCTCCCCCTCCCCATCTCCTTAACTGGTATTCAAAACCCATTAATACAGCTTGTAGTACGTTTAATGAGCCACGTGCAGCAACATGATGCGATAACCGTGCAAATGTTAGCGACAAGAAAAACGGCACAATACGACGTCAGTTCTCTAGGACCATCATTGCTCTTCACCAACATACAGCAATCATTCTCGGGTATGATCTAAGGCATGTCTAGTTTCCTTATGGTTGAGAAATGGAATAACGCGTACCTCAGTGAGCAGCGAAGTGTATCACCGGTAAAATCCTTACGATCTGCAATCACGAGGTAATTACTAATCTGCTGCGAGGGGTTCATTACAGTAATAAACTTCTAAGTTGATCCCATTATTTTGCTACCAGCAGTAATATAGCGCAGTAGCTGTATGAAAACAGTTGGCTTCAAACGATCGCAACACGATTATGAACTCAATAACCATAAAGGAATAAATGGGTTATCACATTACTGTTTAAAGTGCAGGCACTAAATGCAACTCATTCTGACTTGTTTGCAATGATCTATGTAACGGGATGTGAAATAGAATTCATGAGCCTAGAGAGCATTCTATTAAACATCCATCATTTCTAGTAACATTCTTCCAATTCCATCTGAGATTAACTATGTTTCCGGTGTCTTCACTAGTTAATTCACGAACGTTAACATTATATTTTCTTAGTAATTATTCGTAATCACTGATTGACAATTGCTATTTAATATTCACTTTCACTTATGAACCAATCCTCAATGTTGCATCGTTTGAAGTTATAAGTGTCTAGTTACACAAGGGGCGATATTCTGTTCACAATTTCCTTGCACACTAATTTCAGAGATACTGTACTAGTACCGTATTTCAAGCTCCGGAACAACCACCCAACTCTAGGCTTAAAATAATTAAACAATAATTAAAATGTAATTCAGATAATAAGTGAAATCCAAAATTTATTATTGCTCTGAGATCTTCGCCAAAATTTACTTATAACAACAAAAAGAAGAAGAAAATATATATTCACATATTATACTTTAATAATTTTCAATCATTAATGCTGCGGAAATCATGCAAGGGGATTTGTAAATGATAGCCTACTCAAAGCCTTTGGTCTAATGCAGGGGTTACCCAATGGCGGCCCGCGGGCCGCATGTGGCCCGCGAAGCCATATAATGCGACCCGCGAGAGCATTTTAATAAATAATGTGAAGGATAGTTACAAAATAATATTTTATACGTCGTTCAAAATGTATTAATTTTTATATTCGTTATAGACCCAAGTCCGAAGTAGTTCATTCTTTAATATGATTTCCTGATTTCCTCTTTTTTTAAATTCACTTGATCTGAATGGATTATTTTCATTTTAAAAAATTTAGAACCAAGATTTCAAATAATAATGGTTGGTTTTTATGTCTCACTAAGTACTTTTGATGTTTTTCGGAGACGCCGAGGTGCCGGAATTTTGTCGCGCGGGAGTTCTTTTACGTGCCAGTAAATCAGTCGACATGAGGCTGGCGTATCTGAGAACCTTCGGAGCGATCTAACATCGAGCCTACCAACTTCAGAAGGCCAGCGCCTCAACCATCCGAGCCACTCAGCCCGGCTCTAAATTTCACTCTTTTATGCAATTGTAAAATAATGTTTTACCTAAGTAATTAACATTATTAAATGTTTATTTCAATTGAATTACGCATATCATTTTTGCATAATGGTACTTCTGTAGGCCTACTATATGCAGAATTTTACGAAAATTGGCTTATTATTCAAGTGCGGCCCGCGAACATGATTAAGGTTTCCAATATGGCCCTCGAGCCCTTACAAATTGGAAACCCCTGGTCTAATGTATAGTAATTTTCATTTTCTACAAGCTGTATGGATAAAATATTACTATTTAAGGGACTAATGGAATCATTCGTAGAATAGTCTGACACGCTTCTGCTGTTTGTTCTGTCACGGCAGAAACATAAATTAGATGGTAAGGAATTCATTATTTCTTTACTGAAGTTATTTATTTATTTACTTATTTATTTTTAATTAATTAATTTATTTATTTATTTATTTATTTATTTATTTATTTATTTATTTATTTATTTATTTATTTATTTATTTATTTATTCTCATTACTTCCCCTGTCTCAACTTCTTTCTTAAATCTTTATTCCATGTATGTAATTCTCTCATAAATGTACTACTTCATTTATCCCAACTTGCTCCATATTCACTACAATATCATTTTTTAAAATATTTCAGCGAAGTGTTTACTGCCCAATTATTCATAGTTTAACATATCTCATCAAATAGATTTCTAATATCAGCTTCCTAGGTAATTTATCTTCCTCCATTCGTCTCACGAACCTCTGAGTACAAGAAGAATAATACATTAAGTCACATCCAAGTTTTATACTTACACTATTGTTAATAAATAATAGTATATGATTTTCTTCAAGACTTGATAGACAACGTCGTTACACAACACTGGAGAATTATCAGGAAAGTCATCTAACAATTCAAAAAGTCTCTAAAGGAGCAAATATTCAGAAGTTGATTTAAACGAGATGCAGATTATTCCAACGCTGTTCGGGAAAAAGGTCATATCTCCCAATGCTCTTCCTATCCACTATATTCCTTACGACTGGTCACGCCTCCCAGCCAAATATGGATATTCAGTCCATCAGAACAACATTCGTTGAGTTCATTTTCCTATGCTTACGTGTAAAGGAAATTGAGCCTGACTGTACCGCACTCTAGGAACGTGTGTTTGTATGATTTATTTACGCACTTTTACAGTGTAATGTACTTAAGGTTCATTTCCCTTTACACTTTCGCATACGAAAATGAACACAACGAAAATTATTCTTTTTTTTTTTTGCTAGGGGCTTTAAGTCGCACCGACACAGATAGGTCTTATGGCGACGATGAGATAGGAAAGGCCTAGGAGTTGGAAGTAAGCGGCCGTGGCCTTAATTAAGGTACAGCCCCAGTATTTGCCTGGTTCAAAAATGGGAAACCAGCCGCGTTGAGTGGCTCAGACGGTTGAGGCACTGGCCTTCTGAACCCAACTTGGCGGGTTCTATCCTGGCTCAGTCCGGTGGTATTTGAAGGTGCTCAAATAGGCCAGCCTCGTATCGGTAGATTTACTGGCACGTAAAAGAACTCCTAGTGGACTAAATTCCGGCTCCTCGGGTCTCCGAAAACCGGAATAGTAGTTAGTGGGACATAAATCCAATAACATTATTAAAATGTGAAACCACAGAAAACTATCTTCAGAGCTGGTGACAGTGGGGCTCGAACCCACTCTCTCCCGGATGAAAGCTCACAGCTGCGCGCCCCTAACCGCGCGGCCGGCCAACTTATCCGTTGACCAGTGTTACTAAAAATAATGGATAACAAGAGCATTGTGAGATATGACCTTTTGCCCGAACAGCGACGATTTCTTCTGTCTTTTTAAAGCCATTTTCTGAGACATAATTTAGCAGCCAAACGTAAGAGAACCCTCTGAGAGGAAAGATGATTCTATTGTTAGAAATGAATCATGAATGGATCATCTGCGTGTAGGTATTCAGCAAGCTAAAAGTACATGAATTCTCTTTTACTTGAGCTTCTGCGATCAGCTTGTTTCATAAGCATCTGCATCTCAAGAATTTGCAGTAATCCTAGGATTACGATTGTTTCACATTCTGTCTGAAGAAGCATGGGTGCGTCTTCCCATTTTATTACTTTGTTTGAAGTACCAAACTGACGAATATCTTCGGGACTTTGAAAGTCTTTCTTTAGGTGTGAGACGATTGCCATGAAATGTCGGAACATTTCCTATGTTCTACTTTACAGTAATGTGGACTCTCCTGTAATAATCCTGGATTGGATTGTGTATTTCTGGGAATTAAGTCTTATTCGTCGGTCATAAAATAAACACTCTTAGAAGTGTGGGTTCAATATGTTCAGGAATAAATCTACTGTACAATATCTGGTATGAAATACATGTGCTCTACTTCTTCTTGTTTGTTGATTGGCAGCAGCATTCTACTTCTCAGAACGTTTTTATTTTTTCTTAACTCTTGCTTCAGAATCTGTCCAAATAAAGGGTAGTCATGGTCTTCCCCAGCTCTTTTCTTTAGGAAATCTTCATGCCTAATTAAATGCCCTCTGAGTTGCTCTCTTCTGTTTACAATTGATTTCCACAGGCTTCCATTTTCACTCATTCTTTAGAAACTCCTTTATGTGTAATCCTAACGGTCAGTTTAATTTTCTACGTGTATCTGTAGCACCAACTGGCCCCGCGGTGTAGGAGTATCGAGCCTGCCTCTTATCCGGAGGCCCCGGTTCGATTCCCGGCCAGGTCAGGGATTTTTCTGGATCTGAGGGCTGGTTTGAGGTCCACGTGATTACAATTGAGGAGCTGACTGACGGTGAAATGGGGGCCCCGGTCTCGAAAACCAAGAATAACGACCGAGAGGATTCGTCGTTCTGACCACATGACACCTCATAATATGCAGGCCTTCGGGCTGGGCAGCGGTCGCCTTGTAGGCCATGGCCCTTCGGGCCTGTTGCGCCATGGGGTTTGGTTTGGTTTGGTTCGGTTTGGATCTATAGCAACATCTCTCAAAATAATTAAGTTCTCTCTGATCTTCAGTCCACAGAGTCCAAGTTTCACAGTCTTGCAAAGCTACTCCATGCATATGATTTTGTAACTTTTTCTAATTTCTCATCTATATCATACAGATTGATGAGTTTGCCATCTCAATTTGCTTTGAAACATGAATTCTTTTACTAGGTAGCTTCTCTTAAAGCGATCGTGATTCTAAGATGAAAGAGCTGAAAGTATTATCTTCCTATGAAGTCGAACGCTAATCTCTCGCTTTCTAGTCAGATATGTGACAAACGCCAGAGAAATACTCACATAACCCTTTGAAGTTGAATTGACCGTCTTCGGAAACATACCATGGACACTTACTGACACTTGTAAAACAGATGACTCTTCATCGACCACAAAATTGTCAGATTCTGCCATTGGCCAACAGAGAGCACTACGAGAGAGTAGGGTGTTTGGACTCCAGTCTGGAAGGTGGTCAGATTTTCAATTCTTTACCCTTATATTCGTTTTGTTACTCATATTGTATAATAGCATCGAGGTAATTATTTGAACTTCCCTTATTGCCAGTTATGAAAAATTTTCAAAATTATGTACCTTTATAAAGGTTCTCTTAGGAATTCTACATTAATTTTAAACTTCTGCCATGCTTACCTGCCACCTGTACCCATCTGTATATTTTAGACTCACCTGCATCATGTTTCTGTAAACCGAGTTTTAATATTTACATTTTTATGTCATGATTACTATACTGTATGTCTTCAATTAACAAGGCGAGTCACCAGAAACCTAGCCACCGAACAGCAGATAAATACTCCCTCGAAAGTTTGAGGGGAACTCAGTGAAATGGCACGTTTCTGCCAAACTACATGCGATTTGCATATCACTCTCTTCTTTTCAAAACACTTAT
This sequence comes from Anabrus simplex, assembly GCF_040414725.1. Classification (NCBI taxonomy): domain Eukaryota; kingdom Metazoa; phylum Arthropoda; class Insecta; order Orthoptera; family Tettigoniidae; genus Anabrus; species Anabrus simplex. The sequence continues at coordinate 297,068,017 of NC_090265.1, read as the reverse complement.
GAATATTTCAGTATATAAGTATAATATCTTAATAAACAATATATTTCATAGGAACGTATTTCTAGTGTATTTGTATGGCTTTGTTAACTCGTTTATTCAAAACTAGGTAACGTTTGACCTACTTGCCATATATTTACCACTATGGTACCGTTATGTGGGGCGTTAAGATTCTATATTCACTAACACACACACACACACACACACACACACACACACACACACACACACACCATGTGTCTTAGTTTTATAAGTCGATATGAAGGAAACTAAGGACAGCTATTGTGGTACCTTCATCTTTGGCTCAGAGAGGTTTTTCAAACGGTACCCAACGTAGGGGATCGGAATTGATATTTTGGCAGTCAAATCGCCGAGTTTTAAAATAAACTCTCACAGAAAATTTGTGCCCCTCAATCGCAGTGTTGCTCTTTTGATTTGCGAATGTGAGACATGTTAACGCTCTTTGTACATCCTTTCGGTTGGGAGTTATTAGCCCCAACGCAAATCGAATACCCCAAAATCGTCACTTATACAAAGTAACACAATCCCCTCGTATTTACCTGAGACCCACCGAGTGTTTTAAGCCCAAATGTGAGCTCAAGATTGCGTTTCACTAAGGGTGGAATGCACCTGCCTGATTTTACGAACTTTGTCATATCAAATACAGATATTTAAATCAGTCAGTTCATTTCGCACTGTATCGGTATATCCTGTGAATATTAAAATATAAAATTAAGCCACCTTTACTGTTTAATTTTCAATGCTTCCATAAATTCAGAATCATATAATTTTCGGAAAATTTTAACGCAATCAGTAACAACCAGCAAAATTAGTTAAATAAGGTAAGATGACTGTCAAAGACCCGTTTGAGGAATCAAATTTCATTATAAAAATTTTACACTTGTTTTAAAATTGTGTACAATATTATGATCTGACTTCCCATTTTTACGCATGCTCCAAGAATCATATGAGGAACACGATAGAGAGCAGCACACACTTGCTCTCCCTTCCTCCTTCATGCATACAGGTTAGGTGCTGGCCACCTACGCCCAAAGTTATGGGATATAATCGCAGGGCAAATACGGAATTTAAGAGCGCTTAGGTCAATAGATTTTCTGACAAAACCAAACCAAACCCCAATGGCACTACAGCCCTTGAAGGGCCTTGGTCTACCAAGAGACCGCTGCTCAACCCGAAGGCCTGCAGTTTACGAGGTGTCGTGTGGTCAGCACGACGAATCCTCTCGGCCGTTCATCTTGGCTTTCTAGATCGGGGCCGCTATCTCACCGTCAGACAGCTCCTCAATTCTAATCACGTAGGCTGAGTGTACCTGGAACCAGCCCTCAGGTCCAGGTAAAATCCCTGACCTGGACGGGAATCGAACCCAGGGTCTCCGGGTAAGAGGCAGGCACGCTACCCCTACACCACGGGGTCGGCTTAGATTTTCTGGCACATTAAATTAATTTATAGGAAAAATTGAAACTCCGAAATTCTCTTAAAATGTGTAGGAATTGACGTTAAACACATGACACTGAGTTACATCTCACTACTGAAGCTACACTGACCTGTAAGAGGAAAGGTCGAGCGGAAAGGTCGTGTGTGTTAACGCGCTACGGGTTTGGAGCCAAGCATTATACATTCGGGAGGTGAGTGGAATCAAATCCCACCATGGGCTGTCCTGAGAATGGTCTTCTGAGGTTTTTCATTTCCACTTCAAGGCAAATGCCGGGACAACACCCTTTCACATGCCACTGCCGGTTTCTTCCACTTCCTTACCCAATTTCATTCGCCATCATTAATTTCATCTTCGATAGCTCCTCAGATGAGGTCTTCAACAGGAAGGGTATCCAGCCGTAAAAACATGCAATACAATTTTATTTCACCTAATACCCGACCCGATATCAGAAAACGAGACTAAAGCGTAGACATATACTCATGAAACCGTTAGCCGATATTCAAATCATGGAGGAAAATGGTACCAGCATTGCACTATTGCACCCCATTAACTGACCATTTACTCTAGCGGATCGTGTGGATCGAAGCCACAGTTTGAGTACGCCAAGAACTTTGCACTGAGCCAGTTACATCGCTGGACAGGGGTTACAACGCAATTGTGTTGTATTACCCATGACATACCAGCTTCTTGATTGGCAATAAGTGGCTTCCCATGTATTGTCCTGTCAATGGGTTTAGTTCACGAGCCTGGTTTACCGTCTACTGAATTTCACGGGAGACTAGTTCCTGTACAATTTCTCTACCTTAGGGGCAAATGAGAATCAATTTTATTTAGGAGGAACCTGATCTTTTTGTTAAAATTTATCAGTAAAATTAGATTGTTAAATGTTATTTTAGTTGCTACCAGGATGCGACAGAGAAACTTCATAAAAGTTTGTTTGAACGGTAATTACTGACCACTGAGTGGCAGTATATTCTCTCGCATTCAAGTAAGATATCTGAACCGAGCTATATACCTGCAGACGCTTAGGTTCGGCCAATATCCTCTATTCGGGAGGTAGTGGGTTCAAACCCCACTGTCGGCAGCCCTGAATATGGTTTCCTGTGGTGTCCCATTTTCACACCAGGCAAATATTTTGGCTGTACCTTCAATAAAAAATGCAATCACTACTGATCTGCATTTAGGGCAGTCGCTCAGGTGGCAGATTCCCTATCTGTTGTTTTCCTGGCCTTTTCTTAAATGATTGCAAATAAATTGGAAATTTATTGAACATATCCTTTGGTAAGTTATTCTAACTCTCCTCCCGAATTTGTCCTATTGAATTCCAACTTCATCTTCATATTGTGATCTTTCCTACTTTTAAAGACACTACTCAAACTCATTCGTCTACTGATGCCATTCCATGCCATCTCTCAACTGACAGCTCGGAACATACCAATGTAAACATACACACCTTAAACATGCCACCTTAATTAAGGCCATGGCCGCTTCCTTCTCACTCCTAGCCCTTTCCTATCCCATCGTCAGCATAAGGCCTGTCTGTGTCTGTGTGACGTAAAACAACATGTAAATAAAAGATATCTGAGTTAAGTTAATAGACCGGTATTTATATTAACTCCGTGCATCTTAAAGAAAATAATCTGATTGCAGCTCATTACGATGAAAGGACATCTTCTGTGTAATACTACGAAGCATACTAATATGCTTCCCTTTTGGCCGGGCTGAGTGGCTCAGACGGTTAAGGCGCTGACCTTCTAGCCCCAACTTGGCAGGTTCGATCCTGACTCAGTCCGGTGGTATTTGAAGGTGCTCAAATATGACAGCCCTGTCGGTAGATTTACTGGCACGTAAAAGAACTCCTGCGGGACTAAATTCCGGCACCTCGGAGTCTCCGAAGACCTTAAAAAGTAGCTAGTGGGACGTAAAACGTATAACATTATTATTATTAATATGCTTCCCGTGACTTAATATGAAAATGTTGCAGGAACCCTATCCATAGTCAGAATTTAACTTCCGACGTGAATAATATGTCATTAAGTGAGTTAAGATGTAGATTAATCTGACGATTAATTGTGAATTTTTATGTACAGAGTCCTACGAGGCATCCTGTAGTGTCCCTGGATGACTACTAAGGAAAAATATACATTTTAACACCATTTCATCGACCTTAATAGACCGATATCAACGTTCCTAGTTATTTACTGTCCTTTTGAAGCTTGTAAACAAGATCAACATCTCTTGTCCTTGTTGTAAGTTTGAATTTTGATTCATAGCAGCAGCGTGATAGATTAGTTTTTGCACCTGTTGTAGTGACTGTATTTCCATTTAACCGAAGTTATATTTGGACAAATTAGTTGTTGTAAGGGACATGAAAATGGGATTACTGAACAAATTGAGAAGAATACGGCATTTTCAGACATGTGATACCAAAACAAAATTTTATATTTCGTAACTTTTAAACTGGAAAGCCGTGTAAAAGTCACTTCAAGATAACATGATGAATGGAATCAAAACCACTCATCTCTCAAGCACTCGACTCATGCGCCTGACTTTGAACAACTGTGTTCGATAATTTCTTGGTGGTATTTTCAAGTTAATTTATAGAAGACCTCTACAAGTACAAGCTAATCTAATTTATCTTAGAACTTTCTCCGAACGAGCAGTCAACTGCCCAAAACATGTCTCTTCTTAAACACAATAACAAGCACATGGTAAACGTGAATATCATATTCTGGATTTAAGGAACAAAAGTTTATGCATTTTCTATCTGGAAACAACAATAAATTCTGTTTAGAAGGTTCAAGTTTGACTTCAGCACAGCTTGAGGTATTAGCCACGTCTGGTTAATTCTTCTCACTTGGGTATTAGGTGTCTGTGTATGTCCTGATATATTTCTTCAAACACTTTCAACCCCCCGGACTGATATCCACCACGGAAACATGAAATAATAGAAAATATCTCTTCACATAAGACTGGCATAAGGAAGGGCATCCTGACATAAAACTGGCCAAGTCCACATCTATGACACAGGTCACACTCGCCTACATCATGGTGTGTGCAAAGTGGCTGAAAACGATAGATAGGGTCAATTGTCTAGTACTGTGGAGAATGGGTCTGAAGCCACAGACTACGATCGCATGATAAGCTTAAAAGAAGGATTCTAAACAGAAAAAACTAAAAATAAATGCTGTATGCACACTTATTCGTTTATATAATGTGACAGGTGCGATTCATTTAGTTAGGCGATAAAGTAATCAGCTATAGAGAAATGTTAACATCTAGATTCGTGTCTCCATGAGCAAATGGTCTGGGGGAAATTAGGAAGTATTTTGCCTTAAAAGTGTAGTACAAGACGTCAAGGGAATTTAAAAGGTATCGATTTCAATACAGAATATAGAGACCTGACCAAGTCCGTATTCTAATTTGCATGATATCGGCCGTTCTGCGCACGAACGGCTAGTAATTATGTTTGTATATGCGAAGAGTGAATGTAAGGATCGAGAATATCTGGCAGGATTCCACTTCTCGTCCAGTACAACAAACCTATGTTAGATGCAGATAACACGCGTGTATAGCGGGTCCCATAACTTATGTACGTAATTAACAGTAATTGATTCTAATTTCCTGAGTGCTATCTGATCCGTAAGTGCCGTCCTGTTCCACGGAGGGTAAGGAGCTAGGACATTACTGAAATGTTGCAGCAGCTTTTTAGAAACTACAACATCATGCCAGTGATGTTTTGTATTACTTGTAATCTCATGACTGCATATCATTTTATTTATTTATTTATTTATTTATTTATTTATTTATTTATTTATTTATTTATTTATTTATTTATTTATTTATTTATTTATTTATTTATTTTTGTTTATTTAGTTATTTATTTAGGAAACCAAAACAGCGAGAAGCCGAATTACAGAGTTCCGCAATAAAAACTCTATTTAGAATGCAAACATAAAAAATTATGTGGAAGAACACTGAGCAAAAATTATATCATGATAAAAATTGAGGGAAAAACTTACAAAATAACTGTAGAGAGACAACTAACACCAAAAAATAAAGGCAAAAGAAACAACGAGGAATATTAATTGAATGTAAAACGAAGAGACGAACTTATAGCTTGGCATAGTAAGATAAATACTGATATAACACATAAGTAACGGAATAGCACAGTAAAACTAAATAAATAAATAAATAAATAAATAAATAAATAAATAAATAAATAAATAAATAAATAAATAAATAAATAAATAAATAAATAAATAAATAAATAAATAAATATTACATTATGTACAATAGAGGGGACAGCAATGAGAAGATAATAAAGGAGTATGCAGAAAATGAACTAGGTCAAGTTAGGGAAGAATCGATTAAAGGAGGCATACTAAGTAAAATCGTACAAGTTCCTGTCAGAAGAAAAGGAGTTAAGGAGGGTTGAAATGCGGATAAATAAAGTTATTTGAACAAAAGAGAGGCGGGAATACGGATTATGAAGGGATGGATTTATTCTGGTTTTGCGAGATGGAACATGTAGGAAAAAGAAGGATGCAGGTTCAGAAGAACGAAATAAACCGTTGCGTATTTAACATGGATCGTTGTTTGCTGCATTTCTGTCATTTGCCGCTACATGCGATCATTTTGTGAACTCTTTATCCTCAGACTTCTCCTTAGGATAGTTACACAATTTCCAATGATTTAAATATCTTAATATTTTTTCATCTAATAGAGGTACATTTTAGAACTATCTCCGCTCATTAGCATATTTAATATTTCCTACAGCCCAGTTTTACTCCTTTGTTCTTCTCTACTGAAAATAGACGTGCGACTACGACCAATTCTGTTTTTAACTCATATTAATGATATTAATAAACATCTAAGCCTACTAGTTTGCCATACATACGTTACGAAATTTATTCCATAATATGTTTCATGCATCGCAATGCCACGTTTTATCCTCCATGAGCATGACACTTCACCATCCACCAGCGATTTAGTTAGGGGCCCTTCCTTCTTCCAATACATCCGCTTGGCTTTTTTTGTTATTTTGCTTTACGTCGTACCGACACAGATAGGTCTTATGGCAACAATGAGGCAGGAAGGAGCTAGGAGTGGGAAGGAAGCGACCGTGGCCTTAATTAAGGTACAGCCCCAGCATTTGCCTGGTGAGAAAATGGGAAACCACGGAAACATACGCTTGGTATTTACATATTTGTCCTTACCGGTTTTCCTCTGTTATCATCCTATTTTCAATTAATGTCGACTTTCTTAACTGTATTATTTTCTTAATTTCTCCGTATGTATGCGAGTGCTAATCCCGAAACCTGGACACCCTTTCCTTTGAGAAAAAATTGCAATCCGTTCAAATGTATAACTTCTGGCCGGGAAAAATATCGAAATATGGAGGCAAACTTAATGACGTGGTAATTGGTCGCTGAACGTTAAGTCGTAACACAAAACAAATAGCAAAATCGTTGCTCAATTTGGAGAGATCTACAATCTTGGTTCTACGACTTTTTGTCGTTTCTCGATTCCTTATACGTTAATTAGAGCTGTATTTCTCGATTATAATCAAATTTCTCCAACTTGGTTGTGCATGGCATTACGAAAAGGAGCCTGTCTTTTTAATGACAACTCCTGATCTCAATTGTGAATGGCAGTAGGCAAGTGACCCTGCCATTAGAGTATAAACTCCCGAACTGGATTGTGAATAGCGGTAGGAAACGTGGCTTGCCATTGTCACCAAAGCACCAACGCGTACCGTACATCAGAAATAACGTCCGAGATCCACCCCGTGTTGTTTCTCGGATAGCGCTAAGAGACTTGCAATTTATTATAATCTTACTCACTGCGTGTACAGTTATTTACTTAAAAATCCGTATACAAGGTAGAATACCGTAGCGAAGCTAGTTCTTGACGTCGTAACGAAATAAGCAATACTAAAACAAATACATTTTATGATGTAATTAATGTTAAGCACAAGGATACTTATGTAGGAGATTTTTATTAATATTACCCTGGCTTAGCTAATCAAAGAATCCAAGCATCCAGTTTCATGTGTTTAAATAACTGAAGTACTTATACTCTCAGCCGTGTTAAAAATTAACCTAAGCAAATATAGCTATTGTTGTTGTGTTTTCCTCTCAATTCAACACCGTCTATATTGAAGCAAGCTTAGATTAGAAGCTGGAATGTAAAATAATTCTTTGTGCAAATTCAGTTTCTCCCTTTTATTATATCTTTAATACTTCTTAACGTAGAAGTGAGCTGCCTCCGGTACATCATCACACTCTTCGTAATGTAGAAGTTGTGAAAGATATGAACTTTTGAAAGTTTAAGAAGTTCTCTGCAATAAATCTGACTCTGGTGTAGTTCATCTTGGTAATAAAGTTGCTCAGTATATATTCGTTATATAAATATATACAGGGTGTTTCCGTAAGGGCGTGCAAAATTTAACAGAACACAGACGATGTTCCACCTAACAATTTGAGGAGGGGAACATGGGGTCGGAGAAGCCAGCTTAAGGAGATAATAGGAATACAGTCACATTACAGTGTAATTTTATATTTGCATTAGTTACAGTTAACTGCAAATACCATCATTGACACAATGAACGCACCATTTGCACTGGAGATAATAGGAATACAGTCACATTACGGTATAATTTTATATTTGCATTAGTTACAGTTAACTGCAAATACCATCATTGACACAATGAACGTGCCATTTGCACTGGAGGTAATAGGAACACAATCACATTACGGTGTAATTTTATATTTACATTAGTTACAGTTAACTGCAAATACCATCATTGACACAATGAACGTGCCATTTGCACAGTATCTTGCAAAATGTGCTAAAACTGACGGCCTTCAACCTCAATGTAAGCATGACATCGACGAACAAGGTTCTGACGCACCCTGACAAATATCCCTGGAGTGTTTTGATTCACATCACAAGCAGCTACAATTCTGGCAACTAATTCCATCTCCGCATACACTGGGGTCTTATACACAAGTGACTTTAGATATTCCCATAGGAAATAATCAAGTGGATTCAGGTCAGGTGAACTCATAGGCCATGGAATAGGACGTTCTCTTCCAGTCCAGCGACCAGGAAATATATTTATTCATTTATTCATGAACATAACAGGCGTTCAGCCCCAAATACATGTTCACAATAAAATAATCCAACCTAAGCCACCACACTCCACCATATAAATAAACACAAACAAAACAAACACCACATAATAACCTACCGTCCGGCCGAGTCATCACCCCTGGTGAGAAGAAGGCCGCCAACCCAATGATCACTCGACCAGCCCTTCCCGTGGAGACCTCCTGAAGGCCCCAAGATCCAACCAGATTACAATGCTTTCCCTCTCACACCAGGAAATATAGCTTTGTGATGGTTGCGGACATCCACACCGAAGTGAGGCGGCGCACCGTCATGTTGTATCTACATCCTCGCCAAGGGTACGTCTTCCAACAACTCAGGTAGAACTATTTGCAAGAACCCCAAGTACAGGTGGCCATTCAGACGGCCAGGTAGAAGATATGGCCCAGTGAAATTGTCGCCTACAATGCCGGCCCAGATATTCACAGCAAAACGTACTTGATGGTGCGACTCTACTACAGCGTGAAGGTTTTCCACAGCCCACACATGGCTATTTCTGCTGTTGGTAATACCATCACGATTAAATGAGGCCTCGTTAGTAAAGAACATGCTTTGATAGAAATCTGGTCGCTAAATCCATTGTTGGAGCAACCACTGACACAATGCGATCCTCGGTGCAAAGTCAGTCACAAGCATTGCATGGACGCGTTGAGAAGGGATATGGGTGTAATTGTTGTTCGCAGAGTACTCGCCACACGCCAGTATGTGCGGTGCCCATTTCACTTGCAGTACGACGAGTACTTGAAGTAGGGTCCGCCGCAGACCGCTCTAGCACCTCCTCTTCGAAATCGGGTGTGCGAGTGGTCCCCATGTTGCCAGATCACTCGTTTCTTCTTTCCAATAAACCAGTCTTCCACATTTCGTCGATCGAGAGAAATAACCACTCGTCGTGACGGACGATGCCTGTTAGGAAATCGTTCCCTGTACAGACTTTCAGCAACGAGAGCATGGCGACGTACTTCCCCATATGCAGAGTGCATGTCAGTGAGTTCTGCGAAACTCTACCGGTATCGCTCCTTTGTATTGTAGTGTACTCCACTGAATAGCACTGAGTAATGAATAAGTCTGTCGGTGATTCATATCACGTTCTGTCATGGGACAATGTAAATACGATACAGCAGAGCCAACTTATGGACAGGTAAAGGGAACAAGACGTGCATCATGACTTCCTAGTAATCAGGCTCGTCCTCCTTCCTTCCTTGCAGGAAATAAACAGCACAGTCCTTGTAAAATTGCACGCATATTACTTGTAAATAAGCTGGAAAATAGTAATGCGAGACGAAGCGGTAGACAAGTTTACTTCCTTATCTCCTTAAGCCGGATTTTCCGACCCCAGGTTCCCTACCTCAAATTGTTCAGTAGAGCATTCTCTATGCCCTGTTAATTTTTCACGCTCTTGCGGAAACATCCTGTATCACATTATTTACGTTTCTATCGCTGATTGTACACCTTAGGTCTCTCTGAACACTTCTTACTTATACAGTATTTTTACAATAGTGCTCTGTATAACAGGTCTGAAGATTACTGTAGTCGAGATCGCAGCTCCTGTTTTCAGTCATGGAGAAGTTCCCTCTTAATGCTTAGGGCGGGCTCGTCAGATCTGGTCATCAATTTGAACAGTTCTGACTCGAATTCGTTAAGAAAATTTAGGAACTATGAGGAGAGAAACGGAAAGTAAGGAGGATTATAGGAATATGAATCTTCTACAATGTAATTAAAGAATCTTCTTTAACTGCGATGAGTGTGACCGTTACATATTAGGCCTATATAAAACAGTAACCACAAAAGCGACTTCCCGGTTTGATTTAATTAAACGAAAATAATTTCGTTATTTAAAGCGCGTTATGATCATGAGTAATATCCCAGAGGTTTGTATAGTTCAAATAAATTATAGTGTCACTGGCTCCTCACCACAGTGGGTACGGTTCAAACTCCAGTCAGTATATATGAGACTTTTGAAATTAAAATCATGTCCGACCAGTTCGAATTCCATGTAAAAGTAGACGTACTGTGGAAATGATCATGGTATCAACATCCACGAACGTACTTGCTTGAGAATGACCAAACAGGTCCTCTTATGTATTAGTGGCATATGATCAACGTTTCCGAGCTACGTTCCTGTGATACAATGATCAATACCACAATCTGAGTTTTTAGGATAATGCGATAGAGCCAGGCCACAGGATTTGAAAAAAACATTTAGGATGGTATTTACAGTGGATTACAGTTCATCTTCTACGTGGTATTTCTCAAATAGGTCACGTTTGAAAAATGTAGATATTTCAGATATTAAGAGAAGAAACAGTAAACAGGGCAGCCTGTCGATTAAACTGAAATTTGTAACAAAACATAGAGCTTATCACTTCACAACCACAGGGAAGTAATGGTGAGTTATCGTTTCTAATAGTGTTTCTTTAATTATTTCCTACTTCTGCTCCAGCAAAATGATGGATAGATATTCTTGATGTGTAGGCCAAGGGTACTTTCTCCACAAGTCTAGGCCCAATTAATTACTAATACACTCCCTAACAACGCTACAGGTTATCAGACAGCATTCAACATACCTGAAGTACAGTATATGAGGTTATGTATGAAGCAAGAACAACAGTAATTGGATCCTAAATGAGGCATTAGAGATGTTTATAAATTTACTGATTTCAATATCTAGCTTATAAGTATAAATTATATTTTTTTCTGGAATCAGAAATCGAAATACTTGCAGAAGTAGGGGGTGGGATTAGCTGTTGGCCTCCCAGTCGGAAGCGGAGATTTGAATCCATGAGCATGCTGGGTTAATTTTACTCCTGAGAAACAGCGTGATGTCAGGAATGGCATCCGGCTACCCAAAATGAGACACAGAAACTCCTACGACTGTAGAAGTCTCGGATAATTTGAATAAAGTGAATATAGGTATACACAAGATACTGAAAGGAGTTTCTTGAAACGAAATGGCTTATCTAATGACTTTCCCATTGAGACACGCCGGACTTGTACAGCCCCTCAAAACAAACAAAATACGGCATGGTATGATGTATGTACCCCGCAGATGGGTTAAACTTTTCTCATAAGGAATTGAACTTATAGATATAATGTTTGTAGTGGATGGCCAAAGGATTTGTATCAAAATGAGAAATTAAAATTAAGTCCGGTTAAATGTAAAACACGAGCAACATGCAACAACTCGTGCTCAGCCAATATCAACAGATTAGAAAAGAAGACATTGTAGTAGTTATGCGGAGATGAACGGTTAGCCTTGAATATCAAGACATGGAAGACTTCATGAAACCATTCTATGGACTGATGACTGAAATGACAACAATGCTTGTGAATAAGATAACGTCCATGCCATCGTATGAATTAATTGCCCAAAGTTGACACATAATAGTTTCATGTTGTCTTAAGACATTAAGACAAGTTTTATGAACTGTGAAACTTCTCGGGTATTAATGTATCGATTTCGCCTCCATTATGAATTTCCTTCCTCTGGAAGGATAAAGGTCTGATTTTTAGTTTTGGAGTCCGGGATACTAGATCTTTTTTAAAGGTTGATTTGTTTAAGGAAGGATACCCTGCTCGAAATACCGAAATTTCTCGAAAAAATCGAGGTGTACATCTGAGGAAGTAAAGCGGGTCTTTGAAGCACTTCAATTGCAGTTTTACTCAAATAACAGGGCATAAAATAAAAATATTACTATAAACTTACCCAGAATGAAGGTATAGACTATAGTTACAATGTACAGCCTTAACATTTGCCCTAGCTCTCCCGTTATGATTATCCTTGATATTATAGGGGTAAATCAACCACATAACTATTATGTTTGCTGATATAGTACCTCAAGGTACTCATCCCGTCCTTATACCATTTATGGTATGCATCGAAACAATAAGTTACATTATCCATCCAGAGACATTAATTGTCCGCTTAGCAGCCAATATGATTGCTGGTCATCTACTTCTTTCTGTACTTGGAAACACTGGCCCTTCCCTCGTCCCCTCAACACATTCCATCGTAAGTATTTCTCAAATACTCCTCATGACATTATAATCAACAGTAGAAATTATTCAATCATATATTCTTGCATTTCTAGCCACCCCTTATTCTAGTGAAGTAAATTACGGTAACACATTCAAATCATCCGTATCACTAAGTTAACCCCAGTCCTTGGCCCTTAACTGGAGAAATTGGAGCTATAGCAACAACTATGGGGATAATAAGATTGTTCCACCAATATCAGAACTCCCTCCTATTCATGAGTCTAATTACTTTCATTCAATGATGACGAGACATCACACGTCAAGGAACCTATCATGGGCCTCACACCTTACCATTCAGGAAGACGTCAATATATTCTTAACTTCAATATAATTGGTGTCCTACTGTTTTTAAAGTAATAAGCGGTTCTACAGATTCGTCTAGGTAATGTGTGAAGACTTTGATAAGTTCCTTCAACTGTGATGTGTCGTCATCTTTGAATTATTGTCAGAGTAATTAGAGTTAGGCCTATGAATAGAAAGGAGTTACAGCGCACATATACGTGAAAACTCTCCGTGTTGATGCCGATGAGTAGTCTTTCTATTGCGTACCTCCCCTTACTCCCGCTTATCGATACGGGATGAGGTGACATGAATTTAGATGGCATGGTTTTACGGCCGGGTGCTCTTACTGAGGCTAACCTCAGCTGAGGAGCTAATACAGATTAAATCAATGATGGTGAACGAAACTAGATAAGGAGATGATCGGATAGGCTGTGTCCTATGAATAGGAACTGTTCCGGGATTTGCCTGAAAGTGAAAATTGGAAACCACAGAAATAAATGTTTAGGATAGCGGACGATGGGATTCGAACGCACACGTCTCCCAAATGCAGAGCTTGACTCCATACCCGTAGCAATTTAACTCTATGCGTGACCAAAATTATCATGCATAAAATAACTAGAAGCGTATTTATAGGCCACCCCACGTAGATTCCCAAGTTGGGAAGAAAACATACAACCTTGTTTTGCAAAATATGAAATGTTCTCTACAATACCTTGGACTTTGTAAGACAAAGATCAAGTGAGCAGCTGTAGATAGGAGTCACAAATATCCTACTATACCTCTCAGTATTTTAAGACTCACAACCTGCATTTTAATCCCCTCCCCACTGTAATTCTAACGTCAATTCATTCCAAGGAATCAGTCACTTAATCAGTAGGGCTTAATAATTATTGAATTATTCAATATTGTACCACCGTACTCGGACAGGTTACCATAAAGGCTCAGTAGACTCGCATTCGGTAACGGCTCTGTTAGTAGTTTTAAATTAAGCCAGGACCATTTAGCGTCAGGTAACATAACTGAGGAAGTAAGATCGTTAAGATCCTATTTTCGGCCTTCAATGGAGTGGTTTTCCATATTTACCCACTTCAGCTACAGGCGAAAATCCGGTACCGTTTTACATCTTCTATCAGTAACGGCCATGTAGGTCCCTTCCAAATCCTCTTCAAAATTATTTACCAATACATGCATACATAAATTCAGCAGTAAAGACACCGATCTACTGGCCCCGTGGTGTAGAGATCTAACCCGGAGACCAGGTTTCGATTCCCGCCAAGTACACGAATTTTTACCTGGTAGTGATAGCTGGTTCGAGGTCCACTCAGCATACTGATTACGATTTTTAGCTACAGTAATGTATATATGACGGTGAGATGGCGGCCGCGATCTAGAAAGCCAAGGATAACGCCCAAGAGGATTCGTCGTACCGACCACACGCCACCCCGTAATCTGAAGGCCTTTGGGTTAAGCAACGATCTTAGGCCATAGACCTTCGGGACTGTTGCACCATTGGCTTTGGTTTTATTTTATTTTATTTAGACTTTCTGTAGAAAGGAACAAAGCCACAAAACCGTTAATGTGCCGTAATAATTGGAAACATAAAAGAATATATTATTTCAGAGATAATATATATTTAATGTTATTTAATAGGAAGCAGCTAATTTTAACACTCATTTTGGGATTTAATTTCTCGTTTACCTTAACTGAATATATGTATATAACAATGTGACTTGGTTCCTTTTTACCTTATGTGATCCATGTTATCCCCCAAGACACTTAAACGAAATGACAAAAACATGTACACGCGCGACGACAAGGCCGGATATTGTGAAGTGTAATTCACTAATATTCCATTTATAGAACACTAGACTGTCTGGAAGCGAACCACAGGGATTCCTGTTATTAGCGAGATCATCATTGCTGATACAAATAAGCACTTCCAAGTCTAGTCATACACCCATATTATAATTAATATACAGTATATTGTTCATATATGCTAATTCATATTTTGTTTGCTGGTATGCCATGTCCGGGAACGATTCGAAAGTGTATTTCAAGTTGTAATTAGCTGAATTACAAAGTTTAATGGTGTATATATCTGCATATATTAGTTCAGGGCATATATTCGCAGTTCACTGTGCATATTTAAACTTCATTTTGTAAAAATAAGAATCATATAGTACAGTATCCTTACTATTGGAGTGATACAAGGGCTTAGTAGCTGTGGGGCATTTTAATTGTGCTTGACTGAGAAGTTATAGCAATGTTGAACTATTTAAATCATCTGGACGTCGAGTTTTTCTAACAAATTCTACGGTTGAGCCGAAGCGCAGTGAGTGAATATCTATTTTGAACTCTACTTGCAATGACTAGAAACCTTACCATTCATATACAATATGTGGGTTCTCTGGGGAAGTAGTTTCTAACCTGGGACAGCTCTAAGCAAGTACCTGGAATATGTTTCTGACCAAGAAGGCATAATCAAAATTTCCCATTACCCCTGATTTTCACTGAAATTCTTCGAGAAAGGAGAACACTAGAAAATGGGAATTACGAACAGTCGTTGACTCAGAACACTTCGAATAGACTAGAACAAAATATTCGGCTCTGAAATTTGTTTACGTTCCTAAGAACTGTATATTATGAGAAGAAATTCTGTTCTCGAAGTATTGGTTTCCAGTACAACAAAAATTCGAGCGTGGCACTGTTTAATTTGCTAAATTATGTGCCGCATCAGTTTGACTTACTACTGTATACAAATGTTTTAACAGTCCAGAGAATACGCTCGTCCTTGAGAATGTTAGGCATCAAGACGAACATCGGGTCACTTCCTTATCCCTAGATGCTTTTGTGGCACTTATCTGCATACTAGTTGCCCTCGTGAGTAAGAAGTACACCAATGCCAATAAGCAAGTGGTTGTATCTCTAGATGTAGTCTGTTACAACAAACTCTCCTCTTCCTTTCCCGTCCGTTCCCCATGCACCATCTCAGGAAATTTGCCAGCAGGCTGTTAATGAACTTCAGATAATCCACTAGCTATCTTCCTGCTTTATTTTTCAGGAATATTGGTCTTTGTTAAGCTAGGAAACCTTTCTAAGAGAGCTTGTTTATTATACAGGATGAAGCGTATTTCGCGCATTCGGGCGTCGCAGCGCGACTCCTCACATGCCAGCAATAAAAAAATGTCTCTTACAAAATTTCGTCTTGCGAGTATATCATCATCATCATCATCTGTTTACCCTCCAGGTTCGGCTTTTCCCTCGGACTCAGCGAGGGATCCCACCTCTACCGCCTCAAGGGCAGTGTCCTGGAGCTTCAGACCCTTGGTCGGGGGATACAACTGGGGAGAATGACCAGTAACTCGCCCAGGCGGCCTCACCTGCTATGCTGAACAGGGGCCTTGTTGAGGGATGGGAAGATTGGAAGGGATAGGCAAGGAAGAGGGAAGGAAGCGGCCGTGGCCTTAAGTTAGGTACCATCCCGGCATTCGCCTGGAGGAGAAGTGGGAAACCACGGAAAACCACTTCCAGGATGGTTGAGGTGGGAATCGAACCCACCTCTACTCAGTTGACCTCCCGAGGCTGAGTGGACCCCGTTCCAGCCCTCGTACCACTGTTCAAATTTCGTGGCAGAGCCGAGACCGAACCCGGGCCTCCGGGGGTGGCAGCTAATCACGCTAACCACTACACCACAGAGGCGGACCTTGCGAGTATATCCGGTACAAAACGGACGTTGGAGAGTAGCAATCTGGCAACACTGTAACCATATGTAGGGTAACTACCTCTGTCAGCACGTTCTCGTCGTGCTGAACAGTTGGTGCAGTGGGTAGGGTTTTTGGTTTGCATGCAGGAGGTCGATGCTTCGATCCTGGGTTGAGGAGCATTTTTTATTTGCTAATTTCCATCTGACATTACCTACTGTAATACAGTAAGACACCGTTTCTGAGGTCACATGTATCCTTCATTTACAACATTTTGTAACGCTGAAACAACAAATACCTGGTTAGACTAATAAGAAATAGACAACTGAAACAAACAGGTTACACATCTAGTAGATGAAGTGGTGCGAATAAATTCACGCCCACGACGTGGAAAGGGCGCCTTTCAAAGCTGACCAATGAAAACGATTGTTCGTCCATTTCTAGGATCGTAGTATGTAAGTGCAAATGGTTTCTAGAGGACCCACTGCAATCGCTGCTGACGATTAAGATGCCAGATACCATACCACCTGGACTACATTTACGAAATAAAAAAAACATACGCCTCAAACCAGGATCGACCACTCGACCTCCTGCATGCTAACCCAAAACTCTATCCACTGCACCAACTGTACAGTGCGACCAACTTCTGCAGACAGAGGTAGTTACCCTACATGTGGTTACAGTGTTGCCAGAGTGCTAATGTTCAACGTTGTTTTTCTGCCGGATATACTCGCAAGACGAAATTTTGTAAGAGACTTTTTTTTATTGCTGGCATGTGAGGAGTCGCGCTGCGACGCCCGAGTGCGCGAATTACGCTTCACTCTGTATACTAGCAAATGTACCCGTGCTTCGCTACGGTATTCTAAATTGTATACGGATATTGAAGTAAATACTGTACATGCAGTAAATGAGGTTGTTTTAAAACTGCATGCATCTTAGCCTTATCCGAGAAATAGCATGGGAAGATCCCCATACGTTGTTTCCAATATAAAGTGTGGGTTGCGGAGTTGTGATGATAACGACAGGTTCACTTGCCTACTGCCATTCACAATCGAGTTGGCAAATTTACATTACATTTGCAGGCCCCATTGCCTACTGCATGGTCACAGTCGATTTGGAGAGTTTTAGTTTCCTACTTTCAGATAGATTACAGTTGAGGAGTTATTATTACAATAGCAGGCAACTTCCCTACGATCAGTCAAAATTGAGTTGTGCAGTTATCATTAAATGACAGGCACTTTTCCTGTTGCCAGCCAGCTTACTGCCATTCACACAGAATTAGTGAGTTTCCATGAAAATAGCAGGCCGCTATGCCTAATGCTAGTCACTTTTTATATTGGAACATTTGTTTCTAATGGCGGGCACCCTGGCCTAAAGCCAAACACAACAGGGTAGGGCACGTTTGAACAAAACTGCATGCTCCCTTGCCTTCTGCAAGACAAATCGAGAAGTGAATTATTCATTACAATTGTAGGCCCTCCTTAGTAATGCCAGTTACACAGGAGTTGGAGAAGGACCCCATTCCAACTGCCAGTAAAAGTCGGTGTAGGGAGTACTGATTACAATAGCAGACACACCCTTTCTCGATCGCTACAAATTGACATCAATGAATATATATATAAACGTACCGATACGAAAGTAATGTGCATGTTTAAAATATTGCAGACCTTCATTTACAGATTAACTGCTGCTAAACGGTACGTCATATCGACAAAGGATTGTACCGTAAGGCGTAGTATTTAGCGATCTGAATGGCTTGTCCTATGATATTTTCTCGCATTCCATCTATTCATGGTTCAGATTGAGTCAGAAACGTTGAATAGGTTGAAATTTGTGTACGATTATCTTACATGGCATTACTTTTCGGATAATTATGCGACATAGCACTTGGCTCACATATGGGTACTGGGTGGGCCAATGTTCGTGTAGAGTTTGATGATACCATCTTTCCTGTAAGCGATTGAAAGTATGAATTATGCAGTAAATGTCTAAATTTACTTAAAATCAAAAAATAGAGACGATACAGATCCGACCAAAAGTCATAAGACCAAGGTTGAAGATCACTCCTAATTCAACGAAGATTGTACCATCCGTTATGTGGTAGGACTTCCCGTTTATCCCACGAAATACCTCGAAACGAACGTCTGCACCATCATTAAAATTGCCTCCATATTCCGATATTCTTCGGGGACAAAAAATGAAAAATTTAAAGATCTTGGAAGTTTTTCGTCCGTTTCAGGCTGAAATGTATAATTTTGCCAAATTTCAATTATCTTGCTCGTCTGGCAGATTATACTGCAATCTGGATTTTGGGTGAGGGGTAAACAATATGTCTTTCCGGAAATGAAACAAAAAAATGCAAATGATCATTATTACCCTTTCAAACGGGTAGCTGTATGAAAATTTCACCAAAATAGTCAATGTACAGGCACACACAGTCGTAACGATTCTATTTATATAGATAGATAAGGAATCTGCTCCACGTACAACAACGTTTGGCTACGTCCGATGGACTTAACCTGCAAAACCAACCGTTCATGATATCTCACTTATTAATCCTCCTGTCGAAAAATTCACATGAGAAAAAAGTTTTAGAAATGGATTTTCATGAAGGATTGTAGATTTTGATTAATTTTGGATGTGCATATTTTGAGAAATTTCAAAATCATAGTTCCTGTATCGGATAAAGTCCCATTAAATTTAGGTAATCAGAAATAATATTGGCCCTAAAACCTTCACAAGGACAGGCGGATTCTAAATAAAAAATTTGGTACAAATGTATTCAGTAGTTTTCAAGTTATAAAAACTCATACAATCAAACCGACAAACAGACACCAAAGCTAAGAAATATGCAGATGGTCATTACTACAACTGAAACGGATAATTGTACGGAAATTACGCCAAAATAGTCAATGTACAGACAGACGGTTAGCACCTTCAGACGTCCCTTTTATCACTCTACATGTTTTGTGTTAAAACATTTTCTCGTATCTCCCATATTTATGGGTTGGATTGAGTTACGATATTTGAATGGGGTGAAGTTTGGGTACATTTTTATCATTTCATATTATTTTCCACACACTTGTGTGGAAGCTAGAATCATGAAATTTGGTTCGCATATAGCCATTGGTCGTGTCAATATGCGTGCCAAATTCGATGACTCTATCTTTCTGATTCTGTATTTGTGTTAATCTAAGTAACAAACGTGTAAAAAGCACAAAATTTACCAACAATCGAAATATCCAGTCAAATCTACGCTATAAGGGAGAGAGAGTGGCGACAAAATATCACAGGACCAAAGTTGTAGATCACTCGAAATTGAACGGAGATTGTGCCATCCGTTTTGTGATAGGACTTGCCGTTTACCCGCGAAATACCTCGAAACGAAGGGCTGCAAGGTCTGCACCGTCATTAAATTGCCTATATTTCCATATTCGTCCGCATAAAAAGTGAAATATTTAATGATATTGGAAATTTTCCGTAGGTTACCGGCTAAAACGTATAATTTTGCTTAATTTCAATTTTTCAGCTCGTGTAGCAGATTGTGAGGCAATCTTGATTTTGAGCAAGGGGAGTAATACTTCAGATTTCCAGGAAACTATAAGTAAAAATATACAGATGATCATTATTACCCTTTAACGGAAAGCTGTACGAAAATTTCGCCAAAATTGTCAATGCACAGACACACGGTCGTTACGATATTATTTATGTAGATTGATAAGGAATCTGTTCCACGTATAACACCTTTTGGGCTATGTCCGTTAGACTTAGCCTGATAAACCGACCTTTCATGTTGTCTCCCTTATTAATCCTCCTGTTGCAAAATGCACATGAGAAAAATAAATTAGAATTGGAATTCCAAAATGTTTGATCGATTTCCAGTCAGGTTAGTCTTGTACTTCATATATTGTGGGAGAGTAAAATCACCATTCCTGTCCCCTATAAAAACCCAGTCCATTCTGTGAATTTGAATTGGCATTGACCTTTAAACCTACCCTGGGACAGGTGGATGCTAAATATAAAGTTTGGTTCAAATATCTTCAGTAGTTTTCAAGTTGTAAGAATACGCTTTACGTGCACCCGCTCTTGCGTTAATTCCCGGTGGGACTTGTACCGAAAAACGTCCCGTTAGTGATATATCCGTTATTTATCCTGGTATCGAAATGATGCACATGAGAAAACAGGTTTAGAAATTAATTTCAATTAAGGCAGGTAGGTTTCCATTAAGTTTGGTTGTATATATTTTGAGGGAGTGCAAAATCACGGTTTCGGTTTCGTATAAACCCTCAATTAGTTCAGGGATTTAGAAACAATATTTGCCCTAAAACCTACCCACGGACAGGTGGATTCTAAATATGAAGTTTGGTGGAAATATATCCAGTAGTTTCCAAGCGCAGTCACCATGGAATATAAATAATTTGAATGTGGAAACTTTCACTTTACATCTGTTGACATTTTTCAATTATATATTACATAAAAATGAGACTGGATTATCAACAGTAATTACGCACCAGGAGGCTGTTGTCGGAATCGCATGAAAATTCATATTAGTGATTGTAAAGTTAATGTCGATAAGTGATTACGGTCTGTATGTTAGGTCATCAGCCCAGAGGCTGGTTGGATCCTCAAATAGCATCACCAAAGGCTATGCATTTCGAGGGAAACCACAAAAACCAATGGCAGAACCCAAATGAGGCGTACTAGGCAAGATGAGGAGTGAGGTAGTTTGCCATTGCTTTCCTCACTGAGCCAGACAGTGCTATTGTAGCACAACTAACCCTATGAGCAACACCTTTCATGACACTCAGACACACTGGTTGTGCTCTGAATGTCATTAATCAGCATCACCCATACCCCAACAGCTTCCATATTGTCACAGCCATGGATGAGACTGGGACTTCAGTGGAAGCTACACTTTGCTCTGGCCTGTGCCAAGAGATGGATGCAGAAGTACTGTATCCATCAAGAAATGACAGCAGGCTGTGAAGAAAAATTGCAGAAAATGAACACATTAAGGAAGACTCTAGTGCCCTATAGCTCTGATACAAGATATGTTACGAGCGGGCACGGAGGCATACCGGTTTCATGTGGTATCTGCGGTATATCTGCCCATATCTGCTGCAGCTGGCCTTCTGGATAGTGACGTTGGCATCCGAGGTTGTCCCGGTCATATTCGGAAGGATATGAATCTGTCAATCGAGTAGGGCTTGGTAGGGTGGCGATGTTGTGAAGGCATTTCTGTGAACGACCCAGGATTATCTTGCTGAAAGTGCCCCTTGAAAGCCCTGCCAGGAAGAAAAACGCACGTGGCCGCAGAATATCATACACACATCGCTATGTTATCAGACCCCGTTAACACTAATAGACGTGACCGTCTGTCGTATGCGACATACCATCAGTGAGAGTGGTGTGTCGCACCAGAGTAAAATCAGGATTCAGGCCTTCACGTCAAGTCTGAGACGTAAACACGGCCGTCATCAGTGCAGAAAATGGGCCTGGATTCGTCACAAATTCAACTCATCCCAGTCTTTAACAGACGAGATTTTTCATTCACGACACCACTGCTAGGCAGATGATGATGGGTGAGTGTTAGTGATAGGATACGTATTAGGTGACTTCAGCCGAGCAGACAGAGGGGCCTCCAATGTTGATGCTTCAAGTGCCTGGATGGCGGAAATCGTATCAGTTGAATCTGCTTATACTTTTCGGAACATCGGATGATTCTCTCCCCTGATGATCAGAGGAGGGCGTCCTGAGCCCTGTTGCCAAGGTGCGTACCCTCACTCATACAATGGTTGCAACACATCCAAAACTATCTAATCAGAATGGCCTAGGTGACGGACGATTCGTCAATACGACATTCAGTCTCATGGGTTCCAATAATGCATCCTCTCGGATAACTTGGCGGAATCTGTACGTGGAGGCATGACCAGTGGTCGAGGAGCTTTCTGCAACAGATACAGCGTTCCGCAACAAGGTTGTCGTGGTGGTGATTATTGTCTTAAGAGGAAGTACAACTAGGCAACCAACCTCTATATAACACTAGAGACAAAATATCGAAGGGACCAGACACATCGAGAAAGGAAGATATCGGCCAAAGAAAGGTAAGGTCCACAAGGGGGGGGGGTGAAAATTAAAGACTCCCTAGGCCTCTAGTGCTCTAATGCCGTCGGGGTCGGAAAACAACAACAGTTGACCAAGGGAGGTCGGATATGATAGATGAAAGTGAGGAGCCTAACGCAACGTACGAATAGCTTCTACGACCCTAATACATCACGGTGGCAGTTTGTAGGCCTAGTCGTTCAGCTAATAACATTACTACGCTGATCACATAACTTTCTGCTTGAGTTTTGAAGCAAAACGAATACTATATTTCGGTGCATGTTAATATTTTATTGATGAGTGTACGCATGATTTTGAAATTTATGGTTTCAAATATGGTAGTATTTTCCGTGTATGTAGTTTTAAAGATTTGGACTTCGTAAATTATGAGGTTTTGTAAATCGTCGTGTTTTGAATTCTGAACTTACCACCATACCGTTTTTGGGTTCACTTTACACGACATAAGCTAATGGCCTAGTACGTCCATTATACTGGGCCCGTAAAAGTACAAGTGAAAGCTTGATGGAGAGGAAACATACAACAAAGCCACAATGAATGGGAGAATGTTCCCATTTTCATAGTATTATTCGTCTTATGCGCCATAATTCCGAAATATCTCATTGTCTGTTATGAACATTATTACTATCCTTACTGACACAGATGTCACAACAGATTACAACTGTTCATCTTTGCTTGTATCAAATATAGGGCACTGGTTCTCAATTCAACATTTAAAAATGGTGCAAAATTTCAATATTCTACTACCACAGCGGTTGCGTTGTTAAGTCAGTTTATCGGACGATTATAGTTATTGAATTTAAAAGAAATTTCTTGTTTGTGTAAGGGAGTGATAATGAGCCCACAAATTAAAATGGTTATTTAATTATTCACCAAGAACTCTTAAAGCAGTCTACAATTTTCACAGAGTTCCAAAGAACAAAGGATTCTCATATAATTTTGGTAGGCCCGTAATAGCTAACAATGATTTCATCGATCAGAGTAGTGTAAGATCCCAAGCAATACACAAGCGGACTGTGGGTAGAAGAAAATAAATCCAGAAAGTTGTTCAGATAATCTGACGTGAACAAAGTAAGTACATACGAAACACTAAACGTTGCTTCGTTCCTTTGAAAATGAACACGATAATATGGCGCAGTTATATGATTTAATATTTCATTAGACAAATGCAAGTGATCCTAATTTGTTTTCGGAAATTGATGTTTGAAGTGATAATGAAAAATTGTTTGAATTCGTTAACCGACCTAAATTTACGTACTGATATTCACAAAAATCATAGCTTTACGTTTGAAAGTCAAATAATGTTGGCTGACCTTGAAATTCGAGATGATTCATTGCCAAGGTATAATGAAACCATAGCTTTGACGGCACTGTGAATGAAGCATAGTATTTAATAATATTGAACTTACTTATAATAACTTAGATCTTCATATTTACACTTCCTTTGTTCCTCGTACCTCAATCGTGATGAATCAACTGCATTATGACGCCAGTTTGTGGAACAAAATCAACTAAAATTCCAACAAGGTCTCTAGACCTCACCTATTGATCTCCTGTCTTATTCATTCATACAACTTGTAATAATATATCTTGCGTCAGATCCTTGAGTATACTCTCACTGCCATTTGATTGTACGATCAGATATACATTCTTGTTGACCTCGTCTGGCCTCAGATCACAGGCATTTTTAGCATACTAGGTTAGATTCCTCATTCGGATGAAATTTATCTCTTGACTATCACTTATAGGGCTGCGTAGTGTATTTATCAAAAACTAGTTTTCTATACTAATAATTGCAGGAATAAAACCCGGCGCATGCGCATAGCGATTATTACCTACATGTAAGTGATCTGAGTCAGCAGTCTCAATGCTATGTAAAATAACCACATTTTAAAATCAAAATCTCATTATGTCCACCGACTCTTGAAATCAACAACAATTGAAGAGACGTAAAACGTACGTTTAATAATAATAATAGAGCTCAAGATGAAATGTTAAAAAAAATTGCCGAAGAAACTGATCTGCAGATATCGTTTGAGAAAACAGAAGTAATGACTAACATCAAAGAGGCCCCACCAAATCTCCATACAAAATACGGGGACATCACCCGAGTAGACAAATTCAAATATCTATCTGAGATCATCATGAAAAATGGACTGGACAAAGAAGCACTTCAGGAGCGAGTACGCAAGCTGGAAATAGCCTACCAAACATCCCGCACAATCTAAAACAAAAATGCTTTTCCCAAAACACCATGATATGTCACTATGAAGCAGTTCTGAAGCCAGTAGTTCTATGTGCAGTAGAAACCCTGTCTCTAAATGCCGACAAAGGACTCCTTGAAGAAGTGGAGAAAAAAGAGCGCAAAATTGTGAGAGGAATCTTGGAATCAAAGTACAGAAATGGAATCCATCAGAAGAGATCCAACGATGAAGTCGACAGCAAAATAGAGAAAATTACCTACACAATCAGGAAAAGACGGACACGATTTTACGGTCATCTGAAAAGAATGGACGGAAGAAAGTTAACTAAAGAGATCTTTCACTTTTTTATTCAAACCCCAAAACCACCATTCCCTGGTTTAGAAATATCAAAGGAGACCTGCAAATGCTACATATCTCACGTGAAGACGCCTTTAACAGACATAGCTTCCGCAAGAAAATATTGACGAACGGGCTAAACCGAGACGAGCAACTGAAGAGAAGACGTGGTGTCCCTTGGACAGAGGAGCGTAAGCAGGCCCACTCACAAAGAATGAGGGAAAATTGGGCTCTAAAGAAGGTCACGTTCAGTGTCAAATGATGGCCCGAGCGAATTACAGAATACTACTACTACTACTACTACTACTACTACCACTACTACTACTACTACTACTACTACTACTACTACTACTAATAATAATAATAATAATAATAATAATAATCATAATATAATTAGTATTACGGTTGGGCTGGGGAAGGATGGTGACTACCTTTAGCTCAGTGTTATGATATTTTTCACAGTTGCAGTTACTGAAGTTAACTTCAGGAACAGTACAATGTTCCAAGAACCAAAGATTCCTCTCCAAATACTGGCCCAAAAAATTTCGGCTGCACTTTCTGTGAAGCAGCATATCAGACAAATTTTGCTCGTAAAAATTCGCCTTGCATTTAATAACAATAATAACAGTAACAATAAAACAATGAAACATTCTACCGTATTCAAAATATTTGGTGACCGAGCGAGTGACTGCGGGGTTTGAGTCACATAGCTGTCAGCTTGCATTCGGAAGATAGTGGGTTCAAGCCCCATTGGCGGTAGCCATGAAGATGGTTTTGCTGGGTTCTCTTTTATACACTAGCAAATTCTTGGGCTGTATCTTAATTAAGGCCATGGCCACTTCCGTCCCACTCCTAGCCTTTCTCAATCCCGTCTTCGCCATAAGATCTATCTGTGACGGTGTGACGTAAAGCACATTGAAATCATACAAAAGTGGTAATTTGTGGTGAAGAGTCTGGGCTATCAGTCACTTTGTGTTTTAATACAGTTTTAATGCTGGAAATACTATTGTTTGAAAATCAACGCAAGGTGATTCAGGTAGTAGTGATACTTGCATAAGGAGAAATTAAGCAGCCGATTCCTTATTGTACCATGAACTGAAGAGGGATAAAGGGATTTAATGATAACGGTTCCAGAGAGGGAAGAAATGGATATCCCGTAGGGTGTTTCAATTATTTAGTGTTCAGTTTTTGGTTGAAGAACATTGATATTGTTCACTATACGTCCACATATTTTTGGAAAATTACCTCTGAGTCCCTTTATTCTGTTATGATTTTTATTGTGGGTGACTAACGACCAAATAAATTGAAGTACATTTTGTAAATTATTATACTTTATGGTGAGATCATAATTCTACCTTGCTGAAATTTCAACTACAAATGAAGTGCATCCATTGTTTTATTGCAAGCTCATCTCACGTTCTGTGGCATGACAACTCACAGCGGGAAGCGGCGCATCAATTCGAACGAGGTCGGAATTTTCGGAAGACCTCTGGTAATTAATGATTAAATTAAGGATAATCACCCTCATTGCAAGAAATTTAGGCACTGTCATTAACAAGGAAATAAATAATTAAGAATTCTGGGAAATATTTGATGAAGATTAAGTCCACAGGATGCAAATGTATTTAATTAGGCTTGGAGAGAAGGTAACACCTGTCTTGTCCGAGAGGAAAACACGTATCAAGGACATGCAGTCAAAATGCGCGGGAATCCTCGTGCAAGGAATTAATTACGCCCGTTAAAGAAACAGGAAAAATAACCAAACACCAACATGACTGGCAAAATAGGTGGAATGTCTGGAGTGAGTCTCTAAGTAATCGGTCCAGTGGTCATCAATTGGAATTGCACCACAGTAGACAACGCCAAACAAAGCGTCCCTTCTACATGCATAAAGATCCCGTCCTCGTACAAGAGCGTCAGTCATCATTGCATGGTCCGAGAGTGAGAATCTGCACCAGACGAAATTAGGAAAAAGGTTTAAAGTGGGCGAAATAGACTTTTAGAATTTCTAAAGCCAGTTAACTTGAGGGAGGAATATATTATCAAGTGGTAAATGGTGAACGGAGACCAATTAGAAATATAACATCGTATTCACGATATCCATCCCGGTCGGGGAAGAAAATCATAAGTGCAATAATTGTAGGTTTCCTGAACTTCCCACAGTAAGACAGCAGATTCATAGGTACATCTTGTGAATTACTACGGACGATGTTTTTTAGTAATCGGTAAGGGAGGACTGTAATCTGGCGGGCATAAGCTGGTATCTCACGGTGAGTCACACCTGTGAAACATCTGGATAGGAAGGAGTTGGAAGAATCCGCAAACTGTATTAGTTGAGTTCTCGACACAAAGCGAGGCGGCCTAACCGTTGTATAAGTGTACATAAAATTTTTGTCGAAGTTTTAGATATAAAATAATTTACTGTTTGTTGCTCCAAGCCAAGTGCAGAATCTGTGTATTTATAAAGTAATGTTTTAAGCTAAGAAAATGTCCTGCAATTATGAGAGGCTAAGTCCGAAGTGGCTGGCAGAAAATGAAGCCAAGATAACGCCATGACGACGTCGAAATTACAGGACTGTTTAATTTAAATGTCATGTTTCGCTGTTAGGAATGTAAATGCTTGTCCCTTTAAATTAATTAATTAATTAATCATATCATCGCGTTGTATATGTGGCGTGTGTAAATTTAGGTGCTGCGACAACGAGGATATGTCTTGTCGTCATTCTAGTGTGGTGGCGAATTGTCTTTTATTTATGTCAGCGCGCGAGACTTTAAAATTTGTTTAAATTGCAATGAAAATCAATGAAATAATGTTCGGGCCGGGAAAAGTTACAATAATGATAACGATATGATAGTCGTTATGAGTGTGATAAAGTCAAATGCCAAATTATCCAATTTTAATAGTAAAAGTAATAATAATAATAATAATAGTAATAATAATATTCACGTCAGGATGAAACTGAGAAGAAAAATTATGTGTTCAGCAGTAATGTCAAGCGAGAATTGCAGTTAATATCGAAATCCAGTGAAGAAAATCATAAGTTGGCATTCTTGGGAAACTTAAATTTTGTGACACCGTGTATTTGTGATACAGAAAATCAAGGTATGCTATTTTGCTCCTGCGGTCAGGAAAAATTTCGAGAAGTTAATTGTGAGGTCATTATAAAGTTGTTTGATCATGGGATCGCTTATATTTAAAAAGTTTCAAGCAATAAGGAAATGGATTGTAATGGAAGTGAAATATTATGAGAATATTTAGGAAGGTGTTAAAGGCAGAGTAAGCCTGTATTTTATAAGTGAAGTAACACAAGCAGGATGCCGAGGATAAGAGGCCGTGTATTTCGACGGAGAGGAATTTTTGTGACATGATGTATAGATCGTTGTTGTGTTGTTTGAGGCATCAGACCATAGACTGGTTTGATGCAGCTGTCCATGCCACCCTATCCTGAGCTAACCTTTTCATTTCTACGTAACTATTGCATCCTACATCTGCTCTAATCTGCTTGTCATATTCATACCTTGGTCTACCCCTACCGTTCTTACCACCTACACTTCCTTCAAAAACCAACTGAACAAGTCCTGGATGTCTTAAGATGTGTCCTATCATTCTATCTCTTCTTCTCGTCAAATTTAGCCAAATCGATCTCCTCTCACCGATTCAGTATCTCTTCATTCGTGATTCGATCTATCCATCCTACCTTCAACATTCTTCTGTAACACCACATTTCAAAATCTTCTACTCTCTTTCTTTCTGAGTTAGTTATCGTACATGTTTCACTTCCATACAATGCCACGCTCCACACGAAAGTCTTCAAAAACATTTATCTGATTCCGATATCAATGTCTGAAGTGAGCAAATTTCTTTTATTAAGAAAGCTCTTCCTTGCTTGTGCTAGTCTGCATTTTATGTCCTCCTTACTTCTGCCATCGTTAGTTACTACCCAAGTAACAATACTCATCTACTTCCTTTAAGACCTCATTTCCTAACCTAATGTTTCCTACATAACCTGCATTCGTTCGACTGCACACCATTACTTTTGTCTTGGGCTTATTTACTTTCATCTGGTACTCCTTACTCAAGACTTCATCCATACCATTCAGCAACTTCTCGAGATCTTCTGTAGTCTCAGATAAGATAACAATATCATCGGCAAATCTCAAGGGTTTGATTTCCTCTCCTTGGACTGTGATTCCCTTTCCAAATTTCTCTTTGGTTTCCTTTACTGCCTGTTCTATGTAAACATTGAAAAGGAGAGGGGACAAACTGCAGCCTTGCCTCACTCCTTTATGGATTGCTGCTTCTTTTTCAAAGCCCTCGGTTCTTATCACTGCAGACTGATTTTTATACAGATTGTAGATAATTCTTCGTTCTCGGTATCTGATCCCTATCATCTTCAAAATCATAAATAGCTTGGTCCAATCAACATTATCGAATGCCTTTTCTAGATCTACGAATGCCATGTACGTGGGTTTATCCTTCTTGGTTCGATCCTCTAAGGTCAGACGTAAAGTCAGGATAACTTCAAGTGTTCCTACATTTATTCTGAAGCCAAATTGATCTTCTCCCAACTCAGCTTCAACTTGTTTTTCCATTTTTCTGTAAATAATACGTGTTAAAATTTTGCAGGCATGAGATACTAAACGAATGGTGCGGTAGTTTTCACACCTGTCAGCACCGGCTTTCTTGGGAATAGGTATAACAACATTCTGCCGAAAATCGGATGGGACTTCTCCTGTCTCATACATCTTGCACACTAAATGAAATAACCTTGCCATGCTGGTTTCTCCTAAGGCAGTCAGTAATTCAGAGGGAATATCATCAATTCCAGGTGCCTTGTCCCTATTTAGGTCACTCACAGCTCTGTCAAACTCTGACCTCAAAATTGGGTCTCCCATTTCATCAGCATCAACAGCCTCTTCATGTTCCAGAACCAAATTATCTACATCATTACCTTCATACAACTGCTGGATATGCTCCTGCCATCTTTCTGCTTTGTCTTCTTTCCCTAGAAGTGGCTTTCCATCTGAGCTCTTAATATTTCCTTTCTCCGAAGGTCTCCTTGATTTTCCTGTATGCAGCATCTACCTTTCCCAGGACCATACAGCCTTCGAAATCCTTGCACTTCTCCTTCAGCCATTCTTCCTTAGCTACCTTGCACTTTCTATCCACTTGATTCTTTAATCGCCTGTATTCCTTTCTGCCCTCTTCATTTCTAGCATTCTTGTATTTTCGTCGTTCATCAATCAGGTCTAGTATTTCCTGAGTTATCCACTGATTCTTAGTTGATATTTTCTTCCTTCCTAACATTTCTTCTGCAGCCCTACTGACTTCATTTTTCATGACTCTCCACTCTTCCTCTATAGTGTTTCCTTCAGCCTTTTCATTTAGTCCTTGTGCAACATGTTCCTTGAAACAATCCCTCACACACTTTTCTTTCAACTTGTCTAGATCCCATCTTTTTGCATTCTTTCCTTTCTTCAATTTCTTCAACTTCAGATGGCATTTCATGACCAACAAGTTGTGGTCAGAGTCCACGTCTGCTCCTGGGAAAGTTTTGCAATCCAACACCTGGTTTCTGAATCTCTGCCTAATCATAATGAAGTCTATTTGATACCTTCCAGTGTCTCCAGGTCTCGTGCACGTATACAGCCGTCGTTTGTGGTGTTTGAACCAAGTATTGGCAAGGACTAAATTATGATCAGAGCAGAATTCAACCAGCCGACTTCCTCTTTCGTTCCTTTGTCCCAATCCAAATTCTCCTACTGCACTACCTTCTCTTCCTTGGCCTACCACTGCATTCCAATCTCCCATCACAATTAGATTCTCGTCACTTTTTACATATTGTATTAAATCTTCTATCTCCTCATATATTCTTTCGATTTCTTCATCATCCGCTGAGCTAGTAGGTATATAGACCTGCACTATTGTTGTGGACATTGGTTTGGTGTCTATCTTGACGACAATAATTCTTTCACTATGCTGGTCATAGTAGCTTACCCGCTGCCCTATTTTCTTATTCATTATTAAACCGACTCCTGCATTTCCCCTGTTTGATTTTGTGTTGATAATTCGGTAGTCACCTGACCAAAAATCTTGTTCTTCCTGCCAACGTACTTCAGTTATACCAACTACATCTAACTTTAGCATATCCATCTCCTTTTTCAGATTCTCTAACCTACCACAACGATTCAAACTTCTAACATTTCACGCTCCGACTCGCAGAATGTCAGTATCCATCGCTGATGGATCGCCCCCTCTCGTGTAGTTCCCACCCGGAGATCCGAATGGGGGACTAGTTTACCTCCGGAATATTTTACCCGGGAGGAAGCCATCATCAGTACACCATTCATACAGAGAGAGCTGCATGTCCTCGGGAGGTAGTTACGGCTGTAGTTTCCCGTTGCTTTCAGCCGTGTAGCAGTATCAACACAGCTAAGCCATGTTGAGTATTATTACAAGGCCGTATCAGTCAATCATCTTGACTGCCGCTTTAGCAACTACCGAAAGGCTGCTACCCCTCTTTCGATGAACCATTCGTTAGTCTGGTCTCTCAACAGATACCCATCCGATATGGTTGCACCTGCGGCTCGGCTATCTGCATCATTGGGACACGCAAGCCTCCCCACCGCGGCAAGGTCGCATGGTTCGCGGACGAGGATGTATAGATTAAGATGTAATATTTCTGAGACAGGCTGTATAAGCGGAACAATGTCCTGTAGGAATCCAGAACAATTTGTGAATGTAAAGCTTGTCAAATCCAAGTGAGCGCGTTGTAACTCCTATTTTAAGTACAAGTTAATGTTCTCTCATGTTCACTATTTTATGTAAGACCGTAGTTAACGGCAATTAAGTCTAAGTGACGGTTCTATTTGATACCAGCGAAGTACATTTTGTGATAGCCGACCTCACGAACAACATACATTCTGACATATGGTCGAGATAATACTCGATTATTGTAAATTGAATACTATTCTGTATCTTTACGAGACAAAAATATCGCTGACTGGAAACATTGCGGGTGTGATAAATGAATTTAGAAGAATGAGAGTTTAGCTTGCGTAGATTGATGGGAAGTTGCTTCACTGGACAGTTCACGGTGATACATGTTTGGGGTGTTTACATGGAAGGTCAGTTGGAGCCTCACACTCGAATTGTGCCGTGAAAATCGTGATGGTAGTAAGTAGTGTTTTCAGTGTTTTTGTTTGTTTTTACTTAGCGAACTTCACCGTATGTGTTGAGATTGTACTGAGGAATAGATTAAACTATGGACATGTTGTTTAATTTCGATTTCACGCTTTATTGTAGGAAATAGACACAGCAATATTTTCAGGTTCGAGTTCATTTTTTGTGCGAATTTCACTTCATGTATTAGAGTTTCAACCAGGATCAGATTTAAATATATGTACATCGTGTTAAAAGTTTCGACTTCGCCTGGCAGTATGAATCATGTGTAGATACCATAACGTTGGCTCAACGATAGATTTAGGATGCCACGTGTATTATATAACTTAAGGATGAGTAGACACTGTAATGTGGGCTCAGCGACAGGATTAGGGCGTTGTCTGTGCACAATCGATTCATAGGTTGGGCATTTTTGCGAATCAACTTGAACGATATTAGTGTATGCAGTAGTGGATACGAATGTGAAAGATATTACCAGGTACTATTCAAGCCATGTTTCGGCATAATTCTTACTAGCCAGGAGGTGTTCCCATAGTTACATCAGTAGTGGCATGAATGTAAGGGTTGTCCCACGTGGGAACCTGCCTAAATGAGACTGATACTTACTGCTTAGCCACGCGTGTTCAAGTTCGATGAACTTTTGTTCATATTTACTTTCCCTTTACTTTAAGATTTATTGTTCGGATGTATGATATATTATGATAGTGCCGCGTGTTGACACTTAGTTGATTTTGCAGGATTTACACTACGAATGCGGTTTTGATTCGTCAGCTGTTAATACTTTTTTTCATTGTTTTTATTCACATTATTTCTGTGAGACGTTGATCTACAGATCACTTATAGTTTAGTTTAATGGGACAAGTGTAGGTAGACAGATTTGTAAATGTAGTCGTAGTAATGGAAAATTGGAAATATTTCCTTTTGTTTTTTATATTGTTGACTTGTATTTAACAAATTTAACGAAGCAATTGTTTCATAACTGAAAGTTGGTCAGGTAGGAACATTTTCAAATGATGTATCACTTTTCCTTAACTTCAGTGTTTGACATTTCTTCTAAATGCATAATGAATTCATGTTTTCCTGCAGTTTTGCTCATTCAGAACGATGTAACGGAAGATCCCATCGGATCAAGTGTTGTTCGTTCGTTCTGAACATCTATTTGGGGTGATGTGTGTTTTAGCATCGGGATTCCTCTGTGACTTAAGGGTGTCATTAGATGATCATACATGGTGGAATTTTATTTTTGATTGTGGCAATTGCCGTTAACCTGTAATGAACACCATGCTTTCAAGTTATATTTCGCAACCTATGCAAAGCAACTAGTAGTCGGTTTGGTTCGATTAAGGATCCATTCGGGGGGTGTTCAAATATCCGATAGGATAGTCAACTGGTGGATAACCTTAATGAAATATAAATCTGATTTTCTGCTAGTTGAAGGTCAGATTTTCCACGGATGATCTCAGTTATCGTTTGGATGAATGGTGCCGGATTTTCAGGTTTTTGAATTCTTTCCTGGTTTGTCTGTTCCCGAATTTTACACTACGTTTTCATTCTTTGAAATAAAATAATGAATAATTTTAATTAATCTTTACCACTCACGTCATGAATTGTGACTGCGTTAAAACATATTTTGAAATTTTTAAGTGACTTTTCTTGCCAAAATTAATAAATAAATTATACAGATTTAAATATAATAGATATTGTAGTAAGCACATTTCTTGCTCCTCATTTCAAGTAGTTATGATCTCCTCTGAACATTATCGCTTGGTCAATGTAGTGACAGAGAAAACTCGCCACGAATCCAAGATCCAAGAGCACGATATTGCTCTACTGAAGCAGCCGAGGCAGACGACCAAGGATGGAACGGTATGTTCAAGGTTTCAATAGTAACCGATTCATCTGACGGCATTCTTGTAGAATTTCTACTAGTGATTGTTGCATCTGTTGTGTAGATGATATTTATGTATTTTTCACAAGAGCCCATTTTCTATTTTCGTTTTCCCATGGGTTCACTCGGTTTGGATAAAGTAGAAATTATTTGTAACGTCCAATTCCTCAAATATACGAATCTTTTCCATTGGCGCGAATGCAGCCTTAATGAATTAATAACGTATCCGAAATTTTATATTTAAAAATGGACGTGGCTTGCAGACATAACAGTCTATAATGAAGATATATGTATATGTATGTACCTATGTATGTATGGTCATTTCCAAATAAATAATTGGATATGCTATTTCAAATTAGTTGCATTTAAATAAATTATATTTCTTTTCTTTCAGGTGAGTGTTTTTGCTGCCAAATTATCCGATCATCAGTACGTAAGTGTTTGCAGTGTTTGAAATATTTAAGTATATAGGCTACATGATGAAACTACGACCAGTGGTACTGCTTGAGATTCAACTGATCAACATAACTAAAATATAAAGTTAGCTTGATTCATATTCAAATGTCAGATGTACGTGAAGCTAAATCTAACAGTTAATTTAAAATTAGAATTTCTTTCAATCATTTACGCACCACTATGGATGCACCTATCACGAAATCCCCAACTCAACAAATGAAGTACAGAAAGATAAAATATTGCTTAGGTTTGCTAACTCGTGTGTACGTCTCTGCTTCCGATAATGGGAAGATGGTCACGTGGTATCGGCAATGATATGGTAGCGGGTTACTCGCGGGCAAACAGAGAAGTTTACTATGAGACTGACCAGATGTGTGCCCTGAGTACCTGTGTTTGTTTAATATTACAGCAGTCACATGCATAACATTATTATACCCAGAAGTTGCAGATATGCAACTGGCAGGCCTATATGAAACTGAGGAGCGGTATATACTAGTTGTATAATTATATATGTCAGTCGAAAAAATTATGTAGCAGCTAATCGACGTCTGTGAGAATTCTATAGACTGGCATAGCGTGCATCACCCGCAATCCAGTGCTCGAAGAAGAAAAAGAACTAGAAATAGTGGTTATTAATCAGATATAAGTTTGGAAAATTTCTTGGCAGAAGGGATAACACCAGTTTCATCAACAAAGTGTGTAGGAGTTATTAAACACACGACAATATCTTGTTGATGGGAAATGGTCACGTGGTATGGGCAATGATACGGTAGAGGGTCAATCGCGGGCAGACAGAGAAGGTTAGTATGAGACTGACCAGATGTTAATAATATTTTACAGCAATGTTGAAGAATTGAACGTCTCCAGAATAATATAATTCACGGAAAGAACTCGCTCCTCGCATAATATGGTGAAGATGCACAATATACGGGAATGAACCAAAGATCTTTTTCTGCTTTTAGTGGCCATCAGCAGGAATACTGTGATAAAACTTTTGAGGCAGTAAATGAGAGAGTGGGCTATTCCGAGGATTTGGTAAATTTGAGTTATTGGTAGCCTCGTGTAGAGCATATATCATCTTTCAGTGTGAAAAATACCAAGCACATCCGTAGGCTTCTTCTTTCCTTTTCTAAAGAACTTACTTTATGCGAATTGTTAATCTCACGTTTATACTATGAGACAGTGAGCTATGCCAAGCAGATAGAAGCAGTTATGATGTACGCTGCCTGTCGGCTACGCAAGCTGGCCAATAGCTGCGCTTGTTCTCAAGCACGTGTTAGTTGTGTACAACATGGCACACGGTGAAAGAGAAGTAACAGTGAGTAGTTGTGAAAGAAAATGTTAGAAAAGAGGAAAAGAAAAAGGGCATACGTGTGTAGAAACTTAGGATTAGAGTACATCAATGATAGAACGAACAAGGTGGTTCCTGCAAATCAGCAAGTGGTTGGATGTAAAGGCAGCGTGTGATCAGTGGCAAGTAATGAGAGCAGGTGCAAATACCGCGAACTTAGTCTATATGAACTAAAAATTATATATATATTCATTCTCTGTTTTCTATAAAAGTGACGACTATAATGCACAAAATGTATTTTATTTGAACTGATAAGTCGGCTGCAGTGTAGTAGCATTCACTCAAAGAAAATAATTAATGACAATTCAAGAAGAGGGCAGGTAGGCATCTTACACATATTGTGTGAAAAATTACCATCCCACAGGAAGAAAATTAATAAAGCTAAATATAAGGATCTGGTGTCTCTTCTATCGTATATACCTCAGAATCACCATTCTATATACATGCACTCCAGCCGGGTGACTCTTGTACAACTGAGCATGTTGAGGAAGACCCTGGTATCTGGAGGTACTGAAATATTTTGATTACGATGGCATTAGTTCAACATTCGATTTAAATAATGATGATGATGCTTGTTGTTTAAAGGGGCCTAAATCTAAGGTCATCAGCCCCCGACTTAACTGAAGATCTAAATACTTTGGTGAAGGAAAAAGAGATCTGTAGCATTCGAGTAAGCAAGGAGATTTTTGGGTAAATACTGAGTTAGACTGACAGAAAAGTGGATAGACGGAAGGAAAGATGGAATTATGTTTTTTTCCATATGATAACGTAATTAGTTGGAAAAAATGAAACTTATTGACAAAAAAAGAGATAGAAAAGGAAAAGGAGCTACCATTACAGAGCGGATGAAACTATCATAATGCAAGGTTTTTTGTTTGTTTGCAGGTAAAAAGGGCGTAAGTAGATGGTTAAATGAAGGAATTACATCTTATAAATAATTTTCCTGAAGGGTTTGGAATGTGTACTTTGAGATGATAAACAAGAAAGTATATGTTAATAGGAAAATTTTTCCCTCTCTTAGGGCAAACACAACACTCAAAATATCTCAGTTCCATCTAACTTCGGCATACCTCACTCTCCCGTTCATTGCCTCAGTTGGTATAGTTTCCTTAACAGAACTTTTTCGGTTTCCTTCAATACGTGTTTCCTTGTTGGGAAAATAACTTCAAGAACTAGATTCGTCGAATAATTTATGCAATTCAACAAGCCATCAAACACAATAGAGAGGCAAAGGATATTGTCAATGGGAAGTATCGAATTAAATACATAGGCTTTGCAAGTGCCTTGATAATAACTGTGCTTCTCAATTTTTATCGAAGAGGTTGCTTTGTATGTGGTTTTCTTTTTGCTAGTGGCTTTAAGTCGCACCGACACAGATAGGTCTTATGGCGACAATGGGAGAAGAAAGGCCTGGGAATGGGGAGGAAATGGCCGTGGCCTTAATTTAGGTACAGCCCCAGCACTTTCCCGGTGTGAAAATGAGAAACCACGGAAAACCATCTTCAGGTCAGCCGACAGTGGGGTTCGAAACCACTATCTCCTGGATGCGAGCTCACAGCTGCGCGCCCCTAACCGCACGGCCAACTCGCCCGGTCGTATGTGGTTACTAGTACGTGGAAACTATTGTATATAATCATATACATTATGGAAGGTGATCTTTAATTTAAATAGGAAATCGAATAAGGTTTTGAGACAGTATGTATACAATTAAATATATAGGATTAATGTAAAATATTCTCAACCTATACTGTACCATTTGGAGCATACTTATATTGCATTCTAGGAAACTCTGTTAGCATTTTCAGCAAAAGTTCTACATTAATATATTACTTTTGCATCCTACTCGTTGGCTGAACGGTCAGCGTACTGGCCTTCGGTTCAGAGGGTCCCGGGTTCGATTCCCTGCCGGGTCGGGGATTTTAACCTTAATTGATTCCTACGGCACGGGGGCTGGGTGTATGTGTTGTTTTCATCATCATTTCATCCTAATCACGACACGCAGGTCACCTACGGGAGTCAAATAAATAGACCTTCACCTGGCGAGCCGAACCCGTCCTGGGCTATCCCGGCACTAAAAGCCATACGACATTTCATTCTTATTACGTTTGCACTACTGACTTCTGACGATATTTCATCAACATTAATATTTATAATTAATTTGACACCAGACCAATCTCAGAATGAGTGCAGAG